>NW_009953797.1:2553831-2578173 GCF_000747805.2 Chaetura pelagica
GAATGCCCTGGCAATATTCTTTAGCTGGAAGAAGGAAGGAGGAAAAAAAAATTAAAAAAATTGTAACAAAGAGCGGAAAAAGCTTTCGACCCTCCCAGCTACTGTGGAAACGTCCGTGGCTATTGAACAATGTGAGTCTGGTTCCTGTCTGGGGCTCAAATGTCTCTGATGGGGGGTGTAGGGGGGAGGGAAAAGGTGGTAGGAATATAGCTTATTCAAGGAACTTCTGAGCTTGACTGCTTTCTAAACTTATCTGTGAACAGGAACTCAGCTTTTATCAACTGCCTTCTCCCCCAGGCACAGGAAAAGGATGTTAGCTTAAAGAAAAGGAAGAGAAAAGAAAGGAAAGAAAATACCAAGTGGTGTAACAGACTAGATACTGTGCCAGAAAATGTCACAGACCTGCCAGCTCCAGTGTCTGCACATCATTTTTATTCTACAATTTAAGGGCTGAAATGCCCTGGCTTTAGCAGCAGAATATTCGTGGCATATACAACAAACTATGAGCATTAGGGGATACAGAGTAAATGCACAGCGAAAAAGAGCTTACAAGATCCATTTTTGTGTGGTGTTTGCAAAGCAGCTCTGTGAATCCAACTCTGTTTCCATCCAGAAGGAAGATTTTCATGTAGTCCTTCAGAGACGTTGGGGTGATGGAGCATTCTTAAGACTTTCTATTTGGGTTGTCATCTCTCAATCTCACACCTAATTTTTTGCACATTTTTAATTAGTGTTACAAAAAAAATACTTGCCAAAAGCTGCTGTAAAGAGCTACCTCCATCATTACACCCTAAAAATAAATTTTAAAATGGCTGTGGAGGTTGGATGTATTTACTGGTTTTTACTGGATTTTCTTACTGGTTTTGCTTTACTTGATGGTGCTGCTTTTATTTCTGTTGTTATCATTAACTGTATTTATTTTCTCACAGTCTTGTATGATGATGTTGTGCCCTGGCATCTTTAAAGAATATAATGAGGGAGAATCAGGCTCCGTTGGCAAAACAGGTGGGAATTCTGCTGCAGAACTGCTAGATCATGTATCAGTTTGAGTGATGAGGTTTGCAGCCCAAAGTTCAGCATGTCCTGCAGAGCATTAAATGCAAAGCTTTTCTGGAGTCTTTCCAATGCCAGCTGAAACATAAAATAGAGGGAAAAAATCTCTAGGATTTTGGAAGGCCTTGTTATTAAAGGCTATGGATTTGCATCTCATTATCACTGGTTGGATCTGGACACCTCTCCAGATTGCCCCTCTTTTAGGCTTAATGGAAAAACCTAGAAAACTGCAGAACTGCCCTTACTGACCTGTGGCAGCCAGTGCTGTGTAAGAGCAATTAAGCCCTAGGGCAGCAACAGTGGCACGTGGGGCAAAGCAGAGAGAGATTTTGAATAATTTTAAGGGCAAAACTTGCTCTTGCTGTCGTAGTCATTTCTCCAGGGAGATGAAATCACATGTTCTGAACTGAAGGCTGAAAAGAAATAAGCAACTTCCCTCTGTTCCTTCCTGCTGCTTTTATTTCAGAAATGTGTGCATCCTGTTATAATGCATGTTAATGTGTGAATATTTTATGTGCCATATTTCACATACAAATGTGCTTTTCTTACGACTAACGGGATATGACCTAAGTGTTATGTATATTTACTTAAAAAGAACCCTTATTGGGATGGAACTGAAACAAACAGGGGACAAACCAAACCTTAACCCAAGGCTTATAACCTCAACTGCTGTGTGATCATGGCTTGCAGGAAAGTGATTTTTTGTGCTACAGATATTGATGTTGTCCCACTTGTGGCCCACTTCCAAACTCTTTGGACTTGTCTTTCAATATATATCTTCCTACTTAGTCTTAACTCAGAATCTTTATTCTTCATCGATGTGATACCTTCTAAGTGGTGGGAGAGTGTTTCCCTGCCATCCTCCTGGCTCAGAGTATCTGCAGCTCCTTCAGTTGCAAGAACCCTTTCTCTGGGCCTTTGTAATGATGCTGCCAATGAGTCCAGCAATCGGGAGGCACAGATCTCAGGCATTTGCAAGTTAATAATTCAGCATGAATTTTAGCAGCAGTTATGAGAGATGTTAAAATATTGAGCATGCTGGGGACTGACATCTCTTTCCTTGTGATGAGCATAGCACAGGATGCTGCCAGGAACACGTGGAAGATACTAATTTTACAAAGGACCCTCCTTATTAAACAACACTAATTAAAATTTCTGCCTAATACCTGTCCTGTTTTGGGGTGCCTGGATAACAGGTTCAGGTTATACTGTTGGTTCATAACATTTATTGGCAGGCTGAGCTGTAAGTTTTCTTGCTCAACATCTGTAGAAGAACCAGTACAAAGAGTCCTTGTTTAGGAAAATTATACATCCCAACTTTGCCTCTTTTTTTGAGCTCGAGCCTCAGCATAGAACCAGGGAAAACAGACATAGAAGGTTATTTGTTGTAACGATTTGCTCATTGCCTTTTGAGGTCAGTCTCTTCTAGGAGATACCAACTGGATGAGAAAGGCAGCAGTGCACCAGCTGCTACAAACAGATACCTACCTGGTCACTGTTCACTTGCCTACTTTAGGCTTGGTGTACCTTATGGATCTGGATGCTACTGCTGGATTGGAAGAAATGGGTGAGACAAAATGAAATTAAGACAAAATTGGGAAATGTATTTGTAAATAGGTTTTACTCCAAGCTCCAAATAGGTGTTGTTGAAACTCTACCAGTAGATGTGGTAATAGCAGTGTGGAGATGTTTGGAGCTGCCCTGATGCTTCTCCGAAGTTTCTAGCAGTTCTCAGAATAGCTCACCAACAAAACACACCCCACTTGCTCTTTATTTTGGCAACTAAGTTTAATGAGTGACAGATATTGTTCCTCCTTTCTTAGTCCCCAGTCATTAGTAGCTTTTTTTGTCCTCTGTCCTTATTAATGAAAATACTTTCCCCCACAGGTATTTCTGAGAAATGCATTTCAAGCTGTTTTCAGTCTTGAAAGAGCTGATATTTCCAGTTACACCAAATTCATCAGGATGCTCTGGAATCTTGCAGGTAACTGTCAGGACTGCTCTTGCCTTGTCTGGTGATTATAGCCATTTCCATTAAACACAGCCCTTAACCTCCTCTGATGTTGCCCACCCCAGGAATTCAAGGTCCTGTTTGCAGGCCCATGATCAAGTTGTCACACAGCATCATTGTCCTTTGGGTAATCTGTGTAAGATGTAAAATCTCACCTTGTCCCTTTCTGTTTGTTGAGAGTCAGAGCCCTGCAGCTGCAGTTTGATAGGAGATGGGTGACCTCACAGTAAATGGGGTCAAACAATGTGCTTGATAAATGTCTTGTGCATCCTTGGAAAGCAAACATGCTGGCACAGTCAGATTTGCTCTGGAGAAAGAACCCTTGGAAATTAAATTTTCAGTTAATAGATTGCTTTGTTTGTTCATCTGTTTTGTATCTTCCTAAATTCATTGTCTGCTCCATAATGCCTTTAAATCCATATTACAGCCTTAAATTCAGAATCTGAGTTTTAAAAGGAAAAAAAAAAAAGCCAAAACACCCTTGGAAAAACTGTTCAAAAAGCTGGAATTGTTTTAATAAGCATTTGTTGGTTTAGATTGATATATCCTGGTTCCAAATCTCTGAAGCAGGCTGAGTGGTCGAAAGGATTTTGTGTCTGGGAAGATGAATAGGACCGTTCTGTTGGTAGCTGCACAGCAAGGGGATGACTTCTCACTAAGCCCTGATTTTAATCTCTGGAAAACGCTGTCTCATCCCCTGCCCACTGCCGATGTGCACACGTGCCTGTGCAGCAGCTCCGGGGAAGGGCAGCACAGGGAGAGGAGGGGACAGGGAGGGGGGCTGCTGGGCTAGGCAGGATTCCTTTCAGTGGCCTGTCCTTCAGAGAAGGAAGATGAATTCTTGTTGACTACGTTTTTGTTAGTTTGCTCAAATGCTATGAATGGAATTCAACGGCAGAGATCAGTCAATAAAGACTGCTGAGTGCCCCACTGGCACCACTCTGCTCCTGTGCCTCTGCCTCAAAAATGGCTCCTCTGACTCCCTTCGTGCTCTTCATTCCCTGGCACAGGAAATTACTCATTAACTATGCAAACGTGCATGCAGGGATTCAAGTCCTAAACTGTTTGCCAAGAGGATGTCAGAACTGCTTGTTTTTGTTAGGACATCAAAATTAATGGTCTGAGACAGCTCTCCTTTTGGCATTTTAAAGTTTTCATAAATGGAGAGAGAGGAAGAATTTCTGTTTATATAGAACAAGGTTTGATCCTGTTCATGTTAATATTATTCTCCATACAAAAACTTCCTGAACAAAGGATATTTACCAGCCACAAAAGCAGTCTGTCTGTCCTTTCCTTACCTGCCTTTCAAATGTCATGCACTCTTTAACTACTTGGATAGAATATGACCAAATCTCACTCCTTTCATCCAGCGAGACACCTTTGTTGGCTCTAGGCTCCAATGTCAGTTCACCATTAAAGGACAAGGTTAAGGTTTTGTTGCAACTAGGAAAAATAAAGAGGGAGGAGTCACAAATTAAGTAAAATCCTGTTTTAATCTGTTGCAGACAAAGAAAAATGTCAGGCAGTAGAGAACAGGGAATCTTGGTTTCTGCTGGTTTGTTTTCTTTTCTGTGTGCCTGTGCTTTGGGAGTAGGTTGATTTGATTAAACTTGTCATGACCATATTCCAGAATTGCTGGCATTGCACAGGCCTGCTTCCAGATATTAGCCACCAACACCTAGAGAGAGAGGTTTAGGCATGTGGGAGGTGGGGAACTGCACCTTTCAGAGACTCCAGAAACCATGGTGTTATGCAGCAAGGGACTCAATGGACAAGCCTGAACAAACAGAATTCAGGCTTTAAATGAACAACAGTTGGATGGTTTGTTGTTGCATAAATCAATACGAAACTTTCTTTTTGGTATGATGCAGATCAGCTAAATGTTTGTGAGTTATGAATTGGCTTACAAAGTGCTATGAATGAAACTCAGTAGAAAAAATGAGAGCTTAATGTCCAGCTTAGCTGACTTTTCCCCAGTCATCTAAGGCAGGTAATAGAGAAAAAGTTTGCTTCCAGATGAGATGGGAATTCGGGTTCTCTGAATTGCTCACTGGAGTAGCTTCTCTTTAGTTGCTGGTTATGTTACCTAATACAAGGAGAAAGTTGTTTTTCAGGCATAAATTTGAGATCCTTGCAAAATCTGAATGCGAATGTTGCTCACATTGACTCCTGCTGTCAGGTTTGCCTGAGGCATGATTGGCAACAAACCACAACTGAATCCTCTGCTTAGAATAGAAATACTGTACCACAGTTGCTGTGGAATGGTAAACATTCAGGAGCCAGTATTGATGCCCACACTATATAGATCACCTACAGCCTTGTCCTGGGTCCAGAGCTTTCCTGAAAGGGTTTCAAGGTGAAAGGATGCCTGTGCAAACTGCCTGCTGCCTTGGGAGTGATCCAATGGCATTTAAATGCCTCTCGTAAGCTCTGTCTGAAGGTCATTGGGAGAGAATAAGGCAGGAAAGGAGTATCCCACTTGATTACTGGCTAATTGAATCTGGTGAGGAATCATGTTTTACGTCACAGGTTGGCTTGATATTTTATGTAATTTTTACCTTTTTTAGCAATACAAGAGAGTTCAATTGCACAAATCACAATGACAAAACAAGAACTTAAAATAAAAATATACTTTTCACTTAGCCTTATCACATTGGGTGTTCTCCTGAAAATACCAGCAAAACCCATAACCCTGGCAAGTGCTGTGCTCTGCTTTAGTGCTCTTTGAAAGCCCAGTGGAAAAGGAAATTGCTCCAGTAGCACTTCCCAAAGATGGCAAATTCACTTTTTACCAAATGTGGTAAAAACAAGACTCCTGCCTTGTGCCTAATGAAATCAATGGGAGTCTTAAAACTTGACAGAGAGCAGCTAGTTTAAACCACTGGTCATGTGATAGAATAAGACATATATCTTCAAATTAAGAATACACTGGGAGCAGAAGGAAGCACCAGATGTGCCCCTTCGAGAGCAGTCAGTCAGCCACCCAAAGGAAATTTTGAAAGATGTTATGAAAACCCTATTTTCACTCCTTCCTGCAACGGTCTGGAACAATGAGAACTCATAATTGGAACATTGTGATGGCCTTCCTCTGAATCTTGCACTTTGTTTAATTAACTTAATTAATGGATTAGTCTGTGAGAGATTTGGCTCCTCTGTATTCAAACTGAAATTTGTTCTCTGTTTATAAGTAAGGAGACCTATTTGTGAGAAAAAGTTAAAGAAATCTGTGCATTGTTTTCCAGATCAATAATCTTTCCGTTGTTTCAGTATGGAGTAAAAAACACTCCCAAAACCTAAAAAAATAAGCTTACTTCCAGAGTAAGAACTGTTTTTGTACATATCTGCATGTGTGTACAGGCATGTCATTTTTATACAGACTTTTGTCTTTTCTCTGTAATCGTTCCCTGTCTGACCCTTCCAGGCTGGTAACTTATGGCAGCAATGGTGTACAGACCACCACACTTCATGACATTATGGTGTGCTTCCCCCCATAATGCAGTTAAACCTCTGCATTTTGTGTTCTGTTTGCCTGGTAAGGAAAAGCAGCCAAAGCTGCTCAAGGTTTGTGCCCAGAGACCAGCGCTCCATGGCTTCAGTAGTTTCAGATGTGGCACCATTACATAGTAATACAAATAAATAATCACCCTATTGTACCAGCAGTCGCTTTCAAGGGTGCTTGCATTGAACTTCAGCTTGTGCTAGTGGGACAATAGCTGATTTGGGCCACTCAGAATCTACTTCAGAAAACAATTTAGCTTAAATTTAAGCACATTAGGTTATCCAACTGTGATTAGCAATCATATGTTTTGGTATTTTTTCCTAGCAAGGCCTTGTGGCTGGTGGATCCTCTATGCAAACCGAGATTTCCCCAGCCAGGTCCCAGCTGGAGGCTTCTCCCTCCCACTGTGCTCTGCAGCACAGGCCTCCTGCGGGAGCCAGGGCCTCGCTGTGGGACGTCATTTCACTCTGCAGCAGCACAGCTCTCTCTACAGCAACCATGAGAAACAAATAGGAAACAGGATTTCCCCCAACAGGCATCTGATTTTTCAGAAATGAACCATTGTAATGGGATGTGCAGCTGAGCAAAAGCTGTAATTTATACTAAATGCCTTGAGGGGCCAACTTCAGGCTTGACCAACGTGGCAAGTGGGACTTCCAGCTCCCTTTCCTTGAGCACCAAGCTCTAGCTGTTTGCCTTTTTCTCTCAGTATTTACTCAAAATTATGTTCTTGTTATGTTTTTGTGCAGGATGGGTTCTGGTAACTGCCAGACCAAGAAACCTGACCCTGTTTGTTTGCTACAAACACTACCAGCTTCACATGCTCTCCAGCCTCTGGGAACCCAGAGTTTGCCTCCTGCTGCAGCCTCAGGGAAATGCCCTTTCAGGAATCAGCGCTTCAGGTAAAAGCCTCCTGTTCACATGAGAGCATCCTTTAGTGAGAGACTTGCAGTGTACTGTAAAACCTTTATCTGTCTGGAGATTTTCCAGACAGTCCCTTACCTACCAATGTCCTCCTTCTCCTCCTCTCCCCCTCCCTTCTGAAATCTTCCCAAGCAGATCCATATCATTAATATTTCAGTATCAGCAATTCACAGGCATTGGCTACACTGCAGCGCACTTCATCAATAAGAGCCAGCAAAGCTGTGAGGTTTGCCACACTGCCTTCATCCAGCTGAGGAGCAAGAGCAGAGACAGCCAGAGGAGCCGAGTATCCTCCGAGGGTAAGGCTGCATATTGCAGTCCTGCTGTTGAGGTGCCTTTTGCTGCTGTCCCTCACTCAGATCGTCTGGTTAATACCCTAGCAAGCAGCAAGGATGGATGTCTTTAAGAAAGGTTTCTCCATTGCTAAAGAAGGTGTGGTGGCTGCTGCAGAAAAGACCAAGCAGGGAGTGACGGAGGCTGCAGAGAAGACTAAAGAAGGAGTGATGTATGTAGGTAAGAGAGAACTATTTTCAATTTACATTCAAGTATGAAATGCTGCATAGATTGTTTCTGAGAAAGGGAAATTATATTGCAGCTAAAGCTTGGGAATGAAGGGCAGGAGATCTGGATAACATCCTTTAGCTCTGTCACAGAGTAGCTGTGTAAGCCTGGCGTGCCACATCCTCCCTATGCCTCAGTTTCCCCAACTACAAATTACATGTAGAAATGCCCACTACTGCAAGGGAGGCAGAACTACTGCAATGTTAAACAGCAGATGCCCAGGTGGAAGGTTTTCCTTATGACTATTCACTGATTGTGAGGGTGAGTCTCTCCCTCTCCAAGCATCCAAGCAGTGCTGATCTCTGCCTCACCTCGATGAGATAGATATGCTGAGGAGGTCCTTGAGAGGAGTCAGCAGAATTATTAAGGAGGGATTGCAGGATGCATCTGTTTCCCCACAAACATACTATTTTACCCTATGCACATATAAATCTTGCTTTACAAGAGACACCCAAATTCATGTCACCCAAAGGACAAGGTCTGGAAACCAGCATGCCTGATGTCCTGCTTACATAGTTAATGTGCTGTTTCAGAAACCTCCCCTTCAAGGTCACACTTGAACCCCCTATCTCCACTATCTAGCACATGTAATTATATGGGTGGATGATCAGATGGTCCAGATGCTATAAAATCTAATGAAGTCACGGGTTCCCAAGGCTGATGACTGATTATTGCACCTCTCACAGCTTTTCATGTTTGCTAGATGTGGGGCCGAGGGGTTTTTTAGCAGGAAAGTTTGCATGCAGGCTCTTCCTGCTATCATGCTGCAACATCCACAGCTGCTTGTGGCTACTGTATTCCAAACAGTTATATCGACAATACCTACTGGCACATATTTGTAAATTACAAATGAAAGACAAATGTTACGTGTAGCAGATCTGGTAATGTTTCGGTCCTGAAATTTCAAACCCTCAACTACTGGCATGCTGTGAATGAACATTTGTAGCAGTTCACATTTCCATTTGAAGGTGACTCGCAAGAAAAAAGGTAAACAGCATCCCTGTAAATAATTAAGCTAACCACAGTAACTGAACCAACAGCCTGTGAAACGTCACTTCCAGGTGTCAAATTGTGGCATTGCTACTGCTCCTGCTGCTTCCTGACTTGAGTGATGTCAGAAAGGATTATGCCAAACTTTTATACATAACTCCTTGCGTCTTTGCTCAGTCACGGTGTACGTCTCCATGCTGTGACCTGGTTTTCATTTCTGCACTGTCATGGAGCACAGAGTCTGCTTGTGAGATTCTAGCCTTTTCAATAAAGTTTTCTAAAGGCCTTAGTAAAAACTAAATCTCTCAGTGAGAATCAAATAAGGATCAAGGTGAAGATTAAGTGCCTTCTCCTGGTTTTCCTTTGGTTTGTTAGGTTTTTTTGGTATACTGCCAGTTCCTGCACTGTCATGCACTGGGTAGTGCTTTGGCTGATGCAGCTCCTGTTGTGTTCCAAGGGATGCTCAGCCCTTGGAGGAATATTCAGTCTTTCACAGGCAGGAAAAGCAAAGGCCAAGTGCTGATTAGCTCAGATAATTCATTTTTAAATAGAGAAGATGGAGGCCAGGTATACTGATTAAAACTGGAGTGATAAGTATGTCATCTGTGCCATGTTTCCTCAGTCTGGGATACATGAAGGGTTTATCAGAGACCTGAACTGCTCCTTCCTTGCTCCTTCCTTTGCAGAGCCCTTTCCTAGCAGCTTGATCTGGAATGTTGTGTGGTGCAACATGAATTTTTGGATGATGAGAGAAAATAATGCTTGTCTAAAAGCTCGAGGGTCTTTTCAGAAATTTGTGAGGATGATGGATTAAGTGGATCTCTGACTAGTATTCAAGTTTGTGTTAACTCATTACTGACTCTCCAAGGAGGATACCAGATGTTTGGGCACACGACCACCACAGCTGGTGAGTCACTTGCTGCTGCCCCAGGAGAAAAAATTGCTCATTCAGAGGCATCTGCCTGGAGCAGATGGTGTCACTGAGGCTCTGTGGCCAGCTCATCCCTCTTCTCTGAGCCACACAGGTTCAGTTCCCACATCCCAAGCCTGAGGTGCTCCCTCCTGCGCTAGCACTGCAATGCGGTTCACAGCTGGGCTGATTCAAGCTGCCACCAGCTCTGGGGGAGTCCCAAGCTGGGAACCTCTTGCCCCTCTGTGTGGCTTGTTGAACATGCAGGGGAGGGAAGGGGGTGCACGGAAGGAGAGACGAATCCTCTAGCATGGGCCACCTTGACACTTAGTAAAATTGCAGCCTGCTCTCCAAACTGTAACAGACTCTGTGTACACCCAAAGGGACTGTGGGTTCTTGCACAATGTGTATCCAGAAGTTGATTCAATGGGCTGTCTTTTTTAGGTTATTTAAATAGGGAGATAAGTGATGCTGGAGTTAACTAATGGAGTCTATGCAAAAGTGCATCAGACTGTTGAGTATAAGGTCATTAGTTCTGTTTAATATTATAATTCAGGAAGCCTCAACAAAAAATGCACTTCCAGTTTTCCAGAGCAGCTTTTGATCATGAGTGCCACAGAAAGCCCCAGCACACCAGCCTCTGCTTGAAGTGACTCTAGCAGAAGCTCCTGCAGGACTTAGAGCACATCATCATTTCCTTTTCTACTACAACTCTTTTCCCACTGCACAGGGCTCCACCACCTCAGTCACACCCTTGTCATACCAAAGCTCTTACAGAAGACTCACAGCAGTCAGAAGAGGCAGGATGCATGAACTTTTAATTCTGTATATACAGGCTGCAGGCAAGGACTAATGAGTGGGAATGAGATTGAGCATCAGGTGATTGCTTTCTGATTCAACAGATGCAGGTTGCTGGCACGGGTATGCACCAGAAGGTCAGGTTTCATGTGGTGCATAATGGATGCTCAGCCTGAGTCACTGGGTGTGGCCAGGAGAGCGGGTGAGGAAGATGAGGAAAGCTCTCCTCAAGCTGCAGTGGTGGCACTTCCCACTGCCATTGCTTCTGTCATGAAATTGAGTTGGGTAGTTTTCTTCTACCTGCATCCTGCCTTTCTGAAATGACTTCCCATCAGAAAATATAGTACCCACCCACTCCCCTCCCTCTTGGGAAAAAAAAAAAAAAAAAAATTTAAACATTAAAAAATCAAGTCCAGATAGTAATCTTAAATCAAACGTCTGGTACAAAAGATATAGAAGTACAGCTCTTGTCTTACTAAGGGCATTCACTGCAAAACTGAAGGGCATGCAAGGCTAGTTCAGTAAATAATATACTTTGTTTACCCAACAACTCCTCTTTGACCAGAAAACAGCAAAGAAGGGCTAAGCATGAAACTCTCTGTCTGATGGGTGAAGATCTTGTGTGTCAAACCGATGTTGTGGCAGTCTGGTGTTGGAATGGCGCAGGGAGCGAAACCAAAGCAGGATGGCATCTCAGTTGAACTGTGTGTGCACCTGGCCTTCTGGGGAGCTCATGTTCGTGGCTTGAGGCTTTAGTATGCTCAGCTCACTGCTGTGCTTCTGTACACACCTGTGTATGAGGGGCACCACTGTTAAATCTGGTTTTCAGCAGTGCACTCCTATCACACGCATCCTTAGGAACTGCAGTTTACAGCGGTAACGAGCATAAAGTGCAGAGATTTAATTTCTTCAGTTTTAACAGAGTTTGGGAGGGTGGAGTGAAACACTGAGGGCATATTGTAGTAGAACAGCTTTGCTCTACCCAGGCAACCATTGCAACCACCAGAATAAATCAACAATTGAGGACTACATTCAATAATACATAACAAGTACCAGGTACAAGAGAGCTGGGCTGGATCTGTTATCAGGGCACTGCAGGTGTTTTGCTTTTCAGGCAGTTAGGAGGAGGTGTGGCTTGTAGCTGGTTTCTCCCACCACACCCATGGATGCTCCCATGCCTCTAGAATTAAAGATCTGCCTGGCTCTCTACTTCTGTAATTTTGACAGCTGGCCATAAAAATCCTGTTGTTGTATCAGTATAGGAAACTGGAAAAGAGCCTGTATAGGTGCAGATGATTTACAAAATGCAGCAAAGTGGGATGAATGGAGCCTTCTGGCATGTGTGTGTTTATCTTCCAACAGAGATAAATTCAATCCTTTGTTTTTGTAACATGAAAAAACATCTAATCACTGTGAGGACTGCTCATCTGCCATATGATTTAACAGGCTTGCTGCAGTATACAAACAGAAGGGATGTATAGCAGGTCACTTCAAGCTTGCAGGAAAACCACAGAGATTAATTATTCCTTAAGGGCTACTTGTGTTGCACACTGAATGCCCTCACATCCTGTTAGCTTTTCTGCGTTGAGAACAGCAAGATAAATTACAATGTAAGCATACGTATGGTGTAATTTCATAATCTGAGATAAAACATCTGCATTCTGTGTGTTGTTGCACTCGGGCTCTTAACAGCCCAGGCTGAGGCACTGAAAAGGGACTCTAGTGAACAGGTATGTAGTGGGTGGTTATTCTGTAAATTCAGCCTCAAGTTCCTCCAGAGTCTTTATTAGAGTTATAGAATGAAGCTTTAAATTACCACTGCAGCCAAGTGTCCTGCTGAAAGCTAAGACCCACAGCTGTGACTCCTTGTCTTCAAAGGCTGAAGTAGTTGAGATTTTACCAGGTGGCTTAATATACATTAATTTTTATAACTAGCTTAATGTTGATTTATCTCCACTTGACTGTTCTTTTCATTTTGGGAATACTCCAGGGACAACTTTTCATCCTTCGGCATGGTAAATCAAGACTTTTCAGGTCTTAGCATCTCCAGACAATTTGCAGCTGAAGCCATCCAACTCCCAACACAGAGGTACTCATGGACTTTCTTGGGGAAGGAAACTGGTCCCTTCTGGCTGTACAAATGACTTGTGTCTTAGCAGGATGTGCTGGCAGCACCACAGCTCCCTAAAGCACCTCATAAGAACAGAATGCCATCAGTGTCCAGAAACCAGGGGTTCTTAGCCAGGTAGCACTGATGGATTGTGTGTTTCCTTTCACAGGTACCAAAACCAAGGAAGGCGTCGTGCAAAGTGTGACCTCAGGTAAGAGCACAGCCCTGAGAGGGATGTGGAAATCTGATGTGTTGCTGGACCTCTTGATAAAGCCATCATCCCTGCCATATGGAAAGTCTCTGGGAGATACTGCTAACATGCATGATTTCCATTTGATGAATGGAGGATGCTTGCCAGGAGCAAGGTCTGGCATTTACAGTGCATGTGGATAACAGAAAATATTTCTCCAGTACAGCAGGTAAAAAAAAAATTCTAACAAGTGTAACTTGGCAGACTCAGGTGATTGGCAGTAATTTAGACATTTCATAGGGGCACCAGTGCTGCCCAGCATGCAGAGCAGATCTACTTGCATCAGGTTCTGTCAGGCCAAAATGTTGGGAGACTTTGGGAGACTCCTGTCAGGGAGTCATAGAGTCAGACACACAAGGAGATTCTTCTCTAGGTATTCCAAGCTCCAAGACAGGGCAGCCATCTGGACTGCCTTGAGGAATAATTTCCCTGCAGAATTTGATGACTGAACTACTTCTTTTTCTACCTGGGTGTATTAAATCAAACAAAAGGTACCTGGAGAGAGGTCATACACAGCCTGTGATGCAAAGTAGCTTTATTTGCACAACTGTCGCTTACCATCTTACAGTGAAATTTTGATTCTCCTATTGCCCACAAAGACAGACAGGCTGCAGTGCTGCTCCATGAGCAGCATTTTGCATCCATCAAAACCCTCACGTACATGATCTAAATTCAGACATGATCTCATATAAAAAAATCCAACTAAGGACCAGAGCCAATTTCTTCTCTTACCTCGATGCAGACATTTTATTGTCCCAGTGGATTTGGCAGCCTTTTGGCAGTGCCTTGCTCATTGATTTTCTGCTTTTGTTGAAATTCCAGTTGCTGAGAAGACCAAAGAGCAGGCCAATGTGGTGGGAGAGGCTGTAGTAGCCAGTGTGAATACAGTGGCAAACAAGACTGTGGAAGGAGCAGAGAACATCGTGGCCACTACAGGAGTTGTAAAAAAGGTATGTTTGTTTCTTCAGTGATGTAGAGGACAGCAATGTATTTGGTTTACGCTTAAAATACCTGCAGATATTTACAGTTGGTGGTTTTGCCTGTTCAGGGAGAGGTTTGGGGCAATACCTGCTTTTATATAATGCTTAATATTATTACATAATGCTTAATATGTCATCACAGAATCATTTATTTTGGAAGGGACGTGTTGAGATCATCTAGTCAAATCTCCTTAGGGTCAATGAGAGCAGGTTGTCCAGTTGTGTTTTGAACGTCTCCAGGGATGGAGACTCCACAATATCCCTGGGCAACTGGTGTCAGCATTTAACCACCCTCACAGGAAACAAACAAATAAATAAATAAATAAAATGTGGTGTTTTCTTGTGTTCAGATGGATACCTTCGTAGATTTGTGGCATTGTGGCTCATCTTGTCTTGCAACATGGAAAAGCCTTTTTCCCAGGGCCTTGCCCAGAACTGCGGGCAGGCTGCAGTGAGTTCCCAGGTTTGCGGGGTGTGCGGGAGCCGGGGCGGCGCTGCCTGTGCCGGCGGCAGCCAGAGGGCACCAGCAGCTCGGGCAAAGCCCGGTCCCAGCAGAGCCTGACCCCGCTGCTCCGCTTTCCCCTGGTTTTGACAACAACCAAGTGCTTGCTGGTAAAAGCCGCCTGACCCAAGCCAGATTCAGACAGGGGATCTTCTCTCCTCCACCCTAATTTGACAAACTGGGTTGCTTCAAGTGAGGGGATGAACGGGCATGTGAAGGAGCAGAGCAGCTCCCTAGATGAAGGCAAAGTTGATCATTAAAGAAGATACTTTCACTGGGTGGCAACAAGCAGCAACCATTTGTACAGCACATGAGGCTAATACCTGTCAGCTCTTTGGTAAGCCTGGCCATGTAGGGAGTTGTGGTCAATAGCATTGATGGTGGCATGAGCTGGATGAGTCACAGCAAACCCAAACCCAAAATGAAAGCAATGCAAGGCTGGCCAAAATTGTTTTAATTGTTCAGGCAGTTGGCTGATGAATTTCCTGACCTGCACAGAAACACATTGTGATGTGAAACAAAACTTCTACACACCATATAAATCCTGTGAGAATAGCCTAACAAAAGCGAACAGCAGCTACGAGTGACGCGAAATGTCCTTCTGAAAGCCTGTGAAAAGGGCAGATACAGAAGTTCTACTAAGCCCTTGAGATAAGATTAATCTCTATTCCTACAGGAAACAGCAGTTAGGCTGCAGGAGTGCAAACAGTGATTCCTAATTCCATGGGGCCAGATTATCCCCTCCTACCTTTTGACTGACCAGGCACGGGATGGTTGACCCAGGAGACCAGGAATTTGCTGACTATAGGAATCTATCCTGCAGACACCAAAACATCTCCCCTTCTGGCAAGGACTGAGCAGCAGCAGTCCTAAATGAAAACCACCCTCTTTCTGAGACTGATGAGCTAGAATTTACACATTTTAATTTCACAGCTCCAACCACTCAACATTATCTGTTTCCATCCTTGTGCAGGCAGCCCCCTAGAAAATCAGTGATTCCTTCACCCTAGTAGTGGGTCAGGTTCATGCAGACTGCAGGCAATATACAAAAGCCATGAGTTTTCCATAGGGTTAAAGCCTTAAGCATTTGAACTGTCATTCTGGTATCTTCTGTCAGTGTCCACCTGCTCAGACTTAAAGTGGGAACTGATCAAGAAGGAAAAAAGTGGGATGCATCCTATGCGGAAGCGAGTCTTGAGGGAGCCAGGAAACTCTTGAATACGTATCATGGTATCATGCCAAAGAGCAGAGGTGGGCGGCAGAATGAAGGCAGAGGGATGACAAAAGCAATGCAAAAGGAGGCACAGGAGAAAGACATTCAGGAGAAATGTTGGTTTCTGTGAAAGAGAGGGGTCATCAACTCTACTGGTTTAGTTCAGCTCAGATTAGGAATGCAAATCTTGTAGTCATCTTCGCTCACTATTCTTCAGTTGCATCCACTAGATCAACAGCATTGAAGGCTGAACTCTGTATGCACACTGAGTGCATCCCAACTGCTAATAGTTTCATGGCCATGGGGGCAGAGCTGCTCTAGCAGCAAGGCCCTGAGAGGAGCAAAGGAGTTGTTCTCAGCTCTGGGCACCAGCTGTTTTCTCTCCAGATCTGCTCCTTTTGTGCTGCCCAATTTTCTAATGGAAATAGAGCCAGAGGCTGCCAAGAGCATCAAGAGGCACTCTAATGCATGTGAGAGACCCAGTGGAGATACACTAAGAAGAGTGAGAAGGCAGTTAGATGTTTAAAAAATAATCTTACAATCCTGGAATTATACACAAGGTTTCCAACCCCTGAAATTTGAGGGAGGTGTTGCATCCAGTCCTGAGACTTGTTCATGCTCCATCCCATCCTCCACCTTTTTAATTGCAAAGAGCAGTTGCTAACATCTTGTTTCTGTTTTCAACCATCTCCAGTATTTTTCCCTGATTATTCTATAGAGAGTTGGTCAAGGCACCAGGGGGACTGTGTGAGTGTGTGGGGAGCACTGAGCAGTGCTCCAGGATGCTTTGAGTCTGAGGAGCTGAGTGGCCTAAGAGGCATGTCCCCAGCTCAGCATTCCCAATTACAGGAGCTTGTTGACATTTAATCTGTGTGTTTGACTACTGGGATCAGTGACAGACACATACTAGCAGGCAGTGGGGAATTCTAAGGATTCTGGATGACGTTTGGCTTGGGGCAGCAGCTGTGGGGTGGTTGAGCTCTGTAGGTGTATCAGATGGCAATTTAGGCCACAGGGAAGAATCCACAGAACACTGCAGCCACTGAAATGTGAACACACGTGGGGTGGTTGGCAGCCCACTGATCCTTGTTGTCCTCAGTGGAGCATTCAGAGCCAGGCAGAAGGAAACAGGGCTGAAGTAACACTACGCCTACCAAGGGGTGCCAAGCACCAGACGAGAGCAACCTTGAGTAGCATTGGCATTGCCTAGCAGGGCTTTGGCACTGGCCTGGTAACTGAGTACAGGAAAGTATTGACTGTTTTAGAGGAGTTCTTAAGTATTAATTTAAAAAAAAGTAAATCTGAAAATTCTGAAATTCTCTGATACGCAAAGGAATCAGACCCATTGGTACTGTGTTCTGTCTGTGGCTCTGCACCCATCCCAGGCCCTGGGGTGAACATGAGGGGATTTCAGTGGGATAACCACCCACTTAACATCCCTGTTTTAAAAGAGGAGGAATCCTTTGCCTGCATGACACAGCACAAAGTTTGCTGCATTGCAGACACCGCATGGCTGGGAACAAGTACATGTACGTGTACACACACAGAGACAGAAAATGTCCCTCAGGGACCTCCCTGTGCCCTCCACCTAGATCTTCTCCTTAGATGTATTCATCCTGACAGTCTTCATACGGTTTAGTTGTCAGTTCTGTCATTTTTAATTGGCTTTGATCTTTCTTTTTATTCCACTCCATTAATTATTTGAGCAGTTGTCAGTTATGTGCAACTGCTGGGTGTGTTGGTTGCATCACATCATTCCTCTCTGGGCTTGATCCAGGACACGTGCACCATCGCCCACGGCAGCCGGTCGCTTTCATAACCCTGCACGGTTTGGGTACGAATGGTTGGTGTCCGTGGCCTTGATTCTTGTCACTTAAACCTTGTGGTGCTGCTGACGCTAAGACACTTGCACTGAAGGAATTAGAAGCAGAAATTGATGAGTGACCTCCCTGTTTAAGGAAGTTTGGGCAGGGTGAGTGCCACTAGGAAAGAGCAACCATGGGCATGAGAGGCCGCTGCAGGTAGAGCTGCTAAGCAGGTGGAGCAGGGAAATCCAACAGCCAAGCTGTCTAACAATTAAGTAGATCAAATAGACAAAACTCTTCCCCTTTGTATTCAAACTTAATCCTCTATATTGAAGCTTCATTGTACTTCACTGATGCAGTGATGTACCCCAGTGGTGTCCTTCAGCATCCCACAGAGCAGGGGAGACTGCAAAAGTGTTGTGTCACTTCTTCTGTGCTTCCCCCTCCATCTCATTAGAGCGACCATGCATGTACATTTCACATGCAGGATAGCTGAGTTAGTGGCACTGGCGAAGCCTTCAAGTCTGCAAGACTGTGTATCTGCTTTGTGGCTAAAGGCTGTACCCCAGTATCCTATAGGACAAGAATTTAAACATTATTATTTATGTATTACTTGTATCAGTAGCCACAGAAGACCCTAAGAGTGTCTGGCTGTGAGCTGGATGAACACAAAGCTTCTCCAATAGTCCACCTGGATTTGTAGGGTACGACAAGCCCGTCTGCCTGTCCTGTCAGTGGATCCACGCACTTGAATCACAGGTTGACCTCTTATTCAGAGCTATCAGCATTACTCTGAGCACATTCAGCCTGAAACCCATCCAGGACAAGCCTATCCATAGGACCTGTGAGGTTGCCTGAGGGCATAGCAGGGAGTGGTGTGGGGGCACTGCCAAGTAGTGTTGCTCTTGCTCCAATGCCCAAGGTTAAGAGCACGACAAGAGGCTGAACCTTTCCTCCTCCTTATGCAATTGATGTCCCATTGTGGGCTATTAAATTTGTAGCAGATAAGGATGCCAGTGAACAGTTCTGGTTTTACAGCCCTAAAGTAATAATAATAATAATTTTTAAAAAAAGAAATCTTGCTTGCCACTGAATTTGTTGAGGTTTTGATGAGCAATGTTCCAACATCCAACTCTTAGACTCTGCATGCTTCCTTTGTTAGATAAGGAAGATAATCCTGATAAGATTTTAAATCTCTGAACTTTGGTGAAAAAAACCCACTATAACATAATATGGATAAAATACAAATTCAATTTTATGTGTGGACTCAGCCAGCAGAACATAAAACATAGTTGCTAAGCTGAAAGAAGATACTTCATAGAACCTGTGAAATGAAGAAATCTGAAGAATCAAATTGTAATTAATTATTTTTTGCAAAATCTATGGACTTAAAACTCTGTTTTTAAAAAACATATCTAAATATCTGAACTAAGAAGCCTATAGTACCCTCTATTAAAGACCTCTTAACATTGCTTAGGAATATTTTTCTAAATGGAAGGTCCCAATTTATTGAGTTTTTCATCAGTGATAACAGTGAAATATTGTATTTTCACATATATAAATTTTCTCTTGTGTATATACTTTATATACTACTATATTTAAATATATACACATATTTTTAATCTTGAATAGTATTCCTGTAATGAATTCTAAGGTCTAAATAAGTGCTTTTCCAAGATAATACATAATTTCTGAGGGAAAAAAAAAAATCTGCTTACTATTTAAGAGCAGGAGAAGCGTTGCTAATTATTTCACGGTTGCAACATGCCTTTCCCTTAGAACATTTTATCCCTTTTAATAAGGAGATGAACTCTGGAAGGAATGGAAAAGTTCTTGCTGTTATCCAGGGAAGCTGGATTTTCACCCTTGCTTTCTTGCCCAGCACCATGCTGTGAGTCAGTGTTGCAGTGGGGGTTGGTACCCAGACATAACTACAATTTCTGGCTCTTCATCCACAGTGGAGAACCCTACATCACATGGTCCTCCTCTGTATATTGTTTTCTTGACTAGTCATGAAAATCCCCAGCCAGCTAACGCCCAGCTGAAGAATGCAGCCCTTCCTCACCTCATGCTCGCTCTGCTGGGCAGGATGGGGAGTGCGTGAGAAAAAGACTGAGGAGATGTCCCTAACATGGCCTGACACCTCTTCATCCTGCAATTGTGCTGGTTCCTCCACCACAGTTTAGAAGCACTTTCCAGAAACGTGGTTGCTTCCCTTTCTGAAAAGAGATGGTTGAGTCACTTTTATCAGGATTTTTATCAGTCCTGAGGTAGGGATCCCCTTTTCTGAGGCTGGTTCCACATCTACTGGAGCTGAAATCCCTGCTCACAGCAAGAGAAGGTGGTAGTGCCCTGCAGAAAGATTGGGTGCACTGCCCTTGTCCTTGTGTTCCCATGAGCTGTCCCCCAGTTTTCACAACCCAGCTCAGTGCCTTAGGAAGCCACCTTTGTTTCACCTTCATGATTTCACATGGCAGCTGGTAACCTCACCTGCAAAAAACCTACAAACCTACCTTGATCTTGTAGATATTATCATTGTTTTGCACTGCAAGTTTTTTTGCTTTCCACCTAACATGTAAAATTCTGCTTGTAAAGCTTCAAAATACAAATTGAGGCTAGTTACTGCTTTGACCTAATATACACTGTTGTGTTATAAGGTGTAGTCCTTTTTATGTGGCCCCATATGCATATAAAGTGCTTTAAAGCCACAGACTGGATCCTGAGGCCAGATAAGCCTCCATAAATTCAGAGTAGTGAGGTCTGTTTGCTGCCAACAGGAGGGTTCACCCATTTTGGAAAGGCTGTGGCTAAGTGGCTCCATGGGAGCAGTGGCCTCTCCCCAGCAGCTTCGGTCCCTGCTGCACTGGGAACTAGAAACCAGAAACTGGTCTTCATGATGTGCATGGTTTGATGTTAATAGGTTACATGAGCTTCAGGCTGATGCTAGCAAGAATCATTTCAGCCAGCAACACGATGCAAATTAAGGGCACCTTTCTTGGGGGGGGGAATAAAAAAAAAATTTAAAAATTACATTGTGCTTTTCTATGGAGACACCCCAGTGCATGGTGCTCTCTGTGAACAGACTGACTCTAGGCAGGGAGGTGAAAGGACTGCCAGGAGCTGCAACAGACATCAGTACTGGGCTGTGGCTCTTATTTTGGCCATTTTCTTTCTTTGATGGGTTGATCTCTTAAGGTAGTTTGCATGGAGAGGAGGAAGCCTATGGCAAGACAACCAGGTTGCAGTGCTTCCATCTCCCTACTCCCCTTCCTAACAAAAATTAATCTGGAGTCCAGTTCCTAGTTTAAAGCAATCTTTTTTCTCTTTCTTTTAATGGAAAGTAGCTAAAAGAACCCAAAGTGCTTATGAAAATACTTGGATTTAAAACACAAAGGAAAACTTGTCCTTTGATAATGACATTTTATCTGAGGCATGACATTACTGCCACCACAATACTGCTACATCTGCAATTTACATTAGTTAGTCTGTGCAATGAGTGCATAGGGTAAGCATGATAATGTGGGAAAAGATTAGGCATAATCTATTGGAGTCCAGGTAAATTTATTTGTTCCTCCCCAAATTTCTTCACGCAGAAGGAGTCAAAACTCCATTTGGTCTTGGCAACAAAAAAGAAAACTTCAAAAAAAGAACTGATTTTCTGTATGAAAATGACCCTAAGCCAGGCTGTAAGAAATAGAATTGCTTTTTCACAGACATCTGCTCCAACAAGCTGCACAAAAAATGGATTTTGAGCAGTATTTGCCATCTTTTAAACCCAGTAATGTATTCGCATGTGTAATGCTCAAGCCCATTTTGTGCAGCCTGCTCCAATAGTCAGTCTAAGATTAGGGCGATGACTCTGCATGTGCTGGTAAGGACAAACATCTCTCTTGTGACTTGGCAGGAGGACCTGGCAGCGCCGCAGCCGCCCGAGGAGCCGGGGGCGGAGGGAGAGGGGGCCCCGGCGGCCAGCGCGGGTGGGGAGGTAAGGTGATGCCACCTCTGGTTGTCCCCACCATCCCCTGCAGGCTTTTTCTGGGTTACTGGATTATCTCCAGGACAATCTCCCCTCCGCTTTCTGTGTGTCCAGATTGGCTGCACCCAGAGCACATCAGTATTTACATCATAATAATTTGAGAAAATGTGAGCTGAAAGGTTCTCAGTTTTGCTGCTCCCTTTTTCGGGACCAAGAGGTTGCCATGAGTGATAGATCGGACAGACTTTGAACTGCTCCTTGGTTTGGGCTGGTTTTGAGGTGTACATGCACCTATAATAGTTCAAGTTAAGCTGTGGTTTTATCATCATATGAAATAGCTTTTCCCTGGTTAGAATTTTATACAGTTAAATTAGGTTTTTTAACTTTTTTGTCTGTTCTACCTGCAATGTCCTTTTGAAGCCCTGGATCAATTATTGGTCTCTGGGCCTATTTCAGCTCTGCCCAACATGATGTTTTAAGTGGACAAAACTTCCCCTATGATACTTTCTTTATGATTTTGGTGCTAAGGCCTTTGGCTGCCCACTTCACAACCCTGCAGTGGGCTTTGTTTACACCTAAACTCCCCATTTTCCAGCTTCTCTTGAATCTGTTTTTACAGTGTCTGAAGCTCGGAAAAGTCTCAGCTTGCTCCTACTGCCCTCCACCAGCCACCACTGCCCTGCTGCCAGTCCCAAAAATGAGCCCTGCTAATCTGACTGAAATCATGGGTGCACACGTGCTGCTGTCAGGCAGTGCGTTGGGGCGGGAGGCAGAACTGGCAGTGGGAAGCAGGACTCTGCTGCTGTGGGCAGCCCAGCCCCATGCTAGCTCAGCCTCAGCCACATGCAAAATCACACCCTCAGTTTCCTCTGAGGTCACAGCAGAAGTCTATCTGGTTCCCAGAAGAAAGGGATAACTCATTTATTTTCTGCATATTTCCGCATGGTCCTTAATGTTATGTAGTTGTCTATGGGTTTTTATGTGGTGACTATTAGCATTGATTTTTCTCCTACTTTTTAATCTACCTATATGTGGAAATTTTAAACTGTTTTCCTGTCTGTCTTTTCTCACAGGGTGAAAATGAAGGCAATTAATCAACCTAGGGACTTCTAGCTCAAAAGTAAGCATTCCAAGAGCAAACATGGAAATACTAGCTGGCACTACAACAGGAAAATCCCACTCTCCACAGACTAACTGCATTCAGCTCTGTAGTCTTTCACCTCCCTCATAAACCAGTGGAACAATATATGTAAGCCAGACTCCTCTGATTGTAAGTAAAGTGCAGCCATGTCCCGGGGTGTGTGTCCCTCCCCACCTCCCTCGTGGCTTCCTGACCTGCTCGCTTTGCATCTTCTGGTCAGACTCACTGATCCCTGTCTCGCCTCCATCTGCACTGGTACTTGGGATCTCTAGGTATCGTGGAAATTATGGTTTTGTTGTGGTTTTTTTTTAACTAATAAAAAAAATGTTTGAACAAGTTTTTTCTTTTTGTCAGTTTTGTTTGTACGTGTTAGACTTTGATCCTTCTGAACTGCTGAACTCTTCCTGTAAAAGTGTAGTATTAAAATGTAAGGATCTCAGGACTGTAAGGGCCTTAGATCAACGTGTAAAAGATGAAGAATCATGAAAAACTGTATTTCTGAAGTCAGTTGTAACTAGGTGAGGTTTCTGTCTCTGGGCTGAAAAATAGAGATTTCACATTTTTAATATCCCTCCCCCCATATTTAAGAGAGGCTGCCTGGGGAAAACTGGAAAAAAGAAAGCTTTATAAAGGAACATGAATGTCACATTGAGCTTAGTTGGCTTTTTTTTAATATATAATATCTATTCTGTTTACACTAGAGCTTGAAAACTCTATCCTGACATCTTCTGTGTGTAACAAACTGCTAGAAGGTAATTAAAGAAACATGATGGGCACTGACCTGTTGGATCAGAACTGCAGAACTGCTGGCAGGGGCGGGCAGGATTGCTGTGAAATGCATGAGTCTGGGAACAGCTGCCAAAGGAGAAGGACGGTGCAACACGAGCACCAGGGCTGGTTCCAGGTACAGCAGCTGCCCGGTCAGCAGGTAAGCTGCTGGGCAAGAGCGGTAGAGACCTTTCACAAGTGTATAGAGAATGTGAAAATGCTGCTGCAAGCTCATTGCTGTATATAATGAGGAATGAGTTTAAAGCACGTCAGTAAGTATGGGTCTAAAAATGGGGTCTTTTGTTCACCTCCAGGCAGAGCATCCAGTGTAAACTGTAGAGGTTTAAGCTGCTTCAAAATCAGACTGTTAATCTTCATTAAGCTGTATAATGATGATGACTGTGGAAGGTATGACAGGAGAGACTTGCAGTAGCATGGAGGGATCTAGCAGGTGTAATATAATACCAGCCTCTCTCACACGTTCACAATACACATAAAGCTTTGCCTTGCAGAGACTGCAGGATTTCCATTCAGAGTGGATGTTTGATCTTGACAAGGGAAGGGTACAAAAGAACCCTAGTAGAGATAACAAGGTCCTTCAAAGGAAGTGATACTCATAAATGTGCATACTCTTTTCTGATGTCCTGAAAACACCTTTAGAACTTGCTAATTAAACAGAATGACTAAAATAGAACACAAAACAAGAGGGCATAAAGAGCTATGCTATTCGTGCCCAGCAGCAGGAGGCTGGAGCCTGTTGTTAGTGCTCACTAGAGAGAGATGGGGGAAAAACTCCTCTGCTCCAAAGCTTTGCTTTATGGGGATACAAAAAAATATTTTGCCAGCCAGAG
>NW_009953797.1:2578560-2589592 GCF_000747805.2 Chaetura pelagica
AGAGCAGGTGAGTGCCCTGGCCAGTTACAGCACGTGTGGGAGGCTGGGCCAGGCTGTAGCTCCCCAGATGCCTGTCTCTCAAGCAGCCTTGCCCTGGGTTCAAAAGGACTTAAACCAGGAAAGAATTACAATAGCTGAACGAAGAGTGCAGGCACTGCTGTGCTACAGCGTCTCCTTTCCTGTGGGAAAGGAGGAATTTAACTGGTATTTACACACCTAAATCTAGAACTGTCAGCCCAAACACTGCTAGACTATGGGCACCCAAAGTGTCTGAATGTTTCCTACAGATCTGCCTTTGCACTTGCCTGCTTCTCCCGTCACTGAGCACTTTTTTCTCCCTGGGCTGGGCTGGGGGTTCAGCACCTCCCTGCCATAGCCCCTGCTAGCTCTGGGCTAGTCCGGTTGCAGTCCCAGCTGCAGCTTGACAGCATGTTTATTATGCAGCTTGCAGAAGGCAATCACAAGCCTTAAAGGCAGAGATCAGGACATGGTTTGCTCCCACGTAAGCATCCTGCCTCAGTGAGCAGGAACAGGGTAGTGCTGTGCCCACACCCTGGCTTGTGGAGCTGCCATCTCCTCCCCTCGCTGCCTCAGACCAGCCCACACCCTGCTGGGGCAGCAGAGCTGCTGGTCTGAACTGCCTTTGCCGGAGGTAAGAAAGGGGAACACTGGTTTCTCCTGAAGTAGAAGGGTCTGTCATAAAAGAGCCAAAAGATTATCTGTTAATCATTCAATTAAACTTGTTTGGTTCACTGCATAGAACAGAGAGGTCTTTGCTTCTAATGGGTATTCAGACAAGTGTAAGGAGAGGTGATGGAAGGAAACTGAAAAATGGAAGGATGGAGGAGATGAATCACAAAACATCCACTGCCAGAAGGTGCTTTCGCAAGAGTTGCTGGGAATCCCCCTGCCCCAGGTAAAAGCTGATGGATGCAAACAGTAGCAAAATAAGTTTTTGCTGGCAGGCCATGGTCTGAGCAATCAAGAGTTTCTCTTGTGCTTCTCAAAGCTTATCCAAGCTGCCCCTCTGTGACAAGGCAATGCTCAGTGCCTAGTGCAGCAGGGCCAGAGCCTGTCCCTGATGACGTGACTCTGGGTGCTCATGCTCAGATCTCCATGGTGATCCAACAAGCCAGGAGCAGCTGCTGCCAAGTCTTGCCTCAACTTCACCATACGAGTGACCAACAAAGTTCCAAAAAATGCTTTATTTTTCCCTGGTAACTGCAAAATTTGCTTACCATATAAGACTGCAGTTAAGCTTTATTAAGTGATTTGTTCTGACACAGTTCATAGCCTTTGAGAGCTCCTCCCACAATTACGTGTTAGCCAAGGGCTAAAGGGCATGCAGGGCCTGAGTTTTCAAAGATGTTTGTCTGAGTGCTAAAGAGAAAGCAGTGGCTCTTTCCTGAATATCTCAACATGCATTTCACTAATTTAAATGCAAATCAGGTAATAATACACTTCCAAAAATACCACTTCATCTGAAAGTCCTATTTTTGTTTCTGCATAATGCATGTCCTAAAACTGACCTCAATGAGCACATGATTAAAAAATGAGAGTCTGGTTTTTTTAATAAATTTTTTTTTAACCCCACAGTCTCCCCACTCTGACACTTTTTTCTATATTGAAGCACAACTTGTTTTGTCTCATAAGTGCAATTAATACTTAAGCTGCAGGATATCATGAAACTCCAAAAAAATCCCAGTGTTTGAGCATGGTTTTACTCTTCAGTGCTCCAGAAGGTGGCAGAAAATGGGTGCTTCACCTAGATGTTACCCAAAGATGCGGAAACCAGAAGGTAAAGAAATCCATATACACTGGCCTTATTTTGATCTTATATAATTAACCCCATTTGCCCATTTTCATGTGTAAAACATGAGCTCTAGCTCTGATCAACTACCAGGTAATAAAAACAGAAGGGTTCCTCTTAGTCATTACATAAGAGAGTGCTCAAAGGTGCCATAGAAGAGGTATGAAAGGAAAGGGAACCAGAACAACTTCTTGTTTCCTGCAGTGCCTTAGATTTAACTCACAGATATTTGGGCTGTGTATGTAGGGTTGTTAACTAACTCCAGAGTGAGCTGTGGCTCATGGAGCCCTCCTAGCAATTAAGGAATCAGTTACAGGGTTTTTTTCTTCCCAAACAGAAATATCGTACTGCTTGTCAAAGACAACAGACTGAGGAGGAGCAGGATATGGAAGAAAAGCCTGAGAAACCAGGGAGAAAAGTGTCAGTGAGACAGTGCTGTTGAGAGTGGTGACACTTCTTACATCTCAGTTCTGGCCAAGCAGTGTCAGCAACCTGCCCCAGCAGGTGAAGTCACTTTTGGAATAGACTGAAGTTCCATGGGCACTTCAGCATGTGGCTCTGCCCACACACCGTGGTACCTACCCCAGCTGGCGTTAACCAGGACTTCAGCAGTCTCAGCAGATACTGAGACTTGAATGGAGCAAAAGTCCAAACTAACTTTTCACCTGTAGGCAGTCTGAGCTGACCTTAGGACACACCGAATGATGCAATGAAAGACCAGGAAACCTATTTGGAAAGAGGTAATGCATGGGAAAAACAGGAGTAGAAATTGTAGGTGTATTTAAGAGCTGAAGCTTTGGGTCAATCCTGTGGAGACATTAGTAGAGAAGCAACACATAGGGTGTAGTGTTTTGGCATTTAGCTTTCAAAATGCTTTATAATATCCTGCCCAACCCCTATTTTCTCCAGTTGTGAAACAACATGGTTGAGAACTGACAATGGCAAAAATAACAACTCCACGATACTTGGCAGCCAGGTCCATCACATGATGGTTAGATCTCTCTGACTCTGACACGCTGAGAATAGCTGAAATCTGCCTATTTGTCATGGTTCTGTTGTTGCTAGGGTTTGGGCAAGGAAGATAAGTAGGTCTGTGTTAGTGGTTTTGTCCAAAAGATACCAGAGCCCCAGTATATTTGGTGTCTTTTATCTAAGTTTTTGCAAAGCCAAGTAAGAAAATCATTCTGAAAAGGAAAGGAGCAAGGAATTGAAAAAAGATACCTGATGTGAATATGTAATTAAAATCCTAATTGGCCTGTCAAGAGTGAGAGAGAATTGCTGTTTGAAATAATAAATGAGTGGTGGCAGTGGTACAAGAGTTGAAAAGAGCTCTCTGAAATGACAGGCTGAATAGAAGTGACTGAGGAATGCTTTTAACCTTGTTTTCTGCTGTTCTTCCTCACTTGGGTACTAATGAAGTACTAAACTTATGACCACTGTCACTTCCCACCCTAGTTTATCCACAGCATCTTGTTCTCATGCCCACTGCTCAACTAATAAGCTTTCCTCAGGAAGATAAAGATGGGTGTGAGAGTGACCATCTGAACCGAGGTGCTTTGTAGGCTGGAAAAGGGTGAGGACAGAGCTGAGCCCCATAAAGCCAGAGAGCCCTTTGCCCCAAACTCTGCCAGAGGTTTATTTGTGCAAAGTTTCCTTGTACTGGGGGTTGGTGGCAGAAAACATAAATTCTAAAGAATCGTAGAGACCTGTGAAATGCCAGAGGTTGAAGTCAGAAACTCTTATTGATGTAGTGATACTAGGAAAGGAAAGTCTTTTAGACATTATTTCTGTACTAACAATGCAAACCAATTCTAGGAAATTGCTCATTTGGCTTCTTTTTTTTTTTTTCCCTTTTCCTGAGAACTGCTAGCAGTGGCATTGTTTACCTGCCTGACCCAGGCAAGGCCTTTAGTGATGCTGGGCTTTTGCTATCTGACTGGAGCAGGTTAACTGGAAAGATGACCAGATTTGCAGTTTCTTATAAAAATACAGGTAACTTACAATTCTCTGTATCTCACGGTGTCCCACCTGACAAGAGAAGGGGATTGTGATTAACACTGCAAAAAAGTTAATGAAATTTGGGCTGTTTTCTGCTCTCAAGAGGTTCAGCTCAGGGGATGAAGGAAGGAGAAAGAAGCCAGCCCAGCCGGGACAGAAGTTGGCCATGCCCAAGCTCTGCTACTTCAGTAGTTTTCCAGCACTCTTTATAAAACTCAGTTCCGTGTTTTTTCTCTGTGATGGTGGAACAGGTTTTTTTGTGGTTTTGATTTTACAAAAAACAACAAACTTATAAACAAAGACAGTGCCATGAAGCAGAAATCTCTACTCAGGCACACCCTCTCATTGGGGAGGGTACATAAATTGCTTTCTTGTGTGTATTTTCAACTCTCATTCCTCACATTCAAACTCCACCCATTGTACCAATCACCCCCAAAAGCATCAGCAGGTCTCCTGGCACACATATAAAACCAGGACAGGTCAGGGCACCCCTCACATAGCATGTTATACATTGCCAGGTGCTTAATTTTATTGATGCAGAAGAGTGTTAACAGGGGTCAGAAGCCACGATGTCAGGTAAAAACTTTCATGGACTGAAGGAACAGGCTGAAGGTGCAACAAAAGATGCTGGTAAGAAAGATTAAATATTGTTGTATAGTTGTGGGGGGGTTCGCTGCTGCTCTCGCTTATGAGAGCACAACCTGTAGTTACACTCCTAGCTTCATTGGTGCTAGCAGGACACAGCTTTTCCTTTTCTTTTCTTTCAATTCCTGGGGCCAAGGTCTAGCCATCACCTGGAGAACGCCCCAGGCTGGCCATGGCTCTTGGCTTGGCACGGGCAACCACCTCCACCCACAGCTCCCTCAGTGACTGTTGAGCATCGTCCAACCCTTATCGCTCCCCAAACAGATCTTTAAACTCAGTATTTTTCAAAGCTTCACTTTTTAAAGTGAAGCCTGCTTTGGTAGTAATGACCTTTTTTATCTAGCATTTACATTGCTCAGGGTGGTCTTCTCTCATGCTCTGCAGAGGTTTTTAAACTGCTCTCCTTTTAAGAAACTGGAGTTAATCCTTGATTAACATTTGCCACTTGGCCTGCCTAGGCACACCTTCTGGTAATAACTACACTGATTGCAATGGGATGTTTGTAATAAGTAGTAGAGCTATATTTCTGCTGTATTCTTCTGCAGCAGTGCACGCTGTGCACACATTTCTGTTCTAACTCTTCTATGTTGTAGGGCCAAGCACTGTATTCTTATTAGCGCAGTACCTTGGAAAACAATTTTTCAGTGCAAAGTATAATAGCTTTTCCTTTAAATGAAAAAAGTCAAGATGTGTATAGCTTATGCTAGCATTTTATAGTATAATCTTTACAAGGCTCGTATAAGCTCATTCCTAGCATGGTATCATTTGTGTCAGTCCTGGGATTCTGATTCTGTAAACACTTTGCTGTATGGCCAAAAGATGTGAGTAACCTCACTGAGTGTTTCATGGTTTCAGTAAGTTTCCACACACCTGGGAACAATTGTGCAGTTGATGAAGAAACAGGATAGTATGCCTTTCTGAAAAACAAAATAGTCCTTGCTGCATCCTGAATATATTCTCTCCAGTGAGGGGTCACTACTTCCAGCAAAAGTGATAGGATGGCTATCACTCTTTCATGAACTGTCAGACATCTTACAAGACATCTTCTTATTTTAATGCTTTATATTCTGCAGTCGATCTGTTACATTTCTAGTTTCTGCTCTTCTTTTGTTCATACCTTGTTTGTATAATCTCCCTTTTCCTGTCCTGCTCTGTTTAATGTGTTTGCTTCCATTTTGGAAAAGGCACTACTCCCAAACAGCCAGCAAAGAAAATGCATGCTAGATAGCCAAGCTTCTCCTGGCAGGATAACCTAGAAAAATCAACAGAAGCAAGTGTAGCGTAAAATAAGCAACCTGAAGCTAAATGTCATCGGTCAAACTCACTGCTTATCTTTGTTTCTTTATCTCCTTTTTATTTTATCTTCTTATCTGTCATTGATTTCCTCAGCTGACCATAGGTGCTAGGTGAACACTAATCTCATACCAAGCTGCTCTGGCAACACACACCATTCCCAGGGGGCCCACGAGCTCAGCACAGAGCTCCAGCCTGCTTCGTACCAGCCTTATCTCTTGCCAGGGGCATGACTTCCTGTGGATATGCAGAAAAGCCAGCTGACACAGGGAATTCCTATAAGCATAAATGTGAACATCTGGAAAATATTATTTTTTTTTCTTTAATTGCAGCAAACACGTTGGGACAGGCTACCCAGGATGCAGTCAACCAGATTGCAGATGCAAGCCAGAAAGGTAGGAGAAAGGCTGTACAAATCAAGGAGTGATGGGGCAGCTCATCACCAGCCAGCAGCTGGCAGTGCACACGTCCCACCTCCCATGGGCACTCTCAGTCTGAAAGCCCTTGGGTTCAGTGGCAAGTTTTGGCCTCTTGCAAATCTCATGGGACAGGATTTCAGGATGTGCTCCTTAGGAGCTCCATCTGTTTACTGTTAGATGTACCACAATAGCCGGTTCCTGCCCAGCCACAAAGTCTCATGCATGGCACTCAGATTTTGGCTTCCTTTTTAAAAAAACAGTGGGAACAGCACAGACAAAACTTTGCTCTTCTTTTCTGAGGACTGAGTCACTCTGTGATACACCTTGCTTCCCCAGCCTGGGGGGCAGGGTCCATCCAGATCCAGCCCCATACCAGCTGCCAGCACCTGCTGAGGCAGCAGTCAGGGTCGAACATTAATGAGCTATCAGCTGGAAAGGTGCCATCAGGAAAGCATTGGTATCTTGTTTCCAGGGATTGGAAACAAGTTAAACTAAAATCTAAGCTCATTTCTAACTTGGTTTTATTGATTTTCTAAGAATCAGAGGAGAATCAGCAACTTCAGGGCCTAAAATGTTTTATGAAAGCCAAAATGCATTGGCAATGTCTCCTTAGAACAGACACCTGCTACAGTTCCACGATGGGATGAGAGCGCAGGACTTGGCCACTTGTTGATGTTATATGGGGAGGCAGCAGTGTTGCCAAAATACAGCCACTATCCCAGAGAAGAGAGGGAGGCTTTGTCCCTTTCATCCTCCCTCCTGGTGAGACCCTGCTGTGGTTTCCCACAACTGAGCACAGCCCTCATCAGCAGTCCCACAAATACACAACTGAAAAGGGAACAGAGGGGGAAGCATCCTTCACCTTCCCCATCACTTGATAAGGTTGTCTTTACCAAACATCCCAGTATTAATGGCACTTCTTCAGCCCAAAGCACCCTCCTCCATCAGCCAGGCCACACTTAGACCATGATCAATCTTTTCCAGCTTTATCCCATCATTCATCTTGTACTTTAGCTCAGCACCTGGAACGTCCAAGTTACCCCTCCTATTTTACAGCCTATATTAAACATATCCTGCCAAACCTAACCCTGCCAAACCAGGACAATTACCTGTGGAGAACCTTTTTTATACCTACATTTTTATAATCTAATAATTTTCAGACTTCCCTCTTCCATCATAAATATTAAACCATGTTCTGTTTTTCAAGTTTTACGTTTTTTTTCTCTCTCTTGTAGCTATTGACAAGGCTGCCAAGACAGTGCAAGATGGGGTAGAAAAAGCAACTGGACAAGCTTCAGAAGTAATGGCTGGCCTTGCGAAAAAATCTGGATTTAAGAAATGATGCTAATTTAAGCAAACGTTATTGCATGTAAAAAAATCTCTCTTTGGTCTGCAATTCCCTACTCCTTTGTGTAGAAAAATGAAAGCTGTTTGACATCTGGATAATTTATCTCTCTCCAAATACAAAATTTTAATGAAAAAGGGCTCCCTCATCCTTCAAATAGGAAAAATACATCTTTTAGCACATCTTGTATAATCTGCTCACAATCTTCAAAATGGCTCATAGGGCTTCAGCAATGTTATTACCCTGCTCTTACAGCAGCACAATGCTTATTGCCACATTTGCTGAGCATATTTACGAAACCAGCAAAACTGTTCCTACTCCAGAACACCAGAACACTTGTGTGATGAAGCTGAGCTTCCTTCCAGTAATCAGAAGCTACGATGGGATTATATTTCATGTCAGTTGTTTGTTTGTTACCCTCTGCTGTATTTTCAGATTAAAATAAATAAATGGTATTGTAAAATTTCTACCCCCCATAAATATATTACCTCGTTATGTAGTCTTATTATTTTATTGGACTTTCAGTGAAGGATGGCACAGTGTCTTGCAGGTCTCTTTTGCTTTTTGATTCAAAGCCAGCAAGCTCAGTGACCATCCTGTAGGGAAGGTGAGTACTGAGTCATCTTACAGACTGGCAGGCAGACATATGGAAGCCAACAGCCCAGCTCCACAGAGAAGCCCCTTGGTCTCTGGGAGGGAATGGGAGTGCTGGTATCTGCTCCTTCGTCCTTTCTCTCCAGTCTAGATTTCTTGTTATCTACAACACATAGCCTGTTAAATCTCAAGGGACGGGAAATCAGGCCCTTTATCCCAGTGCTCCCCAGCAGCACTGATGCCGGGCAGCTCTGAGGCGAGGGCCGCGAGGGCCGCTCGCAGAGCCTGAGGTGCTCAGGGACAGAGCTGGGGTGAGAGGCAAGAGGGCAACCTTCTTGCCCAGGGGGGAATATTTATTTTAGATGGCTGTTTGCTGGGCAATCAGGGGCTGCTGCATCCAGACAGGGTGCCCACTTAGTGTTGCCTCTGTCAACAGAAGGCACTAATACCCACTCATTCACAGTAAGTGCTCTTACCTTGGCCACTGGGTGTTCTTCATTGCTAGGCAATATTGCCTTTCTGTTCTTTCCTTTTTTTTTCTTCCTTTTTTTTTTTCTTTCTTTTTTTCTCCTGGTTTGAAGCCTTACCAGTCTGATTTCAGTAAAAATCTAATCTAGACCTTACAAAATAAAACCAAAACATAACCAAAAGCAACTGGCCATAATGAAACAGGGCAATCCAGGCCAGTTGGAGATACCCCTGTCTTGCACCTGTTGGCCAAGAGCTGCGGCTGACCAGGGTTTTTTGGGAGCTGATCTTGACTAATGCAGTCCTAGAAGAGGCTGGCTCACCACTGAACCCAGAGACCACCACAATCTGCACAAGGACTGCATGGACTGAAAAGCCTTTAGATGACTCTTTAAGTACTAGACCATCTGCAAGTAAACATAGTCCAGGGCTTTGCACAGAATGTCCCTATGCAATATTCACTGTCGTTTAAAGCTTTAAAAGCCTAAATATTTACCCAAGTACAAGCTCACAGAAAAAGCATTGGCCTATTGCACTCTCAGTTACTGAGCAACCCTCAATAGTACTTAATTATTTAGTACTTTCCATGGTTACCTCCCTGATGGTGAAATCTTCAGAGAGTGAGCCTCAGCATTTCAGATGCCAGTGCTGTGCTAGTGGGTGATCATGCTCCATACAACACTCTCCATCACACCTTTTTTTTTCTCCTGCAAACCATTTCTTAGTTCATATTACCAAAATAAATAAATAAAATAAAAATAAAATAAATAAATAGAAGAACTGTTGTGGGGTCTTTGCCAGTAAAACCTGTCACTCCCTTACAAGACTGGTTCTATTCCTGCTGATTTGTGAATGGGGAACACCACCCTGACTCCTGGTGTGCAGTTTTTGTGTTCCCAACCACAGGTGATGTCTTCAGTGTAACTCCAGTGGTTGTCACTGCCCACTGCTCGGGGCAGCACTGGCAGCAGCGCAGGCTGGAGGCACTGCTGGAGGTCAGCCCCTGACACAAGAGAGAAGTGTCTCTGTCTGGCCATGGATCACCACCAGCAGCTCCCAGTGCCAGTCCCTGGCACAGGGATGTGACACAGGGCCCTTGCTGCTTCAGCATAGATCCCAGGAGCCTGAGTGTTTCACATCTCTGTCCCAAGGGCAGATGCTGTGCCACAGGCACCCGTGAGTCTGAGTCACGTCTAGGTCTAAATTTCAGCACTTTTCTCCACAAATAAGGTCACTGCCTTATTCACAGTGCTCTTTGGCCTTGGAGTATTTGGGGCTGTCCCTCCCTTGTTCATTGCACAGGGACCTGTGTCCCAACCCAGGACCATACCTTCCCATTCCACCTGAAGACTCCAAATGTTGTGTAAAAGCATAAATGGGCATCCTTATTGCTCTTAGCAGCTCATGTGCCATCAACCCTAGAGACATGTGAAGTTATCCAACACCCGAGTTCTCAAATTTCCTAAAATTTGCTTCTGAGTGTGCTCACAGCTGTCTGAGCCATGAAATGCTGAGCAAAGGGGATTCCTGTGCCAGCCTGGCCAACTGCTCAGCGTGAGCACCCCCTGCCCCACTCTGACACCCACAGACCTTCCTGGGGTGGGGAAGAGCTCCCCTTGACAGCTCAGCAGGGCAGGGGCTCAGGGGGCACAGATTTTACCAGACTGTTCAAAATCCACCTTCAGCATCTTCCCTTGCCCAAGGAGACTTTAATATTCATCCCAGGTGAATCCTGTGATTAATGGCCTAACAGTTCTCTGCTTTGTGAGGATACCACAGAAAAGCTGCTCACTGTGAGATGGGGCAGTATCTCTGTGGAAAGAAACTCACCTTCCTAAACATAATATCAAGAAACACGAAGCTGAATAAGCTGTTCCTGCATTGGATGCCCTTCTCCATCTACCAGGTGAAGGTGCCATGTTGGCTGCATGCTCTGAGTGCTTAATGCCAGTAGGCTATGACCTGAAAAAATAGCTGTGTACCCCAGCCTCTCTCCCTCCCAAAGAGCAGCAGCTGCAACAGCAGTGGCAGGACAGGTGACCCAGCAAGCCAGACTACTTTCTGCACCCATTCCCTCATACTCCCAGGCAACCACCGTTGCTGGATTAACAATGTTGGAGGGTATAACCTGGCTGTTCCCTGAAGTCTCTAGTTATGAATGGATCTATTGTTTGTGTTGTTGTTCAGCTCGTTTTTGGAGCTGCCAGCACTGTCTGCTCCCACAGCTTGTGGCAGCACTGGGTTCACTGGGGTTTGCTGTCCAGGGGACAAAAGCAACTTTCCTTTCATGCTTTAAATTAATCCCCTACTAATTGCATAGATTTCTCCTTCACTTGTAACCTTGCAAGGTTTGGCAAATAAAGGCTGGCATGGAGGGGCCTTTCCCTGAAACCTGCAGCACCTGGGCTGGGGCTGCACAGCTGTGCCCGGCCGGGGGCCAGGGAGAGCATAAAGGGCCCT
>NW_009953797.1:2589654-2627470 GCF_000747805.2 Chaetura pelagica
GGAGTGGGGTGTGTGTTGTGGGGAGGAGGGATGTTGGTGTCACTGTGATGTGGTTGCTGCAGCTTTGCTCCCAGTGCTGTGATTTCTGCCCCCCAGGTTCTGTGGTGGTGGGATGAGACCCTGTGGGAGAGGCTGAGGTGGCTTTCTGTGGTCAGTGCTGGTTGGGGCTGTTTTTAGTGCTCCTCTGGAGGGGGGTGGGGGGGGGTTCCACCAGGCAGGGGCATGAGTGTCCCACAGCCTGTGCTTGTGGTAGAGGCCACTGTGTTTTGTTTCTGCTTTTGAGCTCTGTGTTTGTGGTGACTGAGCTCAGGACATGTAGATGCTTGTGCCTTGGCAGCTTTAATTTGTGTTTTCTGTGAGCTTTTCTGGCACTGCCAGCTCTGAGTGGCAGTCCTGGGCTTCAGCCATGTGTTCAGCCTGGCACAGGTTGGGGGGCAAGGTGTGGGGGGCACACTGTGGCACAGTGATGAGCCCTCTGGGGGCAATGGGAGCAGAGGCCTTGCTCTCGTTAGCCCTTGTTAGACCTGGCGCACTAACAAGTGAGGTTCACTAGGACGTGTCCCTGTGCCAGGGAAAGGAGTGGCAGTGGCACAGAGGGGCAGCTCCTGCTATAATGCCCCAGTGCAATTCACCTGCATCACCTGTGCTTATGTGAGGTTAGCAAATGCAGTTACTGGGACGTATGCTGTTCTGAGGATGGAGGGAAAAGCTATGGCACCGACTGCACTCTAATGAAAGTACAAATGTGTAAGTGAGGAAAACTCTTGTGCCTGTAAAGAACTACACCTCGTCCTGGCTTGCTGTGATTTTAGTCTATAGGTACTAACATAAATATTGTTGTATTCTTCTTGTATTTGAAAACTGTGGTGTGTTCTAATGCTGTACATTCTTACTCCTGTGATGCAAACATCACCTTCACCTGTTTGTCCAAAGTGTTGTAATGGCCGTACTCTCTCTAGCGCTACACTTCAGTGGGGACCTGCAGTGTGTCTGTATAATATAACTAGGATTGCTCCTGTGATTTTATTTCTAAACTCATGTTCATTGGGAAGTGAAAGGGCTGGTGGTGTACCGATCTGCTCTCATGGAAGTTGCTCATGAGCCAATGATGCGGCTTTTGAAAAATAAAAAAAAGACTTGTATTTGCAGTGTAGGAGAGAAGGAACTGTCCTTCACTTTGCAATTAGGATAGGATGAAGGGGGGTATTTCTACTGTTTCTTTACAATGTAAACACTCACCTTGTCAAATACACAAACCTGCTGGTCGCTCTGAGCCTCACTGCCTTCACAAATCTCTCCCTGTAAATAACTGGAGCAACAGCCAAGCAGGACTAGGAAACTGCTGTTTCCTGTAAGCAAGGCCAGCTGTTGGGTTACTGAGGATGTTTCAGGGAACAATGGGTGCAATTACTGCTTGGCTTCTGTGCAGTAAACTTCCATGGGTCAAATGATGCTCTGAGTTATCTGAAATACTTCAGGGTTTTTTCTGGTCAGTTCTCAACTTTGTCCACACCCCTAGACTTGACAGTAAGGAAGACATTAATTTAAAACAAAAAAATATTACTTAATATTTGTTTTTTTCTGAGCATATTTTTGATCGAATTTGCTTTCAGACACGGTAAGTAATCCCTTTGCTGCTGTCAAGAGATAAAAAGATGCAGAGAAGCCCCTCCCTCAGAAAACCCTGGGTATAATATTTGCTATACAGTAGCATTTTGTAGTCAAGAAGAACCTGCAATGATTGGAAGAAAACATAATTTTTGCTGTAATGCCTTAAGAGACATTGTAGAACAACTGCTGTTCATGAAGTTATGTGATTGGGATGAAGGATGGTATTCCTAGGGCCTGCTGTGGTGTTAGCTGCATGAGGAGATTAGTCTAATGAATAAGCACCTTGTTCTGAGGTAGGGTACAATTTTTCCCCTCTTCTCTGCAACAATTACTTAATCAACAGAGTGAAAGCTTGTGCTCACAGTGTGAAAAGGCACAGAGGTAATTCTGCTTGGAAGCAGGTCATCCCAGAAAAAAACCCAAACAGTTGTTTGTAGTGAGAGCAGCTCCCAGCTGGCTAGATGGCATCTAGGTGTGCTGGGAGAGGAACCTGGATGGCACAGGGGATGTGTGCTTGGCAGCTGCCTTCCACTGCCCCATGGTGCTGCATGCTGTGGGCTGGCCCTGCACCTGCTCTGGCCTGGGGAACTAGCTGGCAGCTCAGCTTTTTGTAGAGCCCTTAACTATTGGGGAAAAAATCTGTAACTTTGGTGCTGACTTGATGAAGTAGCTGGATAAGCTCTTGGAAGAAGCACCCTTTCAGCTGGCCACCTTGGTGGCATGAGCCTGGCATCTCAGCTCATTGCTGCCTGGCCCTACTAGGGCAGGCAGAGGCTGTGGGGCTGCGTCCCATGCGGGGCTGTGTCCCACCAGCCCTTGCCTGATGCTGCTGGGACTGCCCGTGAGTGTTTGCTGTGGGGACAGAAGGGTGCAAACCTCCCCTCTTCACTCCCATGAGCCAGGCATTGGAAACAAGGGGTTAAAATACTAACTATGACACACCACAAAACTATTAGCTTCATCTAACACAACAAAGATTTCATCAGCAGGGTTAGCTCCTCCCATTTCTTTTTATAACCATGGATTTTAAGACCCACTGGGGAAAAAAAAAATGTGGGCAAGAAGCATCTGAAACTGGATACTTTTCTATGTAAGGTTTTGAAATGCCCAAGTTGATTTAAGCAATTCTTCAGCTGTGTGTTGTGTGATGCCGTGTTGCTCTGCCCAGCTGCCGATGGGCAGTGCCCGCCTGCATCTCCCCCCGCAGCGCTGGCGCGGGAGCCTTTGGTCGGGACAGCTGTGGCATGTGTGCTGTTTACCAACTGCTCAACACAGAAAAACAAAGCTTTCATTCCTGCGCTATGGAAAACTTCTGCCAAATAATCCACGCCCTCTCACTAGGGAGGAAAGCATAATAAACACTGATGTCTCCTCACCCTTTTATGCCTTGTATATTAATCACCCTACAAGGGTTCATGCCTTTTCCATGCTCCAGTTTGCGTTTGCCCTGTAACTACTGGGAGGAGTCCTGCTTTGTCTATAAAAAGCTGCACTTTGCTGAGCGTTGTAACAGAACCGAACTTAGGGATTCACTCACCCAGCCCCCGTGGGCAGAGAGGAGCGAGTGCGGCCATGTTTGGGATTGGGAAGAAGCTCGCCGAGGAAGCCACGCAACAAGCGGAAAGCGCTGCACAGGCGGCAGGTAAATACAGAAGGCTGCTTTCCCCCTCCTGTGCCTGAGCTGTAACCTGTGTGCCCTGTGTCTGCCCCTGCAGCTGGCAGCAGGTCTGTCTCTTGGGCATAAACTCTGTAGATCCTCTCCTCAAGGGTGTGGTCAAGGTGCTGTAATTGCCAAACCCTTTAACACTCTAGGAAATGAAGGCTGGTATTAACCATTGGTCTTTCACAACTTCTCCCACCCTGGCTTTTTCTGTGTGGGTGTCTAGGCAATGCATTGAGAGGATGGTGGGAAGCTGAGAGGGGAGGCAAGGCTGTGTATTTAGGACTTTGTTTCCAAACATTAGCAACCATGAGAAATACAAACTTCATCGTGGATTACTTTCCTGAAGCTCCATGGTCTCTGATCTGCTGCTCAGTGCTGCACAGTATGTGCAGTTAAGTTGGCTCTGCTGAGCTGTCAGTGCCTCAGCCCTACCAGCACTGCAGCCACACAGCCCACCGAAAACACCAGGAGCTCAGGACACCTGAATCAAGGTTACCCCTGTGGAGTGGCTTGCTGAATCAGCCCTGAATTTAAATAATGTGCCCCTTAGATGAGCCATTGTTAGTGAAGCTAACACAGATCTACACTGGTACAACTTCTGAGTGGAGACTGCTTCATATCTCTCTACAAGACATTTAGGTAAACTCTCAAAACCAGGTATTTGTCTGTGACTTCAAATGCAGTTAGAAATGCTACTTGCAGGATGTGTTCCCAGTGAAGCAAGTGGAAAGTCTGCTTAATTACTATCCCTCCTTGGTTCAGTCTGCTAAGAAGATAAGAGATGTATAATCCCACACCCACTGTCCCCTTTTACAAAGAATTTGTGTTTATGCTTAAACCTGCTGTTTTTACGCTGAAGCACAAAAGAAAAACACCAGGACATGGGCAATTGGAGGGTAGTAATTAGTTTCTGTTTTCACATGAGGATTTCTTAATTTTGTTGTTGCTGTACAGCATCCTTAGAAATGCATGGTGTGTGGAGGCTTTTTGATGTTAACTTTTTTTTTAATGAGGAAACATTATCTATGGTTTCCTATGCTAGATTGATGTGTGGATGTCTTGGAAGTGGTATTTGTCATCTTGAAGGAGCTGAGTAGTAGCTGATTGAACTAAGTGTTTAGGAGTCAACAAACTTTTAAAATAGCAACAGCATTCCTTCCCTTCTGTCTTAAGCACTTAAAGCTGAATCAGTTTTCAGAAACCAGTGGTCTAAAGCCCTTTGCCTTTACCTTGCCCACAACTTCAAGTCCTGTGCTGCAGCATGCCTTTTCCACCTGAAGTTGGATCCTGGAACAACAGGGGGAAGTCACAGGCAACGGCCCAACTTTAGTCACTTCTGTACCATCAGCACATACCTTGATGACTGGCAGCAAATATGCAGCACGGGATGCTGAACTCATGTCAAATTGTTGTCAGTACTGCACCCAGGCCTGGAATGGTGATAGAGGTACCCTCCAATTCCCCTTTTAAGTGAAAATAAAGGAGTTAATGCCACATTTTTAACTATAACAAGATTGTCCAACTGGTGGTTCTGCAGCTAACTATTCATTAACTTGTCTCTGAATCACTTCTGTTGTGCCTGCATGTGCGCTGAAGACACAGTTGCTAAGTGCAGAGTAGCACGACTGGGCTTTGCAAGTATCTAAAATTAGCACATACCCCATGATTCCTAAAAGGAGTCATGAAATCAGCTGTGATTGCAAAGGGAAGCATTTTCCTTAGCCACACCTTAAGAGCAGTGTAGGTAATTCACCAGTTAGGAAACTGCAGCAAGAGATGATGCATCATGACAATTAGCACGTCTTTTAAGCATTATAGTGTCCTATAAACCCAAGGTGAAATAAGCCACTGGTTTTTTTACAGTACACTTAACAAAAAGAGCCATTTAATCCAAGCCTGGAGATCTTTGAAGTTTTAGCCACTCCCTGTCCACTTAAATGTCCCTTCTCACCTTCCACGAGGAATCTGGCCTGCTCAGTCAGCCCCCATTCAATGTCTGTTATGCAGTAGATTTTTTTTTTTAAAAGATAGTATTTGGAGCCAGGGGGAGTAAAGCAAATACAGGTTCAACTGAAGGCTACTTATGCCAAACTTTTATTTGACTCTTGTGATCAAGTCTTCCCCAATCATAGCTATTGGTGGCCTATCACCCAAATATTTATCACTGTTTTCCAAGCTACAGTTCATCCACTTTAAGACAGTAACTTCTCTTGCTCTTCATGTTTTTTTCTCTTCTATTGAATGTTTTTATGCCTTTGAAACTAGTCTGATCTCTCATAGAATAACATTTTCTCTATCTACAAAAAACAGTATTAGACTGATCACTGGAGGCTGATGTGCTGCTCTTACAGCGTGCTGCTTCAGACAGCAAGCATCAAGCCTCATGCAGTGAGTGAGAGGATCTTTACCAGCCAACTGCCCAAGCCTCTTTCCTGCAGATCTCAGCCAGGCTCAGCAAAAGGAAGGTTTTGTGGCACCTGGTTCTCTACTAGGGTTTGTTTCCTGACACTGTAGATGACAGAGGTGGTAACCTGTGTCATCTTGATCTGTACCAAGACACATGATGATGTGGGGAACCGCAGCCAACTTCCTAATAGTACTTCCCTCCACTAGACCAAGGTGCCCATCCTTATTGAATATTTTTCAACTTCTATCCCTGAAACATTTAGTGAACCCTTCTAAAATGTGATTACTGAGTTTAGGGGAAGGGTAAAGACTGCTTGGTTTACACTTGTTTTTCTTCTAATTTCAGTTAACACAGTGGGTCAGACTGTGCAGCAGGCAGTGGAACAGGCTAAGGATGCTGGTCAGAAAGGTATGGAAATATTTCTGTTTCTGTCAACCTCAGGCCAGTGAAACCCCAGATAGGTCCCCCAACCCTGCCTTGCCCATTCTCCCTCACCAGGTGCTAAAGGGAAAGGTATTACAGTGATGTTGCAGTGACCTTTGTTTTTCTCTTTTAAAAGCTCTGGATGAAGTCTACAAAGTTGCTGAAACCGGTGAAAAAACTGTAAAAAACATAGCGAATCAAGCGACTTCATGGGGCAAAGGCTTTGGACAATGAAGACAAAAACGTTAACACTGCTGAAATTTTTGTAAACAAGTTTCTACTACATGTACTCTTAAATAAAGATAATACTGACACTCCACCTGGCTTGCATGTATTCCTTAGGAGTCCTTTGGTTACACATGAAAATAAGACAATTTAGAAGGGCTGGATTGCATCACAGAGCAGACAGCTAAAGCTGTGCTATTAATGCAGAGCAACGCTGGTTATTTTTATGAGGTAAGGGATGGCTTGGAGTAGGCATAAAGTCAAGGACTTGTGAGTTGATCTTCTCCATTTTGTCACTGAGTCATGATCGTGTCTGCAAGTCACAAAGCTGAGCACCTCAGCAGCCATTGCAAGACAAGGTAAGCACCTGTGTACTTGTGACTGCTTGTGCTTCTGGTCTTTTCTGTAAAGTTGCAGTTAGATACTGTGCTGATGAAGCCTCAAGTGTGTCTAAGGTATCCATAACCCCCATAGAAGAGCACTGTGATACTCTAATGCTAAGAGCAGAACAAGGCATTGCTGCCAGCAGACCACTTTGCTCACCACTGCTTAACACTGGATCATCGGTACAACTTCAACAGCTCCATGTTGATGTGTCTGCAGCACACAGTATGGCAGTGGAGCCATGTACCACTCTTGCAGGGCTCCTGTAATATGCTGATGGATGGTAATTAACCTAGAAGAATGAGAACTGACCAAGTTTGGGCTGTAAACAAAAAAAAAAAGCCAAACTACCTAGCATGCACATAAACTGCAATGAGTAACAAATCTAACTCACCAAGTTACAAACAGTAATTTAGAGGTCACTTACTTGGCATCTTGAAATCACAGCAAGAATTACTGTTGTTCCAACACTTCTTTCTGATAGCAAGTTGAAAACATCAATGAAACGTGTAGATCCAAGTTCTTTGCTGGGATGGAAAATTATTTTTCTACTTTTCTGTGCAATAGAGATTTTTGTACTTAGTGGTTTGCAAGAAGCATGTAACTCCAAACACTGTAGTTGTCAACCTTATGGGATTCACTTGCAGCTTCAGAGTACTTACTGAGCCATTATTCAACACAAGCTGTCTACATAATCAGCATGCAATACTGCATGAGACATTACAAACACCTGCTATGGTAAGGATGCATTTTCCTCTAGGTCATAGGTGTCGTGCAGAGCAGGCTCAAATAAGTGCTTAAAGCTAACTTGGAGTGTTGACTGGCTCCCTGCCCAACTTCCACAGTTCTTGGGGAATGTCTAGTGGCATGTAAATGAGTATGAGCAATGATAATACTGCTAGGCAGAAGATACAAAACTTGTCTGAGTATGTAATACATAAGGTAAGGAGGGGAGTATTCCCCAAGAAGTTTGTTTGAATTTACAGGGAAAATCCCCAGTGTGGCTTTATAACCTATGACCCAGAGTGACTGCTTGCTTAAACTGGGACCAGGAAAAGGCTAGTGTTGCTCTGCACCCAAGCTTCTCAAACCACAAACTGTGTGAAATTTTACCACTTTCTCCTCTCTGTTGCTAGGTCTTGAGAGGTATGTCCTATAAAACATAAGGAATATGCAATTTTATTTCTTTAACTGTCTGATGACAGTAGGACTGAGCTCAACAATGCATCAGTGTGGCTTTAAGGTACAAGACTGTTTCAGAACAGGTCATCTATCATAACAAGTCTGGATTCACTGAATTTGATTCTTGTTTTGCTACAACCAAATCAGCTGAGGTGCTGTAGTCTCAAATCAGCTCAAATAGTCCCAGTTAGCTAGCTAATATCAGCTTTCCATATGCTTCAACACTGAAAGAGTCCCATTTTTCAAGTTTGCACAGCCAAACTAGAGGTGCTTTACTAGCTAGAGAGAAGAGGAAACGCAGGGGGGAGAAAGGATGGAGAGCAATAATAAATTGGCCAGGTCTCTTTACTTTTTACTGTACTTCACTTTCAACAACTTTGCTGCTGGATAACGTAACTTTGCTTTTAAGATTTTCTCTTTTCAATAATACAATTATTTGAGTTTTTAGCCTTGAAGTTTTGATGGGAGTAGGTTACAATTTGTCAGAGTTGAATTGCTAAAAAAATCTTTGTTTAGCTTTACTATCTAATGTTTACATAAAAAATTGCACTGAAAAACATGATCCAAGATACAGCTCTCAAGTTGAGAGATCTGTATCTTGATCACAGTAATTCTTTCATGCTCAATTTTTTTGCAAATAAAAAGTCAGTATATATAGACACTGCACTTTGATCTTCTTTAATGCTAGATATCAGTATATATGATGGAGCAAGCCACTGATTAAATGTATCACACAGGTTTATTGCTCCTCGCTAACTCCTAGAATAGTTCTTCACACAAATTTGAGAGGACACAGTAAAGACTTAAAATGATTTACCAAATACATCCAACTTGAAAAGGCTTGTTGACAGGCAAGTGCTAAGATAGATCTGTATTAGTGAGCCCTTCAGGATAACTGAGACAGTATCTTATCAGTAGGCTTGTAATGAATTAATAGGTGTGTTGTGAAAGAGTCTGATTGATTGTATCTGCTGAAAGCTATTGCATGAAATAGAAAACAGTAATACACCGGCATAGTAGGTTTGGAAAAGTCAACCTTTTTAATAACTGCTCTTCTCTCCAGGTTATGTTATGCAGTTACAAAGTAGTTAGAAAAAAAGCATGAGTTTCTGGGAGGGCCTAGTTGTCTTTAAAAAAAACCCATTCATATTCATTACATAAATAACATCTGGCACTTCAAGGGGACTCCACTGGACAAAAAGCCTTACATCTTAAAAATTATGCTTGATCCAATATTGTGTTGAGGTCCACTTTGTTGTATTAAGTGTTCAAAACTTTCAAGACCTCCCAATGTCAAAAAACAGGCTGTGTGTGCTGAGACAGTGGATTAAGTTTATAGCAGCATCCTAGCTCCTCTGTAGCTTAGCCAATGATTTCTGGGTTCACTTTCACTTTAGTTGTTCATTGAGGCAGTATCTCATTTTCAGAAAGCCTCTGAAAAGACTGAAAAAGAATTCCAAAAAAAGCTAAGTATGATTGCTTACCAAATTCAGAGTATCCCTTTTAAAAAAAAAAAGGAAACTATAGTCAGAATAGTTACGTAGATAATTGATTTAAAACATAACTAGAGTTGCTCAATAGTGTCAGCTTATAAAAATAACACCTCTACATACCTCATGGTGATAGTCTAGCTTAAGCAATAAAAGGCAGTCCTATAACAGCAGCACAGTTAAAGAAAAAACATTGCCTAAAGAGAATCAGGCCTGTAGCTTTACTACAAATAAAAATTAGACTTCTATCAAAGTTAATCCCTGCTGGAGGCCCATTCTTTCTTTGACAATGCCACAGCATTGATCATACAAGGCCTTATGGAAAGTGCCAAAGCCAAAATTATATCATTAAACAAAAGTGCATGAAGTAATAATGAGCTAAGTGCTCATTTAGTACAGTATCTGATCTGAAGTCTGAGAAGTGGCTCAGGTGGCAAGACCACTCTTTCATACATGTACCATTTTGTTTTGTAGGCAAAATACCCAGAACAGCCCCCACAAGTGCAGCTGAACTGTTACCTTCAGATACATACTTGTATACAATTTCCTAATCCATGGATTTTTTTTATTGTAAAAAAAACAAAAAGGGGCTAGTTTGGACTGAAACTAATTGAGAATAGATCCACTATAATGTCAGAAGAAAAGAAAATTTTGTGGTTACATGTAAACTTGTGATAAGCTTTCTCAAGAAGAGGGTACATTAATGGCAAGAGGGATGGAACAACAAGGAGCGGTAAGGGCCTGTTTATGTGAAGGTCAGGCCAGCCTCATTGTACACTTTGAAGACCTTCTCAATTGCATTGACATAGGCAGCTGTTCTCAGGTCCAGACCCAGGTTGTACTTCATGGCAGTACGCATGATTTGCTGAAACAGAAAAGGTTATATATGATTTCTGCAAGCTTCTCCATAGGAACTACACTAGCTTTTGCTTGGAGGACCCAATTTAGGAGTCCAGGAGCTGCAAGACTGGTATCAGAGCTCTGATCCTTTGTGGATCAGTTCTAAAATTTCTTGATTCCCCTTATAACTCAGATCTGAATGAAAGGAGGGAAAAAATCTTTCCCAGATGACTACAGCACCCTCCTTCAGGTCTTGGATCCATGTGTACTTCAGATATGAGAGAGACAAGATGGCTCAAGTAGTCATCGCTCCACTAATTAAAAATACTGCATAGAGGGATTATTCTCAAACTGCTGATGGCAAAGCAAAGCACTCTAAGTATGTGTCCTAGTTTACTTCCTGACTTCATGTATTAGTCTCTCATGTTTACTATACCTAGTTAAAGTTGACCATCCTAGTATAGAACAGACACACGTCAGACATACGTCTACACAACCAATTTAAAAACTGTCACAAAGTCATGTCTTTCTTTCTATACTGAGTAACATCATACTTACCCGGGCAGAACGCTCCATAGTATAAGCCAACCCAGAGTGGACAATGTCTTTTTCAGATGCACCCTGCAAAAACAGAGTAAAATCAGGATTTAATCAAAAATATTAGTTCTGTGTTAGGGACTATGACATGCTGGACTCCTCTAATTACTCAAGCTTGCTTGCTCATTTTCTTCTAATGGCCAGTGTAAGAATCTAAACCACCTTCTCTGTGTTACTGAAGAGCTAATTATGGTTAATTCAATTCTAAAACCTCAGATGTAAGCACTGAAGTCTTTTATATGCCTGGCTTCTAGATGCACGATGCTACTATTTTTAATTGATGTTGTAACTACTGTTTTCACCCTTCAGAACACAGTAAATGTTAAAAGACAAAAGATCCCAAGAGTTAATAAACTCTAGAAGCTACTTGCAAATTGTTTTGATGACAGGTGTTAGGAAGGGCATGGATCCCCAATTAATACATTCAACACTGTATTAGCCTGGAGCAACTCCAGAATAACTTTGTTCCCATTAAAATTTAAATACACAGAACAATAAATAATGGAAGAGTCTGAATTTGGGTGTGTACCAGCTTCAATCATCCATTAGCCTTTCTGCTGTAATTTACTAATAATTTGAGACTTGTCTTCAGAAAATGCATTATTTTCATCAAAATGTCCATCTTGGCTGGATGTAAAAATTACTAGGCTGGTTTCTATGGCTTGTTTAAAAGCTCACAGGAATTACTTTCAGCCACAGAGCCGATCTACCATGCTATTCATTTAACCTAATATTCACAAAATTGCTAGCATCACACTGGATCAGGCTCAAGTCTATTTCTATCATCTGACAGTGGTCTAAGTTTATGTGCACTTCGCTTGATTTCTTTCTGAGGAAGCATGGCTTAATGTTTTTCACAACTCATTGGGAGTTTTTTCCCCAGTCATTTGTTGCATCTTCTCCTGAACTTGTGTTTAAAAATCAACTGACCAAACCTTTTATCTTCCTTACATACCTTGGCAGAGAACTGCACAGCTTAGTTGTTGGTTACACTAGCAACTATCTTATTCTTCATTCAGCACCTCATTTAGTTGGTTTGGTTTGAAAGCATCTTGTTTTATTTCACCCTTCCAGTGAACAATCTGTACTTACTTATTTACACATCACTCATTCTGTAGATTACTGTCTTCACCCCAGAACTAGCTCAGGCCTATAGGACCTGTTCCATGTATGAGAAGTTTCAGTGGGTTTTTTAATTATTTTTGTTGTTTTGCTTTGCACTTATTCCACATGTACCTTTTATGATACAGAGACCTAACCTGCACACAGTCCTCAGAAGGCAGAGATACTCTGGATTTATATTGTGGCATCATTAGTCAGTCCATTCTTTTTCTTTCAAAACTGCTTCTAATGCTGGATTTGCTTTTTGACTGCTATGGATTTCTAAGGTTGTATTTTGTCATTATCTCCAGATCTTTCATTTGAATGCAAATGAATGAGCTCACAACCCATTATTTTAAATGAAAATTTCCCCACCATGTTTTACTATGCATTAAATAACAATGAATTTTACCTGACATTTCTTTGCCCATTAATTCAGTCTTAGGGGAACATTTTCCAATTTTTCACCCAGCTCTTGTCTATATTATCCTGGAGTTACAAAAAGAGCATATCAATCTGTCTGTGGGGTAGGATCTTGTTGAAAGCTGTCTGCAAACTGTATCAACAAGATCTCCAATTCTGGTAATGTTTGAGGAAGTATTTCTCACTACAAAATCTCTGTAGACTTTGATAGGTAGGATTCAAAGGCATTATAAAACCTACGTATTTATCAGGTTAGCCAGCAGAAATATCAAGTCTCATAGCAATCAAAAGCATTAGGAAAAAGTGTATGTTTTTAAGTTCTTCAAATTGGCCTGCAAAAAGAGTAATTCCCTGCTCCTTCCTTGGTACAACAAACATGGGTTGTCTAAATAATGGAGATGATAGTCTGTTGCTCTGAAAAACTCCAGTATATCAACAGCAACATGCAACCTAACACTAAGCACAAGTTCAAAATGCACTTGCATTAAAACCACAGCTTCTTAACAATATTGGAGGTATTTTTAAATGGGCTCAAGTAAATGAAAGAAAAAAATAGCTCACTTCCAGTATTCTTAAGCAGTTCAGATCATTTGCTTGCTTTATTTGTTTGGCCATCAGGTTAACTATGTGCCTTGCTTGGGGTAAAAAGCCTCTGTGATAGCTCCAATGGTAAAATTTATATTGCAGTTGTAATACCACAGTACAGTGACAGTAACAAAAAGTAAATCAACAGCAGCTATTTACCGATATCCTGTCTTGAAATTCTGCTGTAGGCACAACTGGAATAGTTCCACCGTGTTTCCCAAATTTTCTTTCCAAGCTTTCCTGAACAGACACTATAAAGGAAAAAAAGCAGAGGTAAGGTAACTGATAAGGAAAGGAATGTGCTTCCTACCCAAAGGAGCAGCCTGAGGACTTCCAGCATTCAATAGCATGAAATGCAGACCATAGGGACTGAGAGCAAAGGGACCTATCTTCTTTTTGTTTCCTAAGAAAAGAGAAAGATGTTGATTTTTCTGTTTTTATAGGTGAATGCCTCTGAAATTAGTAGTAATGTTGCTATAGTACAGTCCATATGGCAAGCAACTCTGGATTGACTGATCCCACTTTGCTAATCTCAAAGAGCTGCTATAGGAATCCTTCCTAACTCGATAGATAGCTTTAGACAAAACTAGTTTTTTCCTTAGGATGTGAGCAGTGCTTTGGTATTCTGAATGGACACTTATTTAATCTTAATTCTTGAAAAATAATCAGTAGGGTTTTCTAAACAACATAATGGAGTATTTCAGATTATATCAATATTGAAGTTAAGAAAGACATTTATATTAGAATTGCCGTAACTCTCAAGCACTTAAAAAAACACCTTGAAAGGTATAATTTATTATTATTATTATTATTGTTGTTGCTGTTATTATTGTTGTTATTATTATTATATATATATTACTATTTATATTTAAAAAACATATGTATGTTTTGTGAAGTCCAACACCCCAAGATTTTCAGATATTTTCTACAGAGTCTTGATTAAAATGAGCAATATCCTGCAGTTCTTCACTAAGCTTCTCTCTCCATGTAATTGATACTCTGGCCCAGAAACTGGGAAGCACAGAATGACCTTAAGTGGAGCTGTAGGCCATAAGCACCTGTACCAATTATTGCCCTTCACATAAATCTTCTGGTTTATGTGCAGAATAATGTTACCCACTTGAACTTTGAATGCTTCTCAAATACCAAGTGTCCAGCTGTAAGGTGTTTATTAAGAAGTAATAAATATCTCACATAAGTGCCATTAGTTCAGTATTTTCATAAAACTGAGGAAAGTATCTTTTTAGGAATCAAAAGGTAACTGAAAAGTATACATCTAAGTTAAGTCATGAGAGCTGCAAGTCAGTTACCCTATCACATCTTTCCTAGTCTTCAGTATGCAGCGATAACAGACTTGTGGGAAAACTAGGTGAATTTAAAATAGTTCTGTATTCATTTCTCCCATATTTGGTGTTTGCTAGTCCACCTATTAAACAGTAAGCAAAAGCAGAAGTGAACACTTACTGAGTAAGTGGTAGTTTGAATCCCTTTCATATTTAAAAGTCAGGCGACCATAGCTGACATGGTTCAAGTTTTTCAGCCACTCAAAATAGGATACTGTTACACCGCCAGCATTCAGGTAAAGATCCTGCACAGAAATAGGAAATGTCTTGAATTGTGACCATGTGAAAAAAAACAGCTCTGTTGTACTAAGGAAAAAGAAAGCAGAAGTATTATGCACCAAGCCTTAGTTAAATGGCAGTACAGAAAACAATCCAGTTGTTACTCTTATGTGACAACACTTGCCTCCTCTGCAGTCCAGGCATTACTTCTACTGATTTACACGTGGACTTGAATTCAGCACAAGAGAAATTCAGGTGTGCATGACTGACTACTTTTTTTTTTTAGCACAAGTTTTTAATCAAGAAAATAAGGGCCAGCTTCAGTCATCTCAATGAGTAAAGGCTGCAGATCAGCCCCTCCTAGCAGTATCACTTGTTCAGGATACCCCTTTTCTGGGAATAGGTTATTAATACACCTGGATAGATCCTATTCTTTCAAATTATCACATAGGCAACATTTACTCTATACTATCTACAATAGACATTTCTGTCAGAGCATCACCCAGAGACACAATGTTTGCAGACAAATTGGTCACTGTATTTACTCTGCCTTCTTCCTTTGCTTAGTGGACTATTTAGTTGAGCAAATGACAGCTAATACTCCAAAATGCAAAAACACAGACCTTCACGTAATAGTTGTCTTAGGTCATTTATGGTCACAGTGAGGCTTCCAAGTAATTGCAATTGATCTTAAGCAACACTGACATCTGTTTCCTAGACATCAATTGTTAAAAAACGCTCCAAGAGAAGGAATTAATAAAGGCTATTAATTAAGACCTTCAATAAATAACAATTCACAGATATATTACCCTTGTAATGAAAACCAAAGGTCATAATAGAACCTTACAGGGATAACCATGATATTCCGCTCCAAGAAGATTTTGTCAGCTTCAGGAGTTGTAGGCCCATTGGCACCTTCTGCAATAATCTGAAAGGAATCACAACAGAGTAATTCAGAGGTATGTATGTCTGTTTCCATCTGTGCTAATTATTGAATGTGTTAGTATTATGACAGGTATTTTTCATTTGAACTCTCCAACTTACTTTTGCTTTAACCTTGTGAGCATTTGCTTTAGTCAACTGCTTCTCGCTGGCAGCAGGGATCAGAATGTCACAGTCTGTTTCCAGAATACTGCCCTCAAGTGTTTGTGCTTTAGGGAAGCCCATGATTGTTCCATGTTGCTGTTTGAAAGAAACAAACCAGGGTGTTTTAAGTCTGTGTGTGCTCATATGACTTCCTTCCCTTTTTCTAACTTTCAAAAAAGAAAGAAGGGAGAATCAACAGTCCTAGAAAGACAGCAGATAACATAATTCCAACCTTCACTTAGATCAGGCATAAAAAGCAAGCTACAAATCTTGGAATCTGAAACAGTCAAAAGTTCTTATGATTGAGGTAGAACTGGTCTCTGGCTACAGACACTGATAACCACGTGGGAGTATTAAAAAAAAAGTCCCTCTCAACTCTTAAAATATATGGCAAATGCAATGGTTTTTAAACAACTGAAATCACCCAGCAGTCTGCTACACACAGGGTAAGCTGAACTATTTCTGCTCAACTAAGTTTCATACCAATTTGTAATCTTCTAGTTCCTTTGGGTCAATCCCATCAGGATTCCAGATAGAACCATTAAACTCTCCAACAGCAACACACTTGGCTCCAAAACGATGCAAGTACCTCATAGAATGTAAGCCCACATTACCAAATCCCTGAAGGTGGAAAGAGAAATGGAAAAGTAGTTAGGCCTTGAACTAAAGTAATTACTGCTAAGGCTTGTATAGATTTGAATAGCTTTAAGTAGTTCTTCACCTATTGGCATGTCTTGGCATTAGAGGGTGTGTATAGGAAAAATGGAAGAAATCTGTGTGTGTTCTGGTCTGAATACCACTGTAGGAATTATGCATTGTAGCCAGCAATGTACAGTTGTGCTGGTTTTAATACTGGAAATAAAGAAGGAAATTGTTAATGCTACTATGAAAGTGTCCAAACTGTGATGTTAACCAATGTAGAAATGTTGCGTATCTACTTTATACCTTGCACTGCCTCATTTTTCTATGACCACTCTAAGGTTTGACAAACACTTGCAGGCCAGAAAATATTCTCGTTTAACGTGGGTAAGGAAGGCTTACAAGTGTAAAACCATCCCAGAATGGAAAGGATTAAACAAGAGTATCTTTAATTCTTCACATTAAAACATACAAACTGCTTGAAAGCTATGTAATTTCTAATACATTTCTGAAGTGGTCCTGTACAAAACAGATTGCTTAAATTTAAATTTAGATAATCTCACATTTCATTAGCAATTTTTACATTCTTACAGGTGTAGAAAACTTAATTCCCTTATACAACATCCTGGAAGTAAAGGAACTTTCATGGCAAACCAAAAGGTCACATAATCCATATAAAAAGTTTGTAGTAAGATTCTATGACAGAAAAGAAGCTGAATATTAAATTACCATATAATGTGGCTCCAATTATATTTAGGATTTTTTTTTATATACTAGAAACAAACTTCAATACAGCAGTTTGTTATGCACTAGGTTTCTTTGCAATGCTGTATAATGGTTTTCCTACAGGAATCTTCAGTTACTCTTCTGGCCATGTTTTCAAAGTTATGCTTCAGTGTCTGTTTTTTAGCCCTCTGTCAGCCATGAAAATGCCAAAGTGCAGGGAGAGGAGTGTACTGCTGGGTCTGTGCAGGGCAGAGATGTTTGTTTCAGGCCACTGGTTAACTTGAGGACAACTTGGAGGTTACAATTCCTCTGCTATTTCTAACAATCAGTGTGTTGGTACAAAAAAAACCAAAACAATCCCTCAAATACTCCATTTAACATACTGCTTAAGGCTGAAGAGAACAAGTTATTTCTTAAAAATTTTAAGAATGATAATGCATACTACTAATTACCAAACTCATTCAAAATTCAACTACATAAACCCTGAAGTCTTATGGATGCTAAAAAAAGTACATTCAACCTACAAATGTAGGATTGGTTTCAACTTTTCCAACTGCTCATTCCATAGTGGAACAAGAACATAACCCCCAATTTGTTCTCTCCCTATGTTTTTTTATTACAAAAGACTGCAACAAAATTGGTGTAGGCAGGAAGAGTGTAACAGCTCACTGAAAAGTCTGAAATACCCTGAAGAACTCCTGTAATAGGAGTTTGTTATTGGCAGTCTATGTTTATAAAGACTGCAGATTTGGCTTTGTGCTGTAGAGTGCAACTGCAAGTTCAGGTCTTAAAACCAGTCTGAAATAAAGGGCACCTATGTTGCTTGAAAAATACTTCTAAAGTTTGAGAGTAAAGGTTAACTTGGAAGTCATAAAACCCTAACAGGATTTATTGCTATGGCCCTTTTTAAAAGCAGCTCTACTGGTAGCTTGCTTATTCATTTTTCTCTGCAGTTGAAGGAAGAAAGTTACCTGAACAGCAAATGTTTTATCCCCAAATCCAGGAGTCATTCCTAATATACTCATATAGGAGGCTTCATTGATGAAATTCTCAATTCCGTGGAAGACGCCGCGGCCAGTTGCAGAGATACGCCCATGGATCCCACCCTGGCTGATGGGCTTACCAGTTACACAGGCATGTGCATTGATGTCCTGTAAAACAGGGAGGGACTCGTGAGCTAGGGAATTCATGAAAGAGGAGCTGGGACAAGAAGTTGTGTACATTTAGGAGATAACGGAAAGTAGGGATTGTGAGGCTCGAGACATGATATACTATATATACATTTAGCCCGTAAAGATGATTTCATTCCTGAGCTTGTGAGAACAGCTTCTCAAAAGTGCTCTAGCAGGTGATGGAAAAGTTGTGTAATGCAATACTGGATACATTCTGTAATTCTTTTGTTGCATTTCAGTGTATGTGTGAAAGTCAGTCTGTGGTTAATTAAATATGGTGGTATCTCTGTTGCACTGGTAGCAAAGAGCAGACCTTTGACAAATCAAAAAGCTTTTAGGATGTATTTCTCGAAATTAGCTCCTATTACAGCCATAATTTCCATCATAATTCTTGACATTTTAATCTTTTAAAGGGTTCAAAGATAACTTTGGACTAGTCGCAGCTAAAGCTGTTTAATCATGTTTAAAAAATGTTTAGTGTTCCTTTATGTCAAATTCAGTTATTTAGGAACAACAATACAAACCTAATACCTTAATGTTGTCAGAATACAGTGACATTTGATCTCAGAGGAAAATGATAGTACAAAGGTGATATGGGAAAAGTTAGGTATTTACTACTTTTATTCAGAAAAGCAATATACAGAATCAAGCCTCTATTGTTAATTTGGTGGTAATAATATTGCATTTTCTGCATGCTAGACAGCTAGCCAGCACTAAATAAGACTATGCAACAAAAAAGTTATTAATAACTTGAAAAAATTTCGTCCAAACTAGACACTGTTTGGGACTCCTTCTTCTGTCACCACTGGTTCCCATGCTCCTACTCCCTGGGAGCACAATCACAAAGTGGCTTGGCATCCAACACAACTGAAAGGGTAGGGATGAAAGGGAACACAGTGAAATGCGTCTGCCAGCAGCCGGATGGGTTTCTGTTCCACCAGCCACATTTTCACTGGGAGGCTCCCTCCTCTCCCTCACTTGTGCCAAATGCATTTGCATGCAAGGTGAGAGGAAGTAAAGAAGCAGACAAAAATAAATGGAGGCATAATGGAAACAAAAACTATTTATTGTTTGGAAAAGGATAGTGAGTTAACCATATAAAGCCAAATATAACCCCCCTCTAAAAACTATAAAAGGGATGCTGGGCTTGCCACAACATTCCTAATTCACTTTCCCAAAATATAGTTGCATTGTTGTCATGCTCCCTCTGGTGGCATATCGACTATAAAGATCATCTCTGGTGGTCTATGCTAGGAAAAACTTGCTCTGCTGTTTTGATGTATTTTTAGGTTTTCATTCCATTTCAGATTGAAATTAGATTTTAGCCTTCACGCATTCACAAAGGAGGAAGTAAATTTTATAAATACTGGATGAAATACTGTATGCTGAATGTATTTATTGTAGTCCCTTCACATGGCCTAAAAGTCAGGTGGATATGTCAGAACTACAAAAGAGTAGAAGGGGTGAATTTAATAAAAAACTTCAGCCTTATACAATTCCGTGATCCAGCAACTTAAGATGGATTTTCTGGAACAGTTAACATGGCAGTTTAATAAAGACTTGCATGGTTTGGCAAGGAAACAGAGCATGAGGTGAGGGCAGCTCCAGGTCTCCTTGAAGTTACAAACACAAACCACAGTCCATGTCAAAGTCCTAAAAACTTCGGGTTTAAGTCAATCAAAAACTGTTTAACACATCCTGGGCCAAGAAGAAAGACCATGACTTTTAATAAAAATCTTGTAAAACGGCTTATGACTAGCATTAAGGACTTCCGTGTTGGTAATAGTAGTTTATATACTTAACTGGCAAAGTTCAGACACTGAACTTTTGCTCATTTCTTAACCACTTTCCACACTGTAACAATATTCTCCTTGTCTCTCCAGCTTCCTGGCTCTGTAGGTTAGGTTTTGAGCACACATCTATCTGTTCTTATCTGTTATTTGACTTCTCCTTTATGCTTCAAGCTCCCTGAACACATCTGTGTGCAACCACACTGACTCATCAGGTTTGCGGATCCCACCCCTCTTGCCCAGAGAGTTATCTTTCCGCTGAATTGAATGTAGTCCCTTGCATAGCTTCCATCTGGTTTCTGAGTTATTGTTAGTTTCACTTTTGTTCAATGCTAATTTTCTGCTCTTAGTTCCCTTTCCTCCTTACTCCATGGTCACTTTTATATATTTGGTAGTTCCTTAAGCACCTTTACTTTTGCTCTTGGTGTCCCAACCAGACAGCTACCTGACACACCTTCCTCTAAAACCTGGTTTTGATAGACTATTCAAATTTTTGCAGACTTGTCAGAGTTCCTACCTTTCTTCTCTACACCTGGTCATTCTAGCCAGTAACTCCTAAATTCCACAATGGCTACTGTTCTCTCTTCCATGGACAAACAAGCAACCCAACAATATTAAATAAACTGATTGAATTTTTCTTATTTCAATGTTTTAATTTACTTTTCAGAAATATCTATCTAGATCCTCTCAGTTGTTTTTATACTTTAGGAATAAGATAATGCCTGCAGAGCAAGCCTAGGAACAAAAGAACCAGGGATCAGAATGTAGCATAATTCAAATTGCATTTTTATCCTCAGTAGTTGTTGATTTGTTTTCTTTTGTCATTGAAATATATGTAGAACTACACAATGAGCTGAGATGGCAAAGTGGAAATTACAAATTCAGCCACTTAAAAATCTTGTCCTGTATCAAGGTTTAGTTTTCCACCTATTTAAAAACATGGAAGCTTCTGTATAAAACTGTATGCAAACTACTAACAAATACAGCAAATTTTAAAACAGGTTGTGTGCTGCGAGCCTTCTGTGTCAGTCAGAACGTAACATTCTTGGATCACAGGGAAATAATACATTTTAGTGCAATGAGTCAAAATGATTAAATGCCTTGAGGTAGTTTTCTTAAATACTGGAATTTTAAATTATGACTAGGGGAGCAAGTTGCCACTCTGCATGTTGAAGTATTTTTAAAGTCACTATTTTGGCTTTTTATCCGGTTTAAAGTTTTAAATAAAATATTTACATGTACATACATGAATAACAAAAAACAAGTAATGTTTTACACTGATATCCATATCTAACAGACTGCTCTGTGTACAAGTGATTTAACTCAACTAATCAGCATGCTACAGCCCATTTCTGAAGCATTCCTTCCCCTGCTCCCCCGATAAGATACTTTAGACTGTATTTCAGATTTAGAATAACCTGTGCCATCTCCTCCTCCTAGTGTTAAAGGCAGTGGACAGCACCAGACAAGGATTTTGCCAAGAGACTGCCTCAGGAAAGCCAGGCATGTCTTGAAAAGACATGCCAGAGAGAAACACGTGTTGGGTGGCTTTAATGCCTCATTACTGGGGGTGTACACTCTGCCCTATTTCTGAGGAGCTGTTGCAAGGGACGGCAGAAAGTGAAGAGTCTTTTCAATCCAAAAGGAACTGGGATAGGCAAACATGCACTAGCTTAGAATACCAACACACTAATATGAAGCGATGGCAAGACTCCTTAGCGAAGTGTAACCTGATGGGAGTAGCAGAAATAGTGTCTGAAACAGAGGCCAGAAAGTTTTGGTACCATAGACACTAGAGCCTTAAGAAATAAGTTGTCTGTAATACATTTTTCTTTAGTTCAACCTGTCAAAGTATACAAGAAAAGTGTTTTGTTAACAGTCATGTTTTTGGTACAGTCAAAACAGGTACAAATAACCCAGTAAGCTACTGAACAACGAAGGCCAAATTAAGGGCTATAATTAAGAACTAATTTTTTAAAACCTAAACTTAATTATTTTATTACCTCCTGGGCAATAAATTCTATCATTGCTCTTCTGGTTTACATTTTGGAGAATTTGCTGAAACCTGCACTGTTTACTTGTTACTTTCAGGGCACCACAGACAACTTTAATACTTTTACAGGTAGTACCTACAGCATGAAAATAATGTAGATTGTCTCTTGAGTGCACAAAACCAGAGCACTTACTTAATAACACTTGTGAATTCAGTAATCCAAAATAGAAAGATTTCAGTACTTTGACTACACCAGCTATTATGAACTAATTGTTTAACAACTTTAAATTAGTAATTATAATACTAATGAACAACAGAGGGGAATGGTAGAAATATAAATCCATTTTTTATTTTTGCTGAACAATTGCAATCAGTATTATATCAAACTTAATTTAAACCTAGTATATAAATATTAACCTTAAAACTATTTTTCCTAAATTTTACCCTAAAAACTTCACAACAGTTAAGTTGTTACAGTCTGCAAGATATATTTAGATCCATGTAATTAAATAAAATTTTATTATTAAGCAGAATGGTAATAAATGTCTAGATAAAAGGCTATCTACAAAGACCAAGAGAGTTTTTCTACTTCAAAGACTCTGCTCAAAACTTACATAGTGTCCTATGGTACTGGCATAGGTGTCGGCAATCCAGGACATCTCCCTCTCCCCTGTGCTCATATCAGGAGCAGGCACATCAACACCAGGTCCTGTCGGCAACAGTGAAAGTAGCTTTTAAGGATCATGAATAGTTACCTTCAACCATTATTCCCTTGGGAACTGTGCAGGGCTTGGCAGAGAAGAACTGTTTTCCTGTTTAATCCTCAGTTTATTATGCAAGCAAGAGATTCTTGTGAATTCAATTCAATTTTAGATGCCACACTTGTACAGTATTGTCCAAACCACCAACCTTTCACATAAGCATTCAGTAAAATGAAGGTCAGTTTGTCAATAAAAAGTCAGGGTAAGATAATGCATCAGGAGCATATGTATGGTTTTTTTGTGGGGTTTTTTTGGCAATCATGCTGTAACAGGAAGGGTGCCATCTAGGTATGATTTCTATATACTGTGACGTTAAATGGTTGGGGTTTTCTTTGCATTAGAATTTCCTTTTTGTTCCTGGTCCTAGTTATTGCACTGTAGCACATGCATTTGATTTTACCCCTCACTTCAAGAAAGAGACATGACATCTTTCTTGATGAAACAAACACATCTGTTGCAAGAAAAGCAAATTCCGTCTGTTTTTTCTATTGAACTAAAAATAGCATTTGCCCAACCTATTTAAGATCAGAGGGACTTGCTCAGCAAGATTTTAAATGTAACTCTGCTTCTACTACTTTTTTCTAAGTATTCTTAAAAGGTTTGTGAAAGTTGCGTTGCACCAACCATAGAGCCAAACAGGAAGTCAAATTTAATCAATCATTTAGTTGTCATTGAACTAATAATCACAACAGCTGGCATTATGTATAGTATTCACCTAGGCACATGTAACATCAAATTTGTTTATACAGACACTTAATTTAGATGAGAGATACTCTGGCTGAAAGAGCAAGAAACTGCAGATAAATGGATATACATTCCCGTGGGTAGTTAGGTGTCAGGTATACATAACAGACCTCTAGTTACAGCCCTAATTATGCAGTTGAGTAAGAATCTCCTTCAGGTAAAGATCCCCCATTTAATTACAAGTGGAGCTAATAACATTCAGCTTTCTCCAGAGGAGAGTTCCATATAGCAACTCCAGACAGCAAGCTATCAGAACAACTCAGGGTTGAGAGTCTGAATGAAACAACTACTAACATTACAGAAGCTAAGGTTCTGTTACAACAGGCACCTATGCTTCTTGCCTAGGCTTCTCTTGCAGCCTGTGGTTGCCACGGGTGAAGCCATCAACTTTCTCTGGGGTGGATCTTCTATTTCCTTCCTCTGTTTCCTCAGATATCTGCCAAAAGCCTCAACTGAGACTACAGAAAACGGCAACAGTGAAGAGCTCAATATTAGAGATTAAAAATTGCAAAAAACTTGGTCACAACTTTAAAATCTACCTCTATGAGAAATGTGACTCACTTTGGATCCTGTGAGCTCAGCTTTTGAGGCTTTTCAGAGCAGAACAGCCACCAGAAAAAAACTTGAGACAGTTCCCTTTAAAATGTACTAAGATGCAATGACTTAATTCTTTGTGGCTCTTTGCTGAAAGTTACTATACCCAAATTATTTACAGCTCTCAAAAATGCAGTTATTTAAGGATACTATCTAGTGGACACCACCCATGCCAAATAAATTAGATTCTTAAATTTTAACAGTAAAATTGCACACCATACCAATAAAGCCCTTTTTTGCCAGCTCCATGGTAAACCGTCTTGTTATCTTCTCCAATTCATTGTCCTATAAAGAAAATCCAATAACTATCACAAGAAATCATTAGTGTTTATGAACGTTTGCTATAACATAGGCCCAATCATGCACAGATCCCCTTTTCTCTTAGAAGAAAGGATGATTCATACATTTATATAATTTATATGCCACTCCTTAGCAGACCCTTGGTACTCAGGCAGCACAAGGAAACATTCAGCTTGCTTTCTGTACATTCTGATCCATTACAAGTTGGGAGTGCTCTGTGCTTGTAGCAGAGATTTCCAGCAAAGAAATCTGATATCTTGTGTGAGGGATTTATAACCAGCAATAGCCAGCCTGCTGGTTGTGTAATCAACACAGTAGAACAACTTACACAAATCCTTACAGGAGTTTTGAGCTTAGAATATCTGTTACATATTCTAGTATTCCCTTCTGTAAAAGTTATTTTAATTAGGGCAAGAAGGAAAGTCTGCACTAAACTTTTTATAAGTCAAGTTAGTTATTATTCACACTGAAACACTGCATAGAAAGGTTTAATGGAGCATAAAACTATTTGTCAAAATAAACAAAAATATTAACTTTTTTTCTAAGAGTAATTTAGGTGTTTATTAACAGTATCAACTTAAAGAAATCAGGTTCCAAATTATTTATAGTCTTCTGACTTTAAGAAAATAGTGTGAGGGATTATAACCAGCAATAGCCAGCCTGCTGGTTGTGTAATCAACACAGTAGAACAACTTACACAAATCCTTACAGGAGTTTTGAGCTTAGAATATCTGTTACATATTCTAGTATTCCCTTCTGTAAAAGTTATTTTAATTAGGGCAAGAAGGAAAGTCTGCACTAAACTTTTTATAAGTCAAGTTAGTTATTATTCACACTGAAACACTGCATAGAAAGGTTTAATGGAGCATAAAACTATTTGTCAAAATAAACAAAAATATTAACTTTTTTTCTAAGAGTAATTTAGGTGTTTATTAACAGTATCAACTTAAAGAAATCAGGTTCCAAATTATTTATAGTCTTCTGACTTAAAGAAAATAAATAAATAATTTAAGTATTCCACCTCTGAAATGCACACCTTTTTAAAATACTTTTCCTACTATAGCATGCACAAACTACATTCAGCCTCTACAGAGGCAGAAGTCGCAGAAAGTTTTAAGTGATCAATAATGCCCTTACAAGAGTTTTTTTAACTGGCTGGCTTCAGTACTGCAGGTAAGCAAATTTTTATCTATGGTTAAGCTTACTGTGTAGTTCTTGGGATTGATCTTGACACCAGCCTTTGCCCCACCAAATGGCACATCTACAAGAATGCAAAGGAAAATAATTTTACTTTTTCAACAATAAAGGCAGAATGCATCAGTAACGTGTGAGGAATTATACGTTTCATTTGAACAAATGTGGTTTTGCCATATTTTGGGCTTCTCAAGTATAAGCTGTAATCTCATGTAGGTACTCCTATAAAACCAGGAAATCTTTTAAGGGCAGCTTGGAAAAAGTCTTTGAAACTCAGGAGATAGTGATTTAAATTTTCTATGCTTAAAGCTCTTGTACTTCGCACTTGTAGAAACAGTAAGCTTTACAGTTTATATTTTACTAGTTTAGCTCAAAACTTTTACTGTGGAAATCCTAAATGAAGTGTGTCTGTATACTTTAAGAAGTATTTTGTTTTCTTTTACATAATGTGCAGATTTTCTCCAAACTCCCCTACAATTTAGCAGCCATGTATGAATTATATTTCTTTATGACCCATGAAAGAATTTTATCCTTCCCTCTACACAGCTCCCCTGCCTGAATCCTTTACAGCCTTCATCTGTACTCCCTAAAATTAGCCCCCTCCTAATCCAAGTTTGTGATATATTAATTTGAGTTCAAGAGCAGTACTCTTACAGGAGGGGGTAACTAGCAGAACTTGAACTTTTCAAGTGAAAATGTAGCTTTATTCAAGTATGTACAGTAATAACAGAGGGAATATGGATTATTGGTCACTATATATTTTTTCACATCTTGTTACAGATTTTAATCAAGAGATTAGTGTCTAAAACTTAATTTAATTCTTTAGATGCTTTTCTATAAGTTACATCAGTACTGATTGAAATTATAGATTGTGTCCTTGCACAAAAATTATCACTTACCAACCACAGCACATTTGTATGTCATTAGAGATGCTAAGGCTTTCACTTCGTCCACACTAACATCCAAACTATAACGAATACCTGCAACAGACATATGAGGGAAAAAATGAATTAATAACTTAACGGGTATTTATAAATTGGGAAAGTTAACTCTAGACCAGACATCTATAATATCTAAGTATGTAATTTATCAACTTCTTTGCTTTAAGACTTAAAGAACAATCCCCCATTCTTCTACTTAAGTATCTGTCTTTTACTCAGCAGAAATTCAAGACTTCAGTCATTCTCTGTAACATAAACAGCAGCACTCAACCTTGGAACAAAAGTGCATACTCCTTGGGAGGAAGCTGAGCCAAGCTGATAGGTAACTCATCAAGTAGTTTTCAAGAGGCTGATACAGCTTATCAGCATCCCATAAGATCTTTAGCTGTGGACTTCATTCATTGTAAATAAAAAGTTGATTTGATTACTGCACATAACTTATCAGTACAGGTTATAATCAAGATCTCTTTGCTAGAATAATGCAAGCTGCTGTTATGAGCCTTGCAATACATTGGCTGCACTCCAACAAAACCATACCTAGTTTCAGGGCTCTGGTTGCTAGGCACAGCCACCTAACAGGGAGCAGCAGGCCACTGCGCTTCTTCAGATTTGTTCAAAACATTTTGATGGAGTAGCTCTACCCCAGCAAACTTGTGTGACCAGGCCACCCATCCTGCACCCCCATGGAAACCAGCCCACACCTGCATTCCCTGCTCTGAGTCACTCAGCAGAACTGCAAGAGTGGGCTGACATGTGGTCCAGATGTAAATTCAAATTGCTATGGTCTGATCACAGCTCAGATGCAAAAGGAAAGATCCCTGTCTTCAAAGCAGTTCAAAACTGAGTGGAAAATTATTACATAGAAGTAAGGAGAGCTGTCACCTGCCCCACTCTTACCAGTCTTCTAAAAATGGGTTGCAGTGGTCCAATAAATAGATTGAAAAGAAAGTTAATATTTATGTATTCTGGAGGTAGTTGCAGACTAGAAAATTTTTTAACTGAACTGACAGAGCACATATTCAGAATTAATTACAGAACCCTAAACCTGATGTTTAAGATCAACACAGTAGCCAAAGTCCTGGGGCCACAACAAAAAAAACCCCTACAACTATACATTAGCTTCTATCCAAGTTTATTGTACATCACTAGGCATATAACAGAGCCATGAAGAATTTATTATCCCCACCTGTACTCCCCAAATCCTTGGCAGTAGGTTGTGCCAAGCTGCATGGTGGTTTGTAGCAGGCACAGAGTGTCCTTTAGATGCTAGGACAAGGCACCACAAATTTCCTATTATGTAAAGAGAAGACCATATTCAGGTCCTCAGGAGTGAAAAAAGATCAGCATACATTATCCAAACTAAAGCACTGTGCTGCTATGAAAGCCATTCCAGACCGCTCTGGAAACAATCCCAGTTTCAAAGGAACTGAGTGCTGCTCACATAAAGCTGAGGGTCAAGTGCTGCTTTCTCTTGCTAGTACAATCAGTAAAAGAAAGTACCATGCCTCTGCAGAAAAGACTGTAAATTTAGCATGTATATGGGGGAAGGATGGTCTCCAAAAGCAAACTAGTTTCTGACTCAGGTAGCTGTAAGATACTAAAGTCTGGGCTTTCAAGAACCTTCTCACAGGAAGCAATATTTGAAATTTAAGTGCAATCTATCACAGCCCAACAGACCAGTTAAAGTTACAATGTACATGTTTTTTAACACACCTTACTTTGATCCTTTAGAGGAGCAGTTACATTCCCGTCAAGCCCTGAGCAAGAGCAAACACCAGCTCCAGCACTGACTGTCCTGCCTGGGGACACTGTTCCCTCTTGGTTGAGCAGGTACTCTGCAGACAGGTCTCGTTGGAGCATTGCTCAGGTCAGACAAGTCTGAAGCCCCAATCTATGCTGGGCAGAAATGAACTCTGCCCCTCCACCCCCAGATGAACTAGGTCACTGGGTATTTATTCAACCCATATATTTAGTCAAACGTGAAGTTGTATACACAAAACAGTTTTCCCATTACTATATTCATGCAGCTACACAAAATGTTGCTTATTGACATATGGAAAGCAGCAGGTGGGCTAAATAGTTAGGGGTAGTTATTTTGCACAGTTTTTAAAAGGAAGCAAAATACAAAAGGAGAGCAGCCTCTTCTCCAAATCATATAGATGGGATCTGAAAAGGTGAATGAGCAGCAATTTACCTATAAGAATCAAACACATGGCACAACAGTTACATCTCCAGTTTCCTTATATTACAGTCAAGGGTTACTATAAACCTTACTGTAATAAATAGTAAATTTCCAGACCAAGGAAGCTAGGGAAAAAAGGGCCCAAGACTAAAAGAGTCTGAGCTTTCAGCTCAGATGCCTAGTTGTCACCAGTGCACATTTACCAGAATAGGGAAATCTTTTAGACTCAATGCTGAAACTGTTCTTTTCTGGACAACATTGTATTTTTGAGAAAGATTTAGCTTCTTTTCTAGCCTTTTAAATACTTCTAGTTGAAAGTATTTAAATTGAAAGTAATTGAAAGCTTGTCTGCTGTCTTTATCTCTGTAAGTGGAAGACTAGTCAGTCCTGAGAGTTTTGTTAACTTCACTAGCCACTTAGCTCTGGTTTATCTGCTAGAAATTCTCATCAGTGTCAGGCATAAATCAGGGTGGGGATTCCAGGTTCCCTGACAGGCGTGAAGATATTTCCCTTCTGTGGCAGTAGTGGATAACATTTAAGATGCACTAAGATTTCAATCCATTTCACAATTTGGCCAGTTACTGTTTTCCAGGAATTGTAATTACTGTACAGGAGGCCAACCTCCTCTTGACAGGAAGTCATTAGTGCTAAGCTGTTAAGACTGATGTGAAGCAGGCATCTAAGAATGCTGTACATTCCATCTGCAAGGGGATACACAAAGATAAAAGACTTAATTTGTATTCTATTTGGACATCAGAGAAATTCAGTTTGACAGCTTCCTAATTTGGCAGGAGGGGAGTATTGCCAGGCATTTGTATGGCTCTTTTGGCAGTGTGTTACTATGCATTCAATAGCCTGAGTCTAAAAATGGACTGTATACACAGATATAATACTGTGGGTTGTTTTTTTTTAAAAGATTCTTAATACATAAACAAATTAAAGTCACTGCTAGACAACAAGATTATAATTTTTTTAAACCTCAGCAAGTACCATGCAGTAAGTCCTTGGAAACTTGTGACTTTTACAGCTAACTAGCTAAAAAAAAAAAAATAGTTGAAGAAAGCCTCAAGTCACAGTATGACTCACTGCCATGGAAAATACTTTTCATTGGAAAACATACATTCTTGTTCTAGCTGAGAATTCTTTTTCCTTGCCACACCCCAAGAAGTTAAATAGTACGCTGAGACAGACTTTGTTTTTCTACGTACATGACCTTCTAGATGAGGAAATTTTTTCCTTCAAATTTTGTTTCATTATTGGGCACTATAAGGAGAAGTCTTTCTCATCACATTGCACTGTCTTTGCTTTTTTTTATGATGTATTTCGGAGATACTGTACGTCATGCAGTTATCTCTTGTACTGAGCCAATAATTGTTTTGGCTAAAGTAAAATTTGCTCATGATTTAAGCTTAGCTTCTTAAACAGATGAAACAGATTAATTTTCACTTTTCCAAATGGTGTTAGCAAAGCACTTGAAACACAGTATTTTAAAAACAAATGTCAAAGTAGTAATTCTCAGAAGCCTGTATATTGTATTCTATAACAGCAGTCAGTTACCACGTTTATCAGCAGCTTTGTACTAAAGACTGTGCTAACAGGCATATAACAAAGATCTTTGTTTCAAAGAAAACTGGCTATACATCCTACTAGATTTTGTGTTGTATGGATTTCATTATCTTCCATGACATTCAAAGTGTTTATTATGCTTCCTCAGAAAACATGGTGTACAGAACAATGAACTCTTCAAGGTTGATTACTGCCTTTCTAGTATGCCTAAAAATCTACATTTAGAAAAGGTAGCATAATTATTTCCTGATATTCTAGTGGAGTGATCTTAAATGGTAGTATCTACACATGCCCTCACCACTAAGGAGCATCAAGTATTCAGAGACAAGTCCCAGAAACTAAACAGTTGTCTTAGTAACAGTTCAAAACAAAACACTTAGTAAACTACTTCTTCTCCACTAAGTATCTTGCAAATCTTAGCCAGTCTCTCAAGTTCCCCAGACCTGGAACAGACTTGCATTTCAGCCTGAATTACTAATATGTAACCAAGGCTTTTGTCCTGCTTTGACTTTGGTGTTTTCTTCTAGCTGTGTTCATCTTTTGAACTATGAAACTCATTTGGGACTTTTACAGATGACAGTTCTTGTGAAGACAGTGCATTTGTTCTGCTCAACTCTTATTTGCACACTGCTTGCTCATCAGAACAAGTGTTTCAGGGCAGCAGCTATCCTACACTACCCAGGAAGCACTTAGCAAAACAGATTTAGTTATTGCATTTTAAACTTTTGAGGGCTGAGCACACCCATATTAGTCTCCCATTTAGCACTACTGGATTCTGCAGTGGCTCTAGGGGTTAGCAGCTTGCCTGATCCAGTCCAAAGGCAGACATTATAACCAGAGTCTAAAAGGAGCTTCAGTAAAGATGTTCACCTCCTTTCAACTATTCAGCAAAATTCCCAAATAAAATCTATAAAGCAGCTTCAGCATTTATTGCAATGCCTTATTTCCTTAATGTTTTGACTCTGGATTATGTATAATATCTTTGTTTGGATCAAGTCTGGGAAGTAAGCAAGCAAGATCGCACATTACGCTACTATAAAACTCTCTGTAATCACTGACATGTAACACAGTCGGAATCAATGTTCCAAATAATCCTTAGGCTCCTTCAGAACAAGTACGTTTTTCTAAATCGAGAAAAACAACTCACCCTTCCCTAATAAGGAAACTGTTTAGCCTTATTTAACCATTTGAAAAGTGTGGTAAACAGCACAATGACAAATTTTTAATTATTGAAGAGGAAGAAATTAGAGAAAAACCTGGCACAGCAAGGTGAGTAATTTAGTGCTGGAAAACAAGAACATTCCTAAATTCAATTCACTAACTGCCAAGAGAGGAGATAAAAATATTTCTCTCTTCCCACACAGCATTACCCAGCTATAGCCTGGGGCAGGAAAGAGAATCCCCTACAGACACGTCCCACCATTCTCATTTAACCAGAAGTATCTATTCAGTGACCATTAACGTACTAAACCAGACATAGCATACCACTTTTTGTATACTTTTAGTAAGCTGTACTTGAAATACACTTAAACATATACACATATATTTCATTCTAAGCAGAGAAAAGGTGAGAATATTCTGGTTTGGGGTTTTCTTTTTAAAGTATGTTGCATTATTCAGATCTTGTGTTTTCAATGCTAATACAGCAAATTTAGTACACCTCCAGCAAAGCACCTATTACCTGAATTTATTCACTTAGAATATAATTATGAAGCAGTCTCATCTATTGAAGGACCTGAACCCTACCTAAAGTATTTGGTTGGTCATTAGGCTACACTCAACACTGCAGTAACAAGGACTGATAGGAAGGGATGCAGTAGCACTGCTTCCGTGCAGACCTTAACACCACGTGCATGGGTGTGTGCAGAGGCGGAAGTAACACCTAAGCTGGCCTTGGCTAGTCCAAATACCATAGCAGCCACAGAAGTATTCGCCACCATAGTGCTGACATCAAGCGGGCAAATTCCATACTCTGCACATGATGGGAGATGTTGTAAATCATGCAACAAAGAATATCTGCTAGAAGGACCCAGAGAACCACAGGGAGACTGTCATGCAAGAGAGTCCCCTTCTCACCCCCTCCAACATGTGTTTATCCAGAAAGCCCAATGCTGAGGGAGGTATGATGTCTCTATAAATAGACAAGGAGCCAACAGCAGCAAGGGAAAACAACTGTTTAAGATCAAGGACAAAGCTGGCTACTGCACAAATGGTATGAGCTGATTATGTGAAAAAAGTTGAGTCTGAAAAAATTCATAGTCAGAAGAGCAAAGCACAGCCTCCTGCAAGAATATCAGAGGTAAAACCACAAAACTGACACGCGTTCACTAAGAATTGCAGCTAGGTTATTAAAAGACAGCAAAAGCATAGGACACCCATTCCTTGTCCTGTTTTTTCTAGTTGCAATTTAAATTCATGTTGTACTAATTGTAAAGTTAGGTACTGGACAGTAGGAAAACAGAAACCTATGAAAATAAGGCACTTATAAAACCTTTAGCTGTAACACTGCAAGTATTGGTATCCCAGTTAGATGAATCACCTTTTTTTCTGTTAAACACTCATACTCCTTTGAAGTTAGATCAGTTTTCATCTTTTATTTCACCTCACAGGAGGTCTACGCTACAGTTCCATCTATTGCATTGTGTCTATGGTAAGCTTCTCTGTCTTAACCTCTAAGACCCCTGGGCCAAAGACAAAAACCTTAGAACTTTAATCCATGCATGCCTTAAAAAAGCAAAGCCACCAATATGACCCCAGGATAAACAGAGCTCTGCTAAAATGATGACACCGTTTAGCACTACTTCTTACTTCCCCCACTTACAAAGGGGCATAAACAATGTCACAAGAGCCAAGACAGAACAAGGGGTTGTACTGGTCTAACTCTTGCATGTAAAGCTTTTTCTTTTGACAAGGAAGTTTACCATCAGGATGTATGTACACTGTTTTAGACAAGATAATGTATACAACTGAGGCTATGTGGTGACTGGGCACGGAGATTAGCATCAGCCTCAGTCCTCTGCAATGGGAAAACTGTAGCTAAGATAGCATGAATATGTGTCACCTTAGGCAGTAAGAAACTCATAAGTGAAAAGGATAAATCCTTATAGGCAGAAGAAAGGCAGCCAGAAACAGAAGGCAGGAGAGTTTGTAATGCAGAAAAGCTCCTTCACTAACCAGCCAAAGCAGCACCACACAGGAAATCAGATTCATTCACCTCTAAGTCAAATGAGCAAAAAAGTAAGAATAATCTGTGTTTATATATAGATAACGAACTTTGAAATAATGTATGACAAAGCTTTTCAAAATTCCTACCTAAGTGACAGTTGGACTAAAACTAATTTGGAACTAAAGACAGTTTTAGAGTCTTTCTGAACTGACAAAGCACCTGAGACTTCATTAAGGCAATGTGGGAACATGAACAAAAGGTTAGGCTGTTTCCCAGCATTGATTAATTTTGTTTCATTGATAACAGACCTGTTGGACAGTTGGATAGTATGAAAACGCTTCAGGAAGTTTTAACACCACTTAATAGCTTTATCCTCACACTAAATGCTGCCTAACAAACATGGAATCATTTCCTTACTACTAAGCAGGCAGGAACTCAGCAAGCTTATTCATATTTGCACACTGGTTGTTTTCACTGGTCTGTTACCTAAAACTGACCTATTAATGAAAATCACTGTCAGCAAACACATGGAAATGCAGCTTAACCAGTTTTTATACCTTTCATACATCCTGATAAAATTATTTACGAAGATTCATTATTTTAGGTAGGAATGGCCAGAGCGCACTTCAGCAGAGATCTGTATTCAGCCATCTCATTTCCTGTACCCTGTTTGGTTTGGTTTAGTTCTTTAGGCAGCTCTCAGTGCAGTGAACAAGAGCAGCTGTGGTTTCCTGTTAGTGCTGGCCACTAGCACGCAAGTTACCACATAAGCAAGAGAAAGAGGGATGTGACCAACTGCAGTACTTCAGCTCCCACACAGCATCAGTTCGGTCATACAAATACTGTTTGAATCATAAGTCACTTGAGTGCCAACACACAAGAAAAGGGCTATCTCCATGTTCTTAACAGCACGAGGAGACATCTAACTGTATTTTCCTTTCCAGCACACAGCTACGTTGTAGAAAACAGTCTTTTAAACGTGGACTTGCACACTTGACATACTGCAAGGCCTACCACTTAGATGGGTATATTAATGATTGTTTCGTAAAGATTCCTAAAGCACAGAAAAGAAGAACATCAAAAGAAAAAGAATCACCACCTTCTTGAGCCTAAAAGTTTTCAACCTCCAAAATGGAATTAAGGACTAATTTCTACAACAATTAAATAGATAAGCACCCCAAGATGCAACAAGAAATATTATTTCTGGGTTCTCGCAGTGAGATGGAAAAAATGCACAAGTTACAATCTGAAAAGAAAGCATGTTTCAGTATGTAGTGCATGTTTTCCCAAACAGCTCTTCTCTTAACTCAATGAAGAATCATGGGCACTACCACATAATGGCAATAGTCTGACACAATCAAGTTGACTTGTGGTGCTACACCTATTTTGGGGGAAAAGAGTAGGATAAGCCATTAAATAACTTCCTATTTTTATTAACTATGCTTTAGACTGTTACAACTAGGGTATTAAGAGGATTGTACTTCTTGAATAGAAATATAACAGTAAAGTTTCCCCCCCCCAGATGTAGAAGTTTGCCTCTGCAAAAAATGTAAGACTGATCTTGAATTTGCCCTCACCCAACGCATGCAGTCTGCCAGTCCATTTCTGTATCAAGCCACAATCTTCCATCTAGTCAAGAGACTCAAGGCCTCTTCTGGCATTTACTCCGCTGTGTTACTTCTACTTGCAGGCAACAGAGAAGACAGCACAGAAGGACTACTGCTTAAGGAACTGCAGCATTTCTACTGGCAGGTATCATATGTAGGTAACATGAGTTTTAAACTTGCTTCATAAGGATCAACCTCGCATTAAGATGTCTGGCACTTTTCAGATTTGGGCTAGACTACTATGCAGGGGTTGAGGTTTCACCCTAGAAGAGAAGGAGCAGGCAAAGAAATCCGAAGATGACATCTGTGACAGAAGGAATATAACCTGACTGCTATAACCATTAGCCAAAAACATTTAGTAGAAACAAAAGGTACTGCTGAAGTGTAGATGATGCAAATCTTTATTTACTCTCAGTTTCCTAAAGTAAATGAGCTGTCTCCAGGTTTAGATTACTTAAATAAAGATTTTAAAATTTTTATTTACAGTATAAATTCTTAATTAGTTCATTTTATATAAACAAAAACAGTATACAGAAGTTACATAATTATTAATTAAGCATTTTGGTATGGGTGTATAAAAAGGAATGAGGAACAAAATTAAAGGAAGACAGCCTTTATTCTATTGAACTTTAAAGTTGACAATTCTGCACCTGAAAGGATCTAGTAAGATGTGTTCCTTCTACTGCTCTGCAAGCCTTCCAGATGCCAATTCATCCTTTTAAAAGGTGACCTATGTCCCTTGCTGTTGTGAATTACTTGCATCAGACTCTACACTCCACAAGGGTGTCAGACATTCACTGCGACAAGTTTTGCCATATCATACTATTTTGGAGTTTGAATTGTATTTCATTGGGCTTTGTTTCTTTTGTGTGGAATCAACTGGGATTTTACTTGAAAAATAATTCTTAGACAAAAGCTCAAGTCGTTGGTGCATTTCCAGTGGATCAAATGTACAGTAAAGCAGACATATCTTTACGACCCCTTTTCTTTGCAGTTTAAGCACACATTCCACTTCCTTTTCTTTCTACATCTTTTTTCATAGCAGGTTTCAAGCAGTCAATCTACACTTACTACACATCCCATTTAAATTTACTATAAAACCAGATCTGCCATCTGATAGCGAGCAAATTCCTAGAGAGCATTAGAAGGTGAAATCCATTTATGATCACCAAGCTAAAAAGACAGGAAAGGAATTATTATGTGCGATGCCTTTCTTCAACCTATGGAAGGTGGCGAGTGGCACAGGAAGAAAAGGACAAACCGCTAAGGCTTAATATTTTCTTAAGCTGTCACTTCTAACCGACTTGAAATTTACAGTTGTAACTTTCCCTAAACAGTCCAGTGTTTGCTCAACTGCCAGTGCAAACAAGTGTAAGAAATGCTACCGAAAATCAAGAAATTGTTGAGGCTTTAGAAACATATGGATCAAAACAGAAATCATCCAATTGGTGTTTTTCGTTCATGCAGTGTTATATAGTTCTTTATTGTGAAAACATGCTTTCAGTTCTGAGAAACACTAGTGTGAAATATTACAAGTTATCATATGCTAAACACAATCTGGTCACTTTGTTTGCCGCTCAATTGTATTTTGTTATGGAAGTGGGGTGTGCTTAAGAGTAACACAAGCTGTAAGGAAATGGACTTTATTTTATAAACAGCTGTAAAAAGTAACTTAACCTAAGCACAGAGTAAATAGTCGTGTAATAACCTTTACTGTTTTAAAAGAAATTATAGCAATGGCAGAGAAACAGTAGCTCCAAGCTAAGTAAGTTTCAGCCATATCCAACTTCAGCTACAGCTAAGTCTGATGCCCCTAACTCTTCTTCCAAGTAATCACCAGAAGCTGAGCTAGCTTCTTTTGTGTAAGACTTAAGCATGTCACAGGATGCTCACTGCATATTTGATTTTGGGAAGTTAGGAACGACATTAACAGGATAACTTGTGCTGCAAAGTGAAAAATTCCCATGACACACATACACACTAGCTTAACTGCTTATCAGGAACATATTTACCTAAGAACAACCCTCCTCCTCTGGAAGTCAGAGGTCTCCACTGGTAAGAAATCACACTGAAAACTTTGCTTTCTGTAACCATCGTTATTTAACACATGGCTGGTCTATGATGATGAATAAGAAATGTACTGACAGACTGCACAGGCTCTGGTTGGAGACAGTTCTGAAATGGTCTCCAATGCTTAAAACTGCCCACAAAGATCAGAGCTCCCGAGTTATACTGAAGGATATCTGTATTTGTTTTTCAGGGAAATGCCATCTATCCCGGACTAAAAGGGAGTTTGATTCCTCTGAGATCAGAGGGGATCCCACGGGAGCTCAGCTCTGCTCAGCTCCTGCGGGATACACTCTCCTGGTCCCTTTGCACGCTGGCCACACCTATGCCAAGGCAGCTTGCCCTCGAAAAATCACTTTTGGCTTTCCCTGTGTATCCAGCCGGTAACTGGGGAGATGCGTTATTTCTCCCTGCTGACGTTTTCTGGCTGAGCACTGGGGTTCCGCGAGCGCAGCCCGGCAGGCAGCGTGTTAACGGGTGGCTTTCCCGGCTCCAGAGCCGACACTCCAAGCGTGGAGTTCCCACGCGTCTTCCAACAACACAGCTGAGGTGAGTCACACCCAGGAATGCTGCGGGCTGCTCCCGCACCCCGACGGGGACCGGCGGTGCCGGCGCCCCGAGCCCTCGCCCCTGGGCTAACGGGAGGTCACCCGGCCGGCAGCGGCACCGCGGGGAACGGCTCTGCCCCCTTCGGCAACGGGGGGCTGAGGGTGACAGAGAGGCTGCCGCCCTCCCAGAACAGGTCTGCGCACGGGGCGGCCGAGCGAGCAGCGGGACAGCCGTGCGGGCAGGGCA
>NW_009953797.1:2628769-2678707 GCF_000747805.2 Chaetura pelagica
CTGCGGAGCGAGCCCGGCCTCTCAGCGCGGGTGCACGTTAAGCTACGGTGCTTCAGCGCAGGAGGGTGTGCAGGAGTTTTCAGAGACAGTGCAGCTTGTGTGAAAACCCCCTTAGAGGACAGCTGTTAGGAAAACTCAGCTTATCCACGCGTGTTTAATTCGCTGTCCTGTTAAGGGGGGGAGAGGGATAGAGGCTTCAAGCTAGTACCTGTGTCATCTGCTCAGACAGCTGCTTTGTCTACATTGGTAGCATGTCACCTTTTGCTGGGGCTTGGTCCCCTAACCAGAGTTGTTATGTAGCTTACACCTTTGAGTACATTTCTAAGACTACTGCTTGGGGTTGTGCAAAGCATGAGAGGCTGTACATTCCAGCACTTTCACCAGGTTCATTTTAGATGAAATAAAATGTGTTAATTTTATGTAGGATTAGGCTGTTAATTGGAAAATGGGGTTTTGCGTTTAGGCACGTGGGAGACCAATGCCCGCAGGGGATGAATAACCAGGAACTAGCTGTATCGCTATGAGAATCTCGGTAACCCGCTATGGACATACGAGGCCTGTTTTTCAAGGCTTCTTTGTCAGCAGAAAGCTTAGTCACTGACACTTGCAATGCATGCAAGCTTTTCAGGCAACTGGTATTCAAATTTTGATGTCACGTTTCCGAGAAGTTGTTACAAGGACCGCTATTTAGGTGAATGGTTGTCTCTTATCTGTAATGAGGATGGCTTATAACCATACTCTAGAGAACAAAGACTCTTGATAATAAGTGCCAGGGAAACAAAAGCAAGAAAGGAACTTGGTCTTAGGCCAGCTGGTTATTTGGCATTTCCCACACGGCTTCAGAAACAAACTTAGTGATTGATATTTTTTCTGTTCATACTGTGGGTGGTTCATAGACAACTTCTAATTTGGAGTGTGTTTTTAGTTCATGGAATGACAATGTTCTTGGTGGTTTTAACAGTTTTCAGCTACTGCTTGATTTCTATCATGTCCAGGGAAGAAGGTGGTGAAAGGTATGTAGGCAATTAGTACTTATCAACTAATTATTTTCACCTGGTTCTGTAAGTGATTTAGAATAGCTATTTCAGACATAAGGGTTGAATGAAATGTGATTAATCACTTTGCTCAGGTGTGTAGACAAATCAAAATAAGGTGGCTAACATGCTTGGTTGCTATTCTGCCTTCAGCTGTGGCATCTCTAATTCATGAGCTTTACTCAGTTATCAGCTCTTTGCAGCATCGTGCTGTTTGCAGTACACGTGTGTTTGAGATTGAGTATGGGACATGATGGTCTGAGAACAAAGTGGATCTCTAGCAGTTCAGTCACACAACTGTATTTGGTGTAATGTCAGCAACATAGCTGCCCTCTTCTAAACAAGACTGGATTTCAGCAAAGTATTCAACAAATTGTGCGCTGAATGTTAAGTTTGTTAGTTTCTACATGTTGTAAATGAAAATAGCTGGGGATTTTTGTTTGCACATTGCTATGAATGAAATAATATACAGTGTACAGTTCACAGGCGCTTTACCAACGTCAGCAGATCTCTACCATTTTTTTTGTTTGCTTGAAATCCCTGGTGGAGGCAAGAGTAGCATGCTGCCTGAGGGCATTCAAGAAGAGTGAAGAACAGGAGTCATATAGTGTTATATGGTTATGTGATGAGCAGTTAAAGCAAAATCTATTTGTCAGAGGAAATTAAAATTTTAACAGGTATGAAAGTGGTAATTGCAATAATAAAAGATTAACAGTATCTTTGTTCTTGTATAGCATATGGGATGCGATCAGAAGTTACATTTGAATAGCATCAGTCAAAAAATTATCTTGAATGGATGTAAAGGTAACTTTTCATCTTTACAGTCTGAAGTTTCACTAACTGGTTAGTCTTGTATTTAATGTTGATCTTAGTCTTGCATCTGAAGAGAGATACATAGCGAAAAGTTAGTAGGTCTGTGATAGGAGCTGTCCTTATGTTTCATAGACTTTGCAACAAGGTTGTACTCGGATGTGTATAAAAGACAGATACAAGTTTTTATTTTCAATCTGTCAAGTGTTGGTGAGGGAGATAAAGTTGATTTAATTTCCTAAGCTGCTTCTAAAATATCTCTATATATTTTTAACAAATTTGTTTTATAATGTACATGTAAATGATGATAGACCCTGTATTTATTGTGCCTTTCTGAAGCAATCCACAGTTACATGGTGTGAATTATAAATTTTGTAGCAAGTGGAGACAAATTTGTGTGTTAGATTTTAAAGTGTTACTGAAAAAAGTGATCCAAGACAAAAATCCAGTACTTTCTGCTTTAGTCTATTGTATTATTTGAGGTATTAGCTATTTGAGAATATGTGGGTGACCAGGAATAATCTTTTTTCTATGTCTAACATCATCAGTATTGGTGTCATAAACGTAAAAAATATTTTTATTAGAAATAAAAGGTCAGTTAGATTGAGCTTAGTGTTTTCTAGCAAAATTTGTTAATTTGGCTGTAATTTGGCTGTTAATGTGCTGGTACTGGATTCTCTCACAATCTAGAAAATGTTCCTGGGATGTGCTGGTACTGGATTCTCTCACAATCTAGGATAGTTATTCCCAATTGGCATCCCAGTGTCCTTACCAGCTCACAGAAGTAGGTGAGAGAGAGAGCAGAGAAGCTGGAAATTAGCGTTCCTCACAGGTCTCTGAATAACTAGTTGCTCTTTGCCTGGCTAAGCCCCTTTGTACTCAGGGTAGCCCTGGGTTTGCCTCCAGTGCAAGAGGTTTCAGAGTCTGAACATTGATTAGACAATGTGCTCAGGAGGAGAGTTGTTCCATGCAGTGGGCAGAGAACTAATTTTGTTCTGTGATAAACTTTCTTTAGGGGGCAGAAATGGCTTTTGAAATACTTTGCCAGTGGAATCACAGTTATTTCAGCAGGCTTCATTTAAACTGTCAGTCGTATCACATGAAACATTTGGCCATTCTTACCCATTGCTTAAATAATTAAGTCCAAATATTGGTAATATTTTTTCTTACTGATTCCAGAATTAATGTGACAAACTGTAAAACTGAATTTCTAGCCCACTGGGAGAATTTAGAATATTATACAAGTTAAAGCAACTTCTTGTTTCACTTTTTATTGCATATATGAGCAACTGTGTTTCCCTTTCTCATTTCCTCAGAAATAGAAAAATTGCTTACTTTTCTTGGGCTTGCGTTATGTGGTATTGCTATATGTGGACCTTGGTAGTGAAATAGACTGAGACCTGGGGTTATTGTCTTACCCCAACTGTTGCTGAAGAAAAACTGTTCAGCCCCTTATCTGTAGGTGTGGTTGAATAACAGCTACTAGGAGAATTGGAGGCTAAAAATCTGTCCGTCAGGAATGCTAACTGCAGACCTATTCATATTCCTTTTGGTGCATGTCTCTCTTAAATAGAGGGCATGCAGGTAGGCAGCAAAGATATAGGACTTGACAGTAATCTTCCTGCAGTGGAGCTGATCGCATATTGTGCCAGAATATGCTAAAATACTACCAAACAGGAATCTTCATTTATTTGCAGATCTTTAGCTTGAGATATTACATTTTATGGATTTTCCTGCCTTCACAATGCTTTAAAGTAAAACTTCACGTGTAGTTATTTTTGGTGTGGGATATGAAAGTAGAGAAAGGGCTGTTTTTTCATCTGCAGGAAAATGTTGTAGCAGCCTTTAGTCTTCCGAATAGTGGGAGGTAATGTTGATAAAACATGGGTTCTTTTAAGTATGTATTTTTTTTATAAGATAAATACACTATACCCTAAGGAATCTAAGGAATAATGTAATTTAAGTGTAATTTTAATTCCAAATGTGTGAATAAGTTATTTTAACAAAGAAATGCACTTAGTGTGCTTCCCCTATTATTCTTCCCTTTTTATGCCAAGACAGTATGTGATCTAACAGGAATTAAATGGAAAGTGTGACACAGTTGTCTGGCTTCAGTGTTGCTAGAGGCCTGGCTCTATAAGTGCTACTACAGACAACATGTGAATTAGATGAATCCCAGAAGATTCCTCTGATTTGTGACCTTTCTATCAAAGTACTTTGAAAATTTCACTAGAAATCTTCATTTCAGTCATCTCTTTACAACCAATTAGAGACTAAAGCTGATGATACCTTAAGCTGCCTGTGAAACAGCTTTTCAATGCTTAGATCTATTGGCTTGGAAGGCATGGGGGAGCCAGCTGAATTTGAAATTCTGGTAAAGACCTATGAAACCCTTGACCAAGGTCTGAGATTTTTTTCCTTTGTAAATAACTTCACCTGTGTTGAGCAGTACCACAGCTGGGGAGCAGACCCACAGCTTTTCTTCATTTGCTCCCTCGGCATTGGTAGAAAAGAACCAGAAGTTGATTTTCCAGGCAGGCTGCAGAAATTGATTTGTGCATGCTGCAACTCTTGACATGTAACACTGCAGAAATGAGGAAGAGGTATTTGGATTGTTTCCTGTTGAGATAAAGACTTCAGAGCTGCTAATACTTTTTGTTATTAGTGAGATGGTAAGGTACCTGTGGTCTGATTTTTTTAATGTTTGTATGTACTATGTTGCATTACAGTTATGTATTTTCATTATTGCGAAATTCAAGTGTATGCTGTTAACATCTGTATGTAAATAGTAATTTTTTGCTTGTCTACAGAACTGTAAAAGTAAGCAATGAAGCTCATAATTGTACAAGTAAAGTAGAAAACTGGTAGGAGTAGCCTAGCAGGGACTTTCTTTAGGAATACTAGTCTGAAGTGAGTCTCTTTTTTTATATACTTGAGGTATTGCTACAGAAAATAACAGTAGCTGAGCAAATTATTTTAATTTATTATTTAAACAATTGTAAGGTTTTTTTACTATTCCAGAACTTCTGCAACAAGATAGTGTTCTTATGTTACATTTCTGATAATAGAATTATTAGGTTGTTTTCCAGAAGGTAAATTTGACAGGGGTTCCTAATTATCTCACTGAAAGGCACTTGAAAAACCCTCAGTAAGTGGACTAATCTACCAACATTTCAGAGTAGCTGTCAGAGGGCAGTTTCTTGAGCTTTTAAAATGTTGGTAATTCTGCTACAGAAGTGGGAAAATACTGAATAAATTCTGATAACTACCTCCTGAGTAAATACAGTTTTGATTGCCATGAAAAGTGGTGGTGATTTTGTTTATCTGCTTTAAAGACTGTGTGTCTCCATCTGTTTAAATTGTTGCTGTGCATGATGACTGAGGTTGCCAACTGGTTACTTCATCTCTGTGACTGAACAGATATAAAAAGCTCTTCATGTATACAGGAAATAGTGTCCTCATCTCTTGTTTAGACAGTTTATAGGTATGCAAAAAAAAATTATGCCAAATTTTGATACTCTGTCAGTATAATACTATTGGGCATTGCCAGATAATATTGAGAAATATATAATATGCTTTTTATAACACTCCCTATAATACTACTACTAGTTTTCAGATGAGTAGGACAAAAACTAACTTTTTCTGGAGCCTGTAGATCTGATCTGAAGTTGACAACAAGTTAATGTCATTTCAGTTCCTCTTCAGTCACTGTTGCCCTTCATGAAGTTACAGAGGCTTTTGCAGGTCGATGTGTCAAGGCTTTTCCTTTCTCAGTGCCTGTGTCAGTGAGAATCTTTTAAAGCAGCTATTTTGTGTTTTTGTAGAATAATCTTTAACTTCTGTTTGGTTGTTTTGGTTTTTTTTAAAAAACCCAGTGTATTTGAGTTGCCCATCTAACTGTTCAATGTTTGAAATTAGCTAATGAAAAAGCTAGAAATAGGAAAGCTGACAGGTACACAGGCATTAAAACCTTCACAGATGCACTGTGAGCATTTGAACTTTGTTCCCTTCAACAGGGCTAGGAGGGAAAGAAAAAACTAGTCAGTTTATTTCCTGAAAATTATACTGTTTTTTAGAGACTTCTTGTCTATTTTAGTAAACACAGCAAGCAACAAATAGAAAATGGTTTGCTAGAAGTGGACTACAAATTGTTTGAAAGTAACATTTAGAATTGAAATGTATGACTTTATTGCAATCCTTAGTTGGCCTTGGCTCTCTGGCTGAAAATTATACCTGAGATCTTAGCAGCTTGGAATTACAACATCAGGGACTGCAAACCGGTTTTTTCTTCATTTAATACTCAATTGACAATCAGAAGTTGTTGACATAAACCACATGTTGTTTCAATAACAAACATTAAAGTGCTTGCTAACTAGTGAATACTAGTCTTCTGTAATGCTTTTGTTTGCACTTCTGTTAACAAAATCAGTTTTATCCTCTCTCACTTTGGAAGACTTATGGAAATCTGTACTGTTAAAATGTTTGAATGCTTAATACTTTGTGAAGTATGGTGAATGAAGCCTAAGTACAAAGTATTGCCTCAAGTTTATTAGTACAATTGAAATTGGCATCATTCATCAAAAAAGTCCAGGAGTACGTTGGCTGGTATTTTGCAACACATTAAGGATTAAAAAAAACAATTTTAAAAAGCACTGGTTATGCTGGATGCTAAAATTGCATACGTGATATCTTAGTAATTTTTCACAGACCTCAAGATTGTTTATGGTGCCCACTGGATGTAGAGATCCAGTGCAAAAAGTCACTGCTATATAGCTCATTCCAGAGGGACCTCAGAAGGGGAAGATGCTTCTGTTTTAATTCAATTGGCTGGTCTTGAGCACATTCAAACCATTTTTGAAAACAATGTATTTTAAAAAAAAGTTATTTATTTTTCCAGTCCTTTCTGTCTATCTTGTAGTTAAACAACTTAATTTATTAATAATGACCTTCTGTGGAAATAGTGGAGTTTAAAACCATGTGTTATATACAGTGTTGAAGTGCCCATATAGCAGTCATGTTAAATATATAGCCAGCAGAGCCAGACATAAGTGTCAGCTTATGGAGTTGTGGCAAAACCTGCACAGACAATATATGTGTATCCTGGAATATCTTCTGGAGGCATACTTGTCACTGTTACTTGGTGCTGTTGTGGGAGCAGTGGATACCTTAAGGAGCAAGCGCAAGATGGGCCTAGTGGTGTCCAGAGATGAGAGGAGCATCCACGGGGTATTAGCAGTTGACATGAGAAGAGCTTGCAGTTGCTGCCATAAACCCTCAGCACTTCCATAGAATCTGATTTAGATAAAGATTTTTTTTGTTAACAAGATTAAGATTTTGTACTGTTTAAGGTTTTGTTATTAATATTCATTGTTTAATCTTCTCAATGGTGGCAAAATAATGTCCAATTTATCTCTTCTACTTAATCTTTTCTATTTTTTCATTTCAAGGTCAGTAGGTTGAAGGTCAGCTTTTTTTTGGTAGAGCCTCTGCTCATCATTGGTAACATTTTCTGATTTCAGAAGGAGGATTGTGTTGCTGTCATCTGAGTTAAAATAATAATGGAATTTGCAAAGCTTGTCTTGATTTGTTTTTTCTTATCAGTTTTTCAGATAAGCTGGTGTTTGTCTTTACTAAAGGAGAACTAACTGGTTATCTAAATATGTGCTTTTAGATTGTTCATAGTTATCCATGGAGATCTGCTTTCTTGAACAGAATGTATGCAATATGTTCCTCTCACCTGTATAGTCTACATAAGTGTTGTGGCAAGGATAGAAAGAAATATAACACTGGGCTGTGTACCCAGAAAATAATCTTCCTTATATGACAAATACCTCATGAAGGTAATAGAGAAGAAGGAAAAAGAAGCCAGTCTCCTTCACTCTTCTGTTCTCTGTATACTTTACGCCTCACCTACCAGTGAACCCATACTTGTAGTGCAAGTCCATTAGTGTTATTTAGTTTTAGGTTTAATTTATTCTTGTTTATTACATGGCTAATTCAGTGAAGGTTATTTTAAGTCAAAGAAACTAAAGGACCTGTTAAGGAAAAGAGAAAAAGACATCTTATGTGGTAAAACATTGTACTGTCATCACCTTTTTTTTTTTCTCCCAGAGTATATGAGTCTTAAAGTCACACTGGAATATAGCACTCTGCTTAGGACTTTAAAATGTAAAGTATTTCTTGTGGGTAAGTTCTCTACAGTACATAAAGTAAGATAAAATGTCTTTCAAATACTGTATAACATTTAAGAACTATAAAAAAGTAACACCAGATACCCTATCTTAATACCAACTTTGATTAATTTCATTTTATGCTAGTGTAAGTCCCTGCTCTGTAATTTCTGACATATATTCATATATGAGTACCATATATAAATTTTGTATGTATATGCCAAACGTTACATTCTGAATAGGTATGCTGAGAAGTTGATGAAAAATACAGTTTTGTAACTTACAAAAAAGGCGCAAAAGATAACACATTGGGGAACAATAGTGCAATGTTCAAGGTGTTCATAGGAGAGATTGACACAGTGTGTTCTCCACTTGTTGCAGCTTACAGTGTGAGCTAAAGTAAATTGCTTAACCTTTTCTAGCCTTAGTTCCCTTAAGAAAATAAGGTAATTAATTTGTCATTTCTTAATGGTATGGGGAAGACAATACCTTAAGTACCTTTTGGATCTGAGCTAGTTATGCAAAACATACATTATTTATGACCCTCATATCTGAATGAATATAGGTCAGAAGTTACAGAGCAGGGACAGTATTGATTCTCAATGAGAAACTAATGGGATTTGCTCTTCTAAAAGACTGATAGTTTTTCTTTCCTTTCAAACTTGGGTTTCTTCAGGAGATACAGGAGAGTTTTAGGTTGTCTTCTAAGTTATAAGTACTTATCTTCAATGGTTATCCTTTATCAAAGCATCTTAAACTTCCTCAGTTTCTTGCTTGTTACAAACAGAAACTGTAAGCTTTCCTGGAACTACTGCTCCTTCTATGTTGAAGATAACGAAAAACATAAGTAGAAATTTCCAGGTTTTGTTGGGCCAAAAGAATCCATAGAAATGAGTGTTGGAGAAATAAGCAGAAGCTTCCTTGGAACAAATACTATCTGTAGCAGCCCTCTTAAGCTACTTTAATGTGTCAATTTGGGCAACAGGAGTGATCATCAAATACATAAGTGTTTTTCTAACAGATTGTCCAAAAAAAAATAAAATCAGTCTTTCAACAAGTCTTCATCCAGCAAATTAGATTATTACAGGTGAAGAGATGGTAGTGTAACTTGACCTATGACTGCATATGGTTGTAAAATTTTCTAAAATGCTAAGTAAGATGAAATTACTAAATAAACAAAGGAAATTGATACTGAGATTGGCATAAATTCTTTGGGAATGTGCCAGCATAGATACGATTGTGCCTTTTTGCTGAGAATGTCAGATCAGCTTGTTTGAAGCAATGTAAGTTCTTAAGCTTTGTCTGCATTTGTGTTTTTTTTCTGTTTTTTCACTTCCTTGATCATAAGAGAATGTACAATCTAGAGATGAGATGGACCGAGGTGACTTTATCAGATACATAACTGTATGGACTGCTAATTCTAATTGACCTGCTGGGAGTACAAGACATTGCAGTTGAGCCGTTCCCCAGTCTTCCTCTGTGCAGCAATGTAACCCCCAGTGAATAGAGCTTTTACTTTTCATGAGACTTTCATTCCTGCAGTAGGATAATCAGTCAAGATCAAACCCCTTATTGCATCAGGTTTTGTGAAGATCAATGACAAGCTTTCTTCTAATAGTACTGCTCTTAACATCTAGGTCTTGACCTGAGAAGCCAGGATTTTTTTATGATAATGGGATTAGACTGCTCTTGAATTATCATGAGTACTGTTTTTAGTATGAAGTGTGGGGGCAAATCTCTATCATGGAGCCTGGAACTATACTGGAAAATTATTGTAATGAGAAAAGCCCTAGATAAATTTTAAATGGGAACAGCTTCAGTCTCCACGAGACTGTATTTTGCTTTATACAAGATGAGCACTTGGATAGTCAGACTCCATTCTTTAGGTATCAACTAAAGTTTCCTCACCCATTTCTAAAATACTAATGCCTTCAAGAGTGAGGTTTCCTTTATGTGGAAGATCAGCTTGAGTCTAGAAATGTTTTATGGTCTTTCATTTTAAAATGTTTACAGTCTTAAGAAGCTGGGCTCTGACTGAGGAGGAGAAAACTTTGCATAAAACCTCTGTTCTATATAGTAGTACTCTGTACTAGTGGCTTTTTGCCAGCAGTGGAGGAGGATGCTGCTGATGGACAGCTTCTCTGCATTTTAACATACTCAGTGAAAATCTGAGATGCCCACTAAACTGTGTGTCATTTCAGGAGTACTTGGAGAATGGTATCTGCATAGACTAGCTTTCAAGATCAGAGCTTCAGACTTAAAAAATACCTTCATTTAAAATGGAAGTACTTTTATACTAAACACTAGGTTTCCTAAGTTAAAATGATAGGCATAAGTAAAGGGTCTTGACTGCTGTTTCCCACTTTGGATTAGAATTTTAAAGTCCTTGAGAGCTGGTAGAAAAAAACTTACTCGTTTGCCAGATTAAGAAAGGAGAATCAAATAACATAATGTACATAAGAATTAAGAACAACACAGTGATTATGCAGTTCTTAATTCTTTCATAAATCATGATATTACCTCTTCCTTTTCTGTACTTGCCTTTTTTTAATGAGGACTACAATTTAAATGGACACTGGATGTTTTTCTTTCCAGCTTCATCAAATCAAGTATTTTCACTTGCTTATTTCGTGAAGATGAAAGCCTTTCATCCATACCCTATCACTTACTGATTTTTTTCTTACTGTGATCTGAGTATTCAGTTTTCTGCATAGTTTTTGTGCAGTGCATAAGGTATTGTATAATACATTGTAGGGTCATATCCAATCCTGTTGAGAAAAGCTTTCAGTTAACCTGTTAATATTTTGGTTCTCACTTGCCATCAAATATCTTGTATTTAATTAATGAATGCTATCTATATTTTGGGAAATACGCCTTCAATCATTTTCATCTGATTTCCATGCCACAAGCTGAATCTCCATCTGCTGCTTTTTAGACTTGCCCTGACAAAATTGATAGCTTAGCAGTTTGTTTTTATATTTTTTTCTCTCAAATTTTTCTTCTGCTCCAGTGTTTCACAGTGGTTAATATGAAATGTTGCCATATTTCACTTGATGTTTATTGTTAGATGGTATATTAGTTTTAGCTGCAAGATAAAGCTTTATGTAGTGTAAACATCAGTATAGCTCTTGCAGTGATATGTCAGGTAACTCAGAACACTAGCTAACACAGAACAAACTGTACTGGTTTTTTAATTCCTTTCTCTCTGGTCACTTGTAAAGGTTACTAATCTCTGGAGAAAGGTAACAGGTCATACATTTAATGTAATAGCTTTTCAGTTTTCTGCTTTCTCTGCTGATTTTAAAATCCTTCAAAGTAAGCTCATATAAACAGGAATGTTTAGCAAGTTCTCTGTATTTCTTCACTTCCCTGCATTAATCATAATTTATTTTACCTCTTATTTTCCTCTTTCAGGTAAAATTCACTTGTGCACCCATGAAGCTGAAGTACCACAAGTTATAGCTAGTTGTAACTGTCTTTCTGTAAAAGTACATCACCTGGCATAGAATAAGGGCAGGTTACAAAAAGCTATTCAGAGCTACTTTAGCAAACTCCTTTGTGTCTTGGGGCATTAACCAGAATCTTCTTCATAAAATACATTTTGAACATTGATGCTGCCATTTCTGTTCTAGATGAAAACTTCATACGAGTGGTTTTGAAAATATTTTTCTGAAGACTACTGTGATTTTAGCTTCATATAGCAGCTCACGTGGTTGTGTGGATAAAAATTACATTAGTGTACTAGTAGCCACATTTGCCTAATGTGCAGTATCAATTATATTGTTTCTATCATAGTAAAGATCAAATATAGAATTTGCAATGTTTAACAAACAGAAAAAAATGTATTAGCAAACAGGATTACAGTGGCAGTACACAAAGTATTAAGTAAACTGAGGTAAGCAATAGTTAAATCTCTAGTCTTTCCTCATTTTGAAGTAGAAGCTATATATAGTTGTACTTCAGCTTGGAGCAGCTTCTGCATGAAGAAAAATGGACGAATAGATAAACTTCTTTAATTTCCATCCTTAACTGTTCATACTTCACCAGCTTTGAAAGTTACACATCTTAAAATTTCACTTCCTTCAAGTTTTTGTATTGTTTATCTTGTCAATGTAGTTTGGTGAAATTGATCATGCAGAGTGCCAGGTTCTCTCTGAAGAAAGGTACTTCCCTCTCTAAGTGGTTTGCTGGTGCATGTGAACATGTTAAGTCTGTGTATGCTTGGCTGGACATTTTCACAAATCGCATGATGGAAGAGTTAGGGTGGGCAGAATATTCCCAGGTATTAAAATGGTGAGGGGAAAATAAATCACAAATCATCCTGAAGACTTTTCAGATTAGCTGTGATTCAGGCAAATAGGGCTGGTCTCAATCCCTTAGTGTAATACTCTTAAACAATGAGGATAATGTAGTACTGCAAGCAGTAAAATAATTTGTAAAAGTTACCGAATTAAAGGCAACTAAGTGAATGTGCACAGTAATAGTTTTATTAGCATGGTATAGAAAATAACTGAGGTATTGCCTCTAACAAAAACAGTGAAGAAAATTATGCATCTTTACTGGTAGCATAGGTACTGGAAGGTTTTTATCACTGGTCATGCTTCTATGCGCTATGACAACAGGTGGAGGGAGACCCAAGATGGCTTAACACCATACATGGAGTTTTTTCATTTTGCTCTGCCATTACCATGGTAAAGGGTGGATATATGTACAGGCCGTATAAATCAAGGTTTCAAGCATTTAATTCACAGATTTTGTTCAATTGTGATTGTATATTTTAATTTTTGTGGGCATAGTTGGATAGAAATTGCCATCTCCAACTTTTTGAAGTATAATCAATCAAATTATTTTGAATAACTAGCCTAAGTGTGTTACTGCCTTAAGGTCCAAGAGAAAATTTACCTCTTCAAAATAGGGAATTTGCATCTAAAAGGCACCTCTGGCTCAGTCAGCTGTGTTGTTAGTTACTCAGTGTCACCTGTTCTCTGTTAAAGCTTAACCAGTTTGCTAAACTAAAGTCTGTCTAAACCATTGAATTGTAAAGGCTTATATATTAAAAAAACAGCATTAACTTTCTCTATGTATCATATTACTTTTTTTACTAGGTGAAGGCTTAAGGACTTTAAAACTTTGTTTCCTGAAGTTTCACAGTAGTTTCTGCCAACGTAAAATACCCTGAAATTTTTATCTTGATTTTTCTGTGGTGCTGCGGTAATTAACAACTTTACTCCTTAGCTGTAGTAGCTATGAAAGAACATTTGCTTGGCTGACATTCATACAGTTCTAAAGACTTTGGTAGGTGTGTGGCTTCTGTAGCCACAATAAGGAGCAAGTGTGTGCAGTGAACCATCTGTGATCTTTGTAGTGCTGTTTGCAATTGTACAGAGCCAGCTTAGCCCAAGTCTGAAGGTTTTATTTCCTTACGGAAGCTTAAGGAAAAAAAACTTTAATCTCTCAACTTCGAGATAGTCAAACATATTTTTCTCAGTTTTTAAGTGTATTGTTGGGGAGGGTGCAGGGTGTGGCATGTGCAATAGGAAGATCATAAAATTTTAACATTGACATTTCTTTGAGTTTTTAGGAACAGAAGTATTAGCGTTTTGGATATAAAAATCAGCACTGTCATGTAGTTAACATCTGTCAAGGGTTTTGTTTAAAATATGATGCTCACATCAGAAGCATGAGTTATGAACTTGCCTTTTGAGACTTTAAATTCATAGACATTTTGTGTGAAGCCAGCTTCCATCTTCCCAAGGTATGAAAGTATTGGGGGATCAGCTATATATAGTATATCAGATTGCCAGTTACTTTGAACCTCAGAAAAATAAACTAATGCCACCACATGAGGTGTTGCATACTGCAGAAACTAAAATAGCCCTAAAATATATTTTTATTGGTGATGATACCCGAGTTTTTGAAGATGCTTAAATGTCTGGAACAATGTCTTTCCTGACAGAGGATGTATCAATTTAATTTTTTTAAATGGTTCTCTACAATAAGGGTTTAGGGAATGAGTGTTCTTCAACAAAACGTGCACAGCACTTTTGTGTATCTTTGACCTTTTACCTTTATCTTTCTACTCAAAAGGTCGCTGTTCTTCAGAACTTTTAACTTCTTTTGTTTGTAACAGGCACTGACTGTATGTTCATATCTCCTTAATTGTGTTTTTATGTATTGCAAAACAAAAATCAATAGCATTTACTTAAAAGGAGATCTTGCAAGGCAAATTATCAAGCTAATCAGGAAAGCCTACTACCTTTACTCCAGTTTTCAAACACAATGAAGACCCTCTCAGTAGGTGAATTGAAAATATATTATCGGTGTTAAGACTTTTGCCTACTTTATTGCAAAGAAATAATCTTGAAGTAAAATGGCAGATTGAGCTGCTGAGTAGATGCTTCCATATGATCCAAGCTTGTATTTACAGAAGATACATCTTTATTTCAGATTAAGGAAAATATTTTCCTTTTAGAAAACAACTTTTGAAACCAGAGGCCTTGATCTTGCAGGCAAATAGTTACACATTACATGTTAGCAATGTAATTTTATTGCTTGCCATAGTTACTTATTTTAATATTTCAGTAATAATGATGAGGAACAACTTAGTGTTTCTAGTGTTTTATTCAGTATTTTCATTTAACTTTTGAGAAGTGTCAGACTCTCAAAACACTGATTTTGGTTTAAATTATTGATACTCCTGCTTATGTTGCAGGGCCATTTAGGAAGTTTTCTGTTGCAATACCTACAACAAAGGTGTTCATATTCAAAAAAGCGTTTTGTTACTGGAACTGCCGCAGATAAAAAGATTGAGTACATGAATTTGGCTAATACAGCTATAAGCCAGCAACTTCTGTGTTTGGAAGCCAGCTGTATGTATTTTCAGGCCAAATGGCATTTAGTCCTCTGGTAATAGCCAGTGACAAGAACTAAATACTGAGTGGATTAATATTGCTGCTATTTAATATGGATATTAAGTACTAAAAGAAAATACTTTCTGGTCAATATTAATTCCATATTCAGATGGTATTTAGAGGTAACCTTATGCTACTTTTAGAGGTGCTGCTGTAGGCAAATAAAGGCTTGTGATTTTCGTAAGTTTAGATATTGACTAAGAGGATTTTTGCTATACAACTGTTTAGTCAACAGCTGCGTCTGTGTACAGTATTCCAGAAATATTACTTTATTATGTGAGCCCAATAACCATCTTGGAGTAAAATTAGTTTTGGTTGAACGGGACACTTATAGAACCTACAGTATTTACCTGAAACTTTGTATTAAAATTTAGATAAAAGATTTTTGGTGATTTACTGTCTCTAAACAAACAATGATCAAAGGGCTGGAGCAGCCAAAGACAGGCTGAAAGAGTTGAGGCTGTTCATCCTGGAGAAGAGAAGGCTCCAAGGAGACCTTACAGCAGCCTTTCAATACCTGAAGGGGCTAGAGGAAAGCTGGAGAGGGGTATTTCATCAGAGAAGATAGCAATAGGGTGAGGAGTAATGGTTTTAAGCTGAAAGAGGGGAAATTTAGGTTCATTCCTGGGCCATTTAGGCCTCATCTCTGGAGGTTTTTAAGGTCAGGTTGGATGAGATTTTGTGCAGCCTGGTCTAGCGGTAGAGGTCCCTTCTCGTAGCAGGGGGTTGGAACTAGGTGATCTTTAAGGTCCCTTCCAACCTTAACAATTATATGATTCTGTGATTCTTCAGTGACAAAAATAAGACCTGTAATTACCTGCTCTGTCCATATTTTACTCAGTTGCCCATATGTATGTGTGCTATGTCACACATTCTCTTTACTTCTTGTTAGGTCCTACTAGCCTAGTCTAAAGCAATCCATTTAAAATGCCTTGAGTTGCTTTTCACTTACAGGTATGATGTTTTAAGCCCAGATGATACACCCCGCACATTTATACAGAGTATACAATTGCTTGATCTGTGAGTTGCTTAGCTTGATTTCTTCTGGCAGTGTTTATTTTCGATTGGGTTCTTCTTAATGCAAATATATATTTGGACCAAGCTTCTTACTGATTTGGTGGATAGGTGCTGTTGCTGGTATATTGATTTACTTGCAGTGCCAGTGTGAGTTGTTGGCATAAAGATCATCCTTCTCTTACACAAGTTGCAAGGAAACATTTAAAGTGTTCATCACCTCATCCTGGAATTGTTTCAGATTCTAAGTGTATGAAACTGTTACTACACTGCTTGCTGTTTTGTTGGTTTTTCAAGGTATTGTACAGCTACAGTACCTGTCTTTTAGGAAGACAAAGATGAATTTTGGAGGTAGATCTGAGCAGTGTGATAAATGTGCCAGAAAAGTTTCCCATCATGTAGTCAGAATGTTGCATTCAGAGGTTTGTAATTTTCCTTTGGCAAATGTCTTAATAGATTTCCTACAATACCATCATATGGGATGGCCTGTCTTAACTCTACAGCTTGAATTGAACTGAAATTAAATGTTCTGAAGATGGCTATTAATAACTCAGTTTATTCTGTTGTAAGGCAAATGAAACAGTCCTTTAATTTTATTTATACTACAGATTGGAGAAGTGTGAAATCAAGCAAGTAAATGTGGTGAGGGGAAAGCTCGCTGTAGAAGTTAAAATTGATAACTTAAAGAATAGTCTACTTCATGTATGTATCTGTATGGCAAGCTTTTCCACAGGTAAAGGACAATATGATTGCTTTTGTCTATTGTAGAAATCAACTGCTTACAGGTTAGGATTATCATCATTAAGCTGTTCCATATCAAAGATGCAACTTAAAAGAATGTAGTAGTTTAAAAAAAACCCACAAAACAACCCAGAACTTCAGTGTTGGAAGTGTATGAAAATTCCCGAGGGGAAAAAGTTATGGTTTTGCATTATATTGCTCTAATCTTTTGTCTTCTGATGCATTGCTGTCTGTTATTTCTGTAATTTTATTTATAGTTCAAAGCTGTAGTGTGTAGCAGACAAGAAACTGTTACCCAGAGGTGGAATTAGTGTGGTTATTTTCAGTGTATTTGATGAAATTTTATTTGGATGTAACTTTTAAAAACATGGATTTAGGCATCTGACTACCATTAATATTCAGTGGTGACAGGAGGCTGAAACTGTTAAAATTACCTTGGTCTAATGCTTAAATAATGGCGAGTGAATACTATTAATGGAAAGTGAAATATGGAATAAAAGTAATGAATACTTCTAAGATATTTTAAGGGTAATTTAAGGCCATGTATGTAGCATCAAACAATGTTCCTGGAGTATTTAACTATTGAAATAAGATTTTTTTAAAGCTCTTTTTCGCTTTATCCAATGTGTAGCAAATCAATGAGAGATTAACAAATTGTTAATGATATAATTAATTTTAAAGCCTTTAAATTTAGATTTCTTCTCTTACTATTTAGGTTGGAGGAAATACACTATGTACCATAATGTATTTCTTGTAATAGGTATATTAAACTTTAGTTGCAGTGTCTTGCAGATGTAAAACTTGCTGATGTAGTTGCTGTTTTTAATAGATCATTGACCCGTCAATCAGACTCTGACCATTTCAGAGATAAAAAGCCAGGCTCTCATTGGCTATTATGAATAGAGCACCTTTCCACAAATTAAGAAATGGTGTAATAATTAACAGGTATAATGGATACGTACATTCAAGTTTCAGTTATATCTTCATGAGCTTTAGCTCCTGTTATCTTTGGTATCATTAACCCCCTGTCTACCCACAGATAATTTAACTACAGTATAAAAATGGAGCTGTTCTGTGTTAGTAGCATTTTGCTAATACGATTGATAAGCTTTTTGCTGATTTTTTAAAGATATATATTAGAAGTTGTTCTCTCAGACTTTCTCTTTAAAACAAAATACAGCACTTGACTAACAGAACTAATTTAAGTAAATATACTGTTGTAAAGAAGCATAGCAAAGATTCTTTAAACAATTTTGCATACAGAGAATTTACCCAAGCTGTAATCTATTTTTTTATGTAGAGACTTAAATTATTAAAAAGGACTGATTTCTGGTACTGGAGCTTGGTATCTTTGACCTAAAATGTCACCTGGAAACTGCCAAAGCAGGTAATTTGATAGTAGACTTTTTAGGTGAACTAGGGAATAGGCAGAGGTCACTTATCATTGCTAAGCTCTAAGTATCTAAGTATGGAAATATTAGGGTTGAAAATACAAGTTATATTTTAGTTGCAGAAATTTACTAAATAACAGATTCAGTTATGAATCAGGAAAAAATCCTGAGTTTAGAGAAGTTACAGAACTTCCAAGTTAAGGAAAACTTTCTGAATTTATGTATAACTTTTATGCTTTAAACATGGCAAAAACCAAAAGAGAAGTCATAGTTAAAATGTGAAGCTTGTAAAATACTATATAACCGGAAGGTTACCAAGGTGTAGATGTTTTTGTTTTCAAAAGTGTTTTTCTGTTGGCATCTTAATTTGTGCTGTTAATCTGATTTCATGTTTTATGTGCCATACTGTTTCAGATATGGCTCTTATATTCCAGGTATCTTTTCAAAACACATTTGTATTGTGACTCACATCTTTAGTAAACTCATTTTTGTACTAGAAGAGGGCGTAACTATTATTCTGCTGTAAATTCAATGTAATCTATTTCACAGAAACTAAGTTGCTTAATGACATTGTCCCTGTATGTATACAGCAGTAGACCTTGGCAATGTTCAGTTTATATTGTGATTTTTGTCATTGGTGGAGTTTTTGTGCGGTAGTAAATAAGTCAGTTTATCATTCATGCATTTTTGTCATGCCAATGCTATATATGTATCACATGTGCTTATAAAAGTGAATACACAGGTGCTTGTGTAAAAAAAAGTATTTTCAAAGTACTCCTTGGTATTAGTCACAGTGTATGTATAAATGTAGGTGTAAAAAGATGAGTTATTCTTGAAGAAAATGCAGAAGATTTTCAATTATATTTGGCAATGTCATGCCTGCTGTAATGGGAGTCCAAAAGACTGCAGTTGCAAGAGGAATTAGCTCTTTTAGAGAAGACTGTGAGACTGTGCCAAGATCTTCAGGTCCACAGAATGAAATTATGAAGAGAAAAAAAGCTGGAAGGAGCACAGTACTTGTCTTGTTTTCCTATTTATCATATCTCAATACATGTCCAAGTATGTAGTTTACCTTCATAGAAGATGAGGGATAAGAGGGATGTGGCCTTTGCAGTTCTGATTCAACAGTGGCATATGTTGAGACTCTGGAGTGCAACGTTCGCTGTTCCTAACCTCATCTTCATAAACCTTCCAATTATTTGTTCCTTTATGAATAGTGTTCTTTCATTAATTGTCTTCTGCTATGATGTACCCTTATTTCCTTAACTGGAGATACATATGACTACTTTTTTTGCTGTATTCTAATCTTCACACACATACTGCTCAATATTGTAGTGCAAGCAAAGCTGTATAAACACAAAACTATAACAATTGAAAATTACTGAACATAATTCTGCTGTAATCCTTCTCTTCCTGTTTCTTTTTTCCTTTATTTAAATCTAAAACTAAACCTCTCATTTGGCCACAAGGATCTTATCCTAACGTAAGAACTCGTTCAGTTAAATCTCAAGGATAAAAACAGTAAATAGCTTTTATGAAAATCACAAGTATGCTAAAGTCACAGCTTTATCTGATTCAAACTCTGCATAATTGGAGGCCTATTAGGATGCGTTTAGATTCACATCTTACTGTTTTCTTTTTAGAAACAATACAGAAGTGCTTGGGAATTAAACCCAGAGCTGGTTTTTACATTTTTTTTTGTATGGAAAGTAGGTAGACATACAATAAAAGAAAAACAAACAGGCTTGAGCATGGTTCTTCAGTGATATTTTTCCTTCAGGTATTAACTGATTCATTCATTTTTCAATCCTGATTATAGGATGAATCCATTTGAAATATAATACAGGATATCTCTGAAAGAGTGAAATACAACTGCATTTCAAGGATCTTAAACTTTTGTAGTGAACTTCAAGTATTGAAAAGGTATGTTTAGCCTATGAAAAATATAGTGATCTAAAATCTTTCCTTTTTTTACTGTTTCCTGGTTTTAAGCTATAAAGTGTGAAACATTGCTATAGTAAAATATGTGAGGCCCGGCATTATATTTATGTGAGTGGTCTAGGGCACTTGACAGTTGTTGGTTTTTTCATGTTAATTTTGAGTACTTTATGGTATGTCATCTTAAGCATCAGCTTTTCTACGAATGCAAAATCTTGCAACCCCGCGTTGTAAGCTTGCCTCTAAACGTCTGGTTCTAATGGTCTTATGTATTTTGCAACCAAATTGCCCTTCCAGTGTCCTCAGAACTTGTCAAGAACTGAAGTATTCAGTGGGCTCATTTACAGTTTAGTTTTAGTTTTTCCTTATAAAAAAAAACTTTAACTTGGTTATAGGCTTCAAGGGTACAGAAAGCAGGTAAGCAAATTTTGTCCTAAAAGTATTTCAGTTCACTTCAGTTAAGATTTCTCTCTCCCTGAAACTTGAAGTACAAATGCTTGAGAATTTGTGGGTTTTTTAGAATTAGCAAAAGCCTCCAAAATATCTGCCAGACTAGACAACTGTAATAAGACAGCTAAGACTGGAGTAAGACAGTATTTTATACCTTTGATAAATCAGTATTTAGCCCATGTAGAAGAAGGTAAATGTTGAAGTGAAAGACCTGGTCTACCAAAGTCCAGTTTGGAAATGACTATTTCATTAGTCTCTGCATGGTGTGCAAGTTCTTTTAGAAGTCACACAGATTTATATCAGAATTCTGCTTTTCGACCTCTTTTGTTCTATAGCACATATGTGGAAGAAATCCTTTGTAATTCATTTGAACCATTTCTACACTTGCACCTCCTTACAGTGTTACACTTTAGAGTACCTAATTAAGAAAACTGACCATCAGTAATGGCTGTAACCAAGACAAAAACGAATGAAAAAGTTAAAGTAAAATGATGTATTTTGAAATGAAAGAAATTACTCAATCTCAGCAGTTAAATTACACTTCTAAAGTTGATTTGAATTATTGGTAACATTTATTGTTTGTCATAGGGGATCTGTTACTGAAGTTGTTTTTTACATCATTAGTGGGCAGCCTTTTACCTATGACGTGTTTTAACAGCCCTTCTTTAGGGATTCAGTTTCACTGTCACATTGATTTGTCTTTCCCTTCTTTCCTGATTCATTATTTTAGAGTTGAACTGTAAATTCTGTCATTTTGGTTATTTGTGTATTGATGTTCTTTAATTATGAACCTTAAAAGTTTCACAGGTATGGGAATTGCCCATTAAAGTTTCTTATGAGCTTGAATTTACAACTGCACAAGTTTGGACACTCCAATTTTTTAAGTATTAGTAATTTTGAAATGAGCATAACACTGAGCAATATTAGTTATTGTGTTTTGTAGCTTCTTTGTATTATGACATGATATAGCTAGTTTTAGTTGTTGTATATTTTTTTCCAGTTACACCTATAATATACCTGAGATCAGTGTTCTAGGAGGTTTATAGTCTATGTTACTGTGCTTTTTATTAATGTGCAGATTTATCGACCCCTAGTGGGTTGCTAGCAAAATGGCTTTTTAAATAGGTGCTAAATGAACATTTAAAATAATTTTTCAATACTGTATTTTTTTCAATGTTCTTTCTCCTCTGTTTGCAGCTGGATTAGCTCTGGAGTTCCATTTCTGGTGTTCTATTTCCTAACTCTGCAGAACTACCTCTTGCAGCAACTTCTATTTACAACGTTCCCCAAAACATGTAGCTAAATGTCTGCATTTTAATGAACACTTGTGGCTGTAGCAAGTATTTTTAAAATCAGTATAGCATGAATTTAAAAAAAAAAAGGCCTTTTGTGCTGTGTAAGGTGGGCTTATTTTTAATAAACTAGAAAAAGCTAGTAATTTCTTGGGTAGTATGATACTATATACATGAATTAAAGCTAATTCTAATTATTTGCTCAAGTTTCACAGATCTCTTAGTGCTTACTAAAAATTTTAATTTGTCAGTAAAATCCTGAAACTCTCCATTTCACACAGAAATAACTTAATACAGTATTTTCATGCTAAAACAGCATATAAAATATTGCATTTCTAACAAACTTTTAAATTAATTTTAAATAACTCTAGGGCTTTTTAATTGTTTAGTCGAAATTGTAGTTTTCTGAGAGGTGAAGCTATCTCCTGACCATACTGTGAAAGTTCCTTATAGACATTTATTCACATAAATTAAGATGAAATGCTGAATAGTTAATTCACATTTGACTGTTCAATTAGCAATAATAAACTAAGTCTGCTCAAGAATTAAGAACTACATTTTTAAACTACATTTAATTAAACTATGTTTTAACCTCACTATAATTGTGTATCTGCTATATATTCCCAAGTGTCAAGATTAAGCCCTATTGTAAATAATTTATTTTTCTATGCAAGTTTGACATGGTAAACTTCCAATTTTTTAAATACATTTAATTTTATAGGTTCTAGGGAGAAAAGTGGTGTTTTTACAGGGTAAATTATGTAATAACTCTTTTAATTTTAGGTATTAAAATGGTTTTTAAAAGACCAAGTAGAATTTTTGGCACTTAGTAATATTTAGTGTTGTGTTTTTAGTATAAACCATATTGCTTGAAGTCGAACTTACGCAGCAATCCAAAATGCCAAAGAGAACGCAAATTCATATTTTTGTGGGAGCACCCAATATTCCAAGCCCACTGGAGGTGTCAGAGCAAAGTAGTTCAGCACCCACTGGTGAAAAATGGAGGGAACTCCACTATTTGTGTGATACACACAGTCTTTTTTCTGAGGAAGTCAAAACTGCTGACCCTGTGATGTTTCAGGCAGAAAGCTCTGTGGTCACAGCAATTCCTACAGATGATGACAGCTCTCAGCAGTTTGAACAGAGGAGATTAATGGTAGCAAAAGAATATTCTACATCACTTGTACCTGTGCCAGTAATTTGCACCAGCACACCTAAAAAGACCAAAAATGTAGTTTATTCTGATTGTCAAATATCTAAAGATAGATGCACACATGCAAATGTAAATCGGGCTGCAGATCAACACCTTCCACAAAAGTTTGCAGAATCAGTTAACCAAGATAAACAATTACCTGGCTGTTGTTCACACCTCACAGAAAGAAAAGCCAGTCCTTCAGAAGTTAACAGCTCTGACATTTCTGATTTGGTTGCCAGTACTAAACATACTAGCATACATCTAAGGTCTTTGGGACAGGGTTTTCAATCAGACTGTAGGAGTGATCACCATGAGTATCTAAGGCATTATCTGGACATGTTTTTCCCCCAAAATCAAGAGTCAAAACCAAAAGCAGAACCAATTGATTATTCAGACTTCACAGTGTCAACAGATACTGAATTTCATAGTATAATGACTGCAAGTCAGATGGCTGTTTTTGCACAGGATAGGAATGAAATGCAGAAAAGAATCACAAAACTATCAGAAACAGAAGCAGGCAAAAAACCTGAAGAAAGGCAGTGTAGTCATTTCCACTTTGAGTCTGGTGTTGGAACATGTCTTAATGTGGCTGAAAATGAGTATAAGGAAGAGTATACGAGTTCCCTTGAACTTTTTGATTCTGAGAGTGATGGGAAAAATGTTCCCTCTGAGGCTACAAAGCAAGAAGGAAGTGCTCAGGAAAATACAGAGAAGATTCAAGAACTCATTGTACCTGCTGAGCAATTTGTAAATGAAATCCATATCGAACCATTGAGCTCAGGAATATTGTGCTCTCAAGTAGACAGTTCTCATAGAAGTTCTTCTAAAAGAACCCGCAAGGGTGAAGATTCCCTTCCTGTTTTTCACTCGGCATTTAAAAGACAGCTGAAATCAAAGAGGGCTAAACTAAATTCTCCAGCTGGCCCAGGGGTGAGAATGGACCAAGAGAGGATGACAGAGTTCAAGGAACTTGGAACGAAACTATCACCACTTAAGAATTGCTGCTGCAAAAATCTAAAGTACAATGTTTTGGTCACAGTGCTACATCCTTGTCATATCAAAGAAATACAGGTGAAGACTAGACGAAAATCTTCATGTAAAGTTCCTGTAGCAACAATTGTAGTTACTGACCAGTCAGAAACTGAGAGAAAGGTGGTATTGTGGCGTAGTGCTGCATTTTGGTCACTTACTGTTTTTCCTGGGGATGTTGTACTTCTTACAGGTGAGAATTCCTTTTATTTACCTTTTTTAAATGTGGATCCTTAAAATGCCTGTTTAAAGTACAATAGTACGTAAGCAGTAATTTGTAACTATGGCAAAGCATTTTTAAGTATCTTTCTTAAATCACCTGCATCATAGAAGTTTGCCCATCCTTATGTGTAGTCTTTGCTCTGAGATACAGCAGTGCATTGACTGACACCAGGGCCATAGGTAGTCAGGTGTATTCTGTAATCTCTCAGTGTTGTAAAACAGTTGTTTCTGAAAGGTACAAGTGCTACTATAAATCAAATGTGCTAGGTACTTGATTTATAGACTTCTTTGTAACTCCCTGCTGTTGAACCAGTAGATGGACCAGAAAATTGTGATGTTCTTTTTCAGGACGAGAAGTATGTTTCCTCTTGTGGATGACTTTGTAGCTTAGCACTAGCATATTATGATGAATAGTGCTGTGAATTAGTAACTGGCATAGGATGCAGAAATAAGAAATGCTGTTTGAAGTTCACCTTTTTTATAACATGTCAGCGAATAACTAAGATTATTTCTTATAAATCCTTTGTAACCTTTAATACCCAATAGGAGCAAAACACTCTCTAAAAGAACACTGCTAATGTAAAAGAATGTAGTACTATAAAAATGATATTGCAGCTAATTTTGGGCTGGAGTTTACTAGGACTTGATTGTGATCTGGCCATTTAGGTTTTGCAATATGCAAAAAATTACACGGTATAAAATTGTTTCAGTATTTCTACAGTTTAAGATGCCTGTTTCTCATTGTTAAGAGTTCTTTAAGTGCTTGTAAGTTCGTGCAAAGGTAGATTTTTTTTAAGGAGGTTGAAGGTAAGCTGGGCTTTTTAGTTTCTGCTTGGACTTTCTTATATCAAAATACATTAAAAGTGTTTCTAGGTAAGCCTGATAGTTTACAACTCATTCTGGAATGTTGTGTAGCAGTGATTTACCCTATAGAGGTACCCACTTCACTTATACAGAACCTGCTAGGAGACTAGTGAATATTTTATAGTAATTGAAGAATTAATCAAAGTACTGAGAAAATGTGATGAAGTAATTGTAAATTGTTGTGGTTTTTTTTAATCTACCAAAACACTTTGCAAGTGATCTCTTTCAAACTCTCTCACACTTGTATGTATGATGATTCTATAGCCACAAAAAGTACAGTATGCTTCAATATTGATGATACATGACTTGATAAGTTGTTGTTTTTTATTGCAGATGTAATGATATATGAGAATCTTTGGTATGGAGAAATCATGTTGCAGTCTACATTTACCAGTCAGTTACTGAATTTGGGGAACTGCTCAGCTCTCAATCCAGAAGAATGTAAGATTACAGTGCATAAGTTTCCACAAAAATCTCAGAAAATATCTATTTAAAGTATTCTATGTTTTAGCAATCCTTAATACACAGGATATAATGGAAATGTGAGCAACTGAGAGGTACAAAACATGCTAGACAAGTATGACAGGAACATCTGTGGACAAGATGAGAATATGGTGCCATCAGATAAGCATGTGGAGTTGATGGTGAAGTTGGGTGGTTACTATTAAAAACTCTGAAAAACTGAATTCTTTGAGCTTAGTTTGAGAGAGCAGTTATTCCAGCACTCAACCATAAGATGTCTAAGATTTCATGAGGATTAATTTTTTTGCAGAAATGTTAGAGGCTTAAAGAGTAAGTAGGTATATTCAGGAAAAGCAGTTTAATTTTGGATCAAGTGTTACATATCTTAAGAATTTCTTGCCTTAGAATTACTGTGAAATGGCTTTGGTTTTGTCAGTGTAAATATGTACCAACTAATACATTTTGTACGTCCAAGGAAAAAAAAAGGGTGTCCTTTTAACAGTGTTGGTTTTCTTATGTAAGTTTATCCTGTAGTGGATGCTGGTGTTCTCCAAGGCTTATTGGCATACGTATCATCAGCATTTCCACACTTTGGAGACATTGCACAAAGAAAAGTTCAGAGACTGGATCAAGTTCAGTATATGCAGCTAGACCAGCTCCAGCCAAATACACTGGTTCACTTGATCTTGAAAATTATCACCATTACTATAATAACAGGTAAGTTTATGCACTAGACTTCAACTTCCAAAACTTCAGTAATAGGTAAACTTGAATAGTAATTTTGTGTAATACTGCCATACACCAGTGTTTAACATTGGAGTCACAAGTAAAACCTCTGTAATGGTCCACTCATGAGGGGCCTAGCAGTTAGAGAAATGCAGTTAGAGACAGGAAGGAAATAATTACTGCAGTCACCTGCTGAAAGGAGGTTACTACCCACTGGTGCAGATCAGCAGCATTCTTGTCTGGGAGAAGCATGCAGGCAGTAGGCACGGATAATCAGTGCCTACCCTTGGAGGAATTGGTGTCTTTTCACTAAGGAATGTGAACCCAACATGTACCGCAGTTACTAATCTAGTGACTTATCAGTGAGGTGAGCATCTTCATAGCTCCAGATAGTGTAGTATCTGATCTTCAATGAAAAGGAGGGTTGAAGGGAGATGCAGGTATGAAATACAGTTTTAGGAGAAGAAATGACAGCAGTTACTAATCTAGTGACTTATCAGTGAGGTGAGCATCTTCATAGCTCCAGATAGTGTAGTATCTGATCTTCAATGAAAAGGAGGGTTGAAGGGAGATGCAGGTATGAAATACAGTTTTAGGAGATGGAATGACAGCAGGTATATCTTGTATATGAGAAATGTGGGTTCAAAATTCTTCTCAGGGAAGATAAGCATGTGCTGAAAAGAGGGAGATACTGCAGATAGGGTGGAGGAACATAATTAAGATTTTTAATGGCTCTTGAAATGCAAGAGGCATATTCTTGCTGTGGACCACTACTTGAAAAAGAGGGCTAATATATGAAAATACCAGGTAGGACAGTCAAGCTTTACTAATTCAAAGCTCACTTGCCAACTACTTTCCAGGTAAGCATCCTGTCATTAAAGGAAAATGTGATTGCACTGTCAATCATGTGTTTTTTAGAATAAAATAAATTATTGATTATTTTAATCTACCGTTTCAGGATTTGCTTGGCTTTCTTTATAATGTAAATGTGTTGTTTACAATTTTTTTATTTGGAACATTTCCTGTTTATTTTTCTTTTTTTTCCTACTTAGAATAAATTCTTAAAGGTAAGCTTTTGTCCTTTCTTACGGATGTGCAATATTTCTTTGTAATCATCCTTGGGTGCCTTTTTGTACAAGTTTGTTTTTATTTTAAGCACAGGAAAATGCAGTGTGAAACTACTAAGATTTCTTACTGTGATACACCTATTTCTTCCATATAGGCTCAACAGAAAACTACCCCATTAATAGAACTTGTTTTGGAAGTGGGAGCTTACTGAGTATTTTTATTATAAAGACTCCTCTCCCCCAAAGAATCATGATCAACAGTCCACGTACTGTTTTTTTCAGTTCATTCTTTAGTCACATGTTTCTTCTAATAGGGAATGCCTTTGCTTTAGGGTTCCTTTTGCTGAAGCAGTTTTCTAAGTTAAAACTGGTAATTTGTTGCCATTTCTTCATAATCAGGCCTTACAGTTACTTCCTAGCATCTTTTCCACCTTCTGAAATGAGCAAAACAAAATTGTCTTGGGGCATTCTCAGTATTTCATGCAATATCTTGCCCTGTTTTTTAAAAAATGTTTTGGGCAGTATCCTCACATGGAAAAATGAGTATTCCTCTCTTTTCCCTGCATAATTGTTCTCTTCTTTATTCTCAGTGCTTATTTCAAGCTTTGCACATAGATTTGTTAATATTGCACTGTCATCTTGTATTAGTGCTTAATTAGTAAGATGCACTTTTTTACTCACATTGTCAATATCAAGCTTATTCAGTATTAGTGGAGAATTTAAGATAAGTTTTTTCATAATTTATTATTGTGTATAAATCTCAATCCTGTTAGATATTTAAAGCAAGAGTGCTTGTTCAAACATCTTTTGTTTATTAAAAAGATATTTAGTTTTAGCATGGAATTGAAATTTCCAAGCAGTAAGGAGTCTTACTCCTTGGTAAGAGTGCTGTAGAGATGATAATATTTTCCATTTATATGTACTGTTTGCAATCCTTACTGTGCTTGTATGTAGCTATAGTTGGTTTTTTTATGTGAAAACTTTGAGAATTTTTTTCAATGTATTCCAGAGAAGTTAAAGGAACTTTTAACTTCCAATTATGACAGTCTGTTGCTGAGAGACTGAGTACAGTTTTTCACTTATACCAGTCAGGATGAGTGGGAACTGAACAATGCTCAGATACCTGCTGTTTCAAAGGGAGGTTTCCAGTTGCTGAGTATTTAGGTGGATAAAGGTAAATTGACAGATTGTGTGTTCCTTCAGGCTAGATTCATGTTGCTGAAGAGTTCAGATTGCTTTCATTCTGTCCTGAAGAAATTGTAGGTATATTCTTGTTTGCTTATAACTATACCATAAAATACAATAGCAGCATGGTTGAGTTATGTGGGTTTTGTGTGTTTAAATGCTTTTCACTGTAGAAGTCATGATTTCAACCTTTTTCAGAATCTGTGTATAGCTACAGGGGTGGCAACCAACGAAAAATCATTCTAACAGTAGAACAGAAGAGAGATCAACACTATAGGATGGTACTGTGGGGAGCAGGAGCTGCCTGGTGCCCTCAACTTCAAAGGAAAAAAGGTAAGCCCTTCTACCTCTAAATAGATGTAAAAGGATTTTTGTGATGCTATTAGTATCTTTAAAATGTTCAGCTGGTAACTTTTCAGCCTTTAAATACTCCCCTTAGAAGGGCAACATATTTACTACCGATTTTAACATGATTCCTGTTGAGAAGCCGTGCCATCAGCAACAGAATTTGAGTGCACTAAGTTTTAGAAGACTGAGAAAGCATGAGTGTTCAGAAACTGGTGCCTAGTTATGTAACTATAAAAAATTATTGAGTGTAAATTGTGTTACCAGTTTTGTTGAGTTGTGGTATGGTTGTCTGGTTTAGCATGAATTGCTGGATTTTTTGTACTTCTGATTTCTATTATCTGCTTTCCTCCCTTCATATATCAGGCTTTATGTCCTAATGGCCTTGCTAGCAAGTCTTAGCTGTAACTGACTGCAAGCATCTCTTGGAAGAATTACACTGTACCAGTGACTACTGCTGAATTTTGGGTTATTTCTGCCTTTGTTCTTTTGAAATAAGTGAAATCAGTTTTTTATTAAATTGAAAATGTAAGAGTTTGCATTTCTGATCAGTGGATACACTTAAGAGGTAAATGGCTGTATTGCTTGGAAGTGATGACTGTCTGCCTAAAAAGCCAGTTTTCATATAGCACAGAAGAAAACTTGGGACAGTTAAACAACCTTATCTTTATCTATTAAATGTAGACACTCTTGAATTCAACTGCAAGACTTACCTCTTCAACTGCTTGAAAAAGATTATGCAATTTAAGCATTAACCAATTAACTATATAGTACCTTTTGTGTATACTTCAGTGTGAGCAGGTATATACTGTTCATTAGTTCCTTAAAAATCTTACAGAATTTAGTATGCTGGAATATGACACTTCAAAATACAGAATTTAACATTTCTTGTAGCTGCAAAAAAAGATACCAAAAGTTAATTTTAATACACAATAATATACCCTTCTCTGCAGGATGTAGATCTCTGTAGTATCAAGTGATTTATATTTGATTGAAAGCTAGTATCTTAGTCTCTGGCTCATGTTCTGTGCATCTAGCAGTTAACATTTTAATGATCAAAGTATTTTCTGAAATTCAAGATAATAGTGACTTCTCCACTGCTCAAAGACTTAATTGCAGACAAACTAAGAACATTTAATTCCAGTAACATAGCAAAAAAAGGTAAATTGACATGATACTAAAGTATATGCAACACAACAGCTTAGCAGTATGAGTGGGTTTACAGGAGGTGCAGGATGTCCACCCTCGTTGGGAGTCATAGCACAGCTGTGCTATGTTTACTAGTTGTACTAGCACATTAGAAACCTTATAGTCTTGAGGAGGAAGGTATGGAGACTTGTAATTTATAAACTGTCTACCTACTTAAAGTTCTTAAGAGAAGACAATTCTAGAGTATCTGAAAACTGTTGCTAGTAAAAGTTAAATGTATTTTTCATCTCTTGCTAAAAATCAGTCCAATCTTGCAGCATACAGTCATCATCAGTTCATGCTTTATGCTCATCTGGTTTAGGTTACCAAAAAAGAAATATTTCTTTTACATGTCTGTAAACTCGATTACTTAATTTACTCGTGTTTTGTGATCAGTATTCTAATCAACCTGGGAATGCTGAAGATATGAATAACAGGTTAAATTCAGGTATCAGTCAAATCTTGTACCAAAGTTAGACTAGACTATGACTTCTACATCCCTAGATCCCCTCTTGCCAAGTGCCCATTTGCTTCTTCCTGATTACATTTTCCCTCAGTGTTGCTGTAGTGTAACTGCCTGAATCTTGCTTTGGCCTGGAGCATGCTCAGTTGTGGGGGGCTGCAAGATCTCTAGTCAGATAAAAGATGCATAAAACCAGACAGATGCTCAGAAGTTTTTTTGGAGTATTTTAGGAACTTACCACCAAAAACCAGACTAATCCGAACGATGAAAATGCTAAAACATGCTAATAAAATGCTTATACAGACACTTGAATACATTTTTTTAAATCTGTTTTTTTATAATCTGATTTCCAAAGCCAATCACTTTGGCTGCAACTTTCAGCTTGAGCACACATGGGAAAAAACAACAGCCTCAGTGGTTTCAAGCTGGATTAGTAGGTGAATGCTGGATTCTTATAACCAAGTGAAGGATAACCCATTAGGTATTACTCTTCTTTAATCTGTTTTTTTCATTATAGAGTCAATTAGAAGATGGAAAATTAATATTTTTAAATCACAGCATTATTGAGTTAGGAGATTAAAAAAACAGGAACATGTGTTGATAATCAAGTTGACTATTAATGTGAAGATTTTTTTTCTTCTAGACATTGCCAGCTTTTCCTTATTAGAACTGATGAGAAATCTCAGAAATGGTTTCTTTTTCAAAAAGTTGTCTTGAAAGCTGAGGTCAGTACAAGTGAAATAAAAGTGAAATCATGTGAGGATTCATGCAAAGTTTATAGGGAAATGGGAAAACCCTACATGTTGTCAGGCTTGAAGTAAGGTTGCCAGAGCTGACTATATGAGAATGTCTTGTTCATTTGTTTCTTAGTCTTGTAAATGACCTTGGCTTTCTATAAATTAACCAAGGTAAAGGAAGTAAACTGTTTTGTTGTTGTTGTTGTTGTTGTTTTTCTGTTGTTCTGTAGATCACATATGGGACTTCAAATATCTTCTAGTCCAACATAGTTCTGTCTCAGGTGACTTTGAATTACACACAACTCCATGGTCATCCTGTGAATGCTTGTTTGATGATGACACAAGGGCAATTGAATTTAAAGAAAAGTTTCAGAAAAGCAAAACATCTCCCATGCAGATGACAAAGCTTTCAATACATTTGGAGGAAAAATGCTCAGGTAAAGTTCTTATCCATAACTCTGTGATGTCTGTTGTGCAGCACATAACTAAGCAAAATAGATACTCTTTTGATCAATTAAAATTGTTTAAGTTAGCACAGTTCTGGGAGTCTGAGTTTATTCTGGAGGCTGCTGCTCAGTACCCAACCAAACTGTGAATGCAGCATTCATTCAGTGAGCCCACAGGTATGTGGTGCTGTACAAAGAGAGCTTTGGAACATGGGTAGAAATGTTGGCTGTTGTTGTCCATGCCAACCTGTCTAGTAATGATGCAATTAGTCACAAAGTTTATCAAGTAGTATTTCTTCAAAACTGGTATTCTCTAAAGAAAGAGTAAAATAGCTACTGCTACTGAAAACTTCTTACAGAAGAGCAGAATACAGTTTACACAGTCACCCCATTCTAGATAAACCTAGAAGATTGTTAAGGTTGGTGTTAAACACTAAGAAGTAACTAAGTGAAGTTGGTATTGCAGCATTTACCTCTAGCTTATGCATAAATACTGGGTAGCTTAAGTTGTTAAAGTTGTTGCTTTTCAGTGTTTCTGAATTAGCATAGAAGAAAAGCAGTTGGAAATAACTTGGCACAATTCTAATCTCTTGTTCAGGGCCTTCTATGTTTGCATCTGCCACAATAGCTGTAGGACTTTTATACATTTTAAAATAAAATTTAACCACAATGATGTTTCATTGGATAAATAACCTAAAAAATGAGCATATGCTACTGAAGGATAAAAAAAATCAGAAATATTTATTGATAATAATTTTTACTTTTAATAATCTGTAACCCTTACTTTTGCTTTCAGTTACAAATCAAACAATGCACATGATTGAAATTGTTTTTGTAGGAGTGATTCACGTGAAAGCCCATATCTTAGAACTGAAGTTTACCATTTCTGTGGGTCAGTACAAGCAACTCATCTTCCATGCCGACACTTCACTGGAGTGCATTTTGGCTTCTCTGCCTATGATTACGTATTCAGGTTGTGCTAAATGCTCTCTGGAACTACAGGCAGATGAGAACAGGATCTACAAGCAATGTGTCAGATGTTTGCCATACAACAAAGTAAAAACATTCTACAGGTAAACAAAACTAACATGTACTATTAGGAAAATAAATGACAACTTTCTTAATTTTTAAATTTCCACTTATATAAAATTCTATACTTAAGGCATGGTTAGTCTTTCCTATTTTCCTAAGGAACTTTCAAGGAGCTGTTCCTGAATTGCTGTATTATATTGCCATTACTTATGGTGATATTCTTGTTTACATCTAACTTTTCAATTTCTTTGAAGATTGTTACCCAGTAACATGGTTTACCCAGTAGTGTCAGTAAGCTAAGGTGGAGTTGAAGACCACAGAAAAGCTCCTTAAGCATCTTGTTTCAGACTAAGTTTGAAATTGTGAGTGCACAACCATATTTTAAACTTATTATTCAGTTTTAGCCTTGCAGAAATAACAAGTGTTTTCAATAAACATTCTCATAGAGAGCAGAGATATTAGCTTATCAGCAGATGGCACTGTGAGGCAAGATTTACTTAGAAAACAAAATAAAACCATCCAGTTGACATAGCAATAACATAATTAACTAATTGTTCTATAATTGAACTTATCTAGGACTTTTGAAATATACGTATTATACACCTGGAAGACATGTAGGTAAGGAGGTTGAGACAGTTTTAGATGGAATAGAATTCTAGCATATGCAAAGTTTCTTCCAGATTACTTACAAAATTATTCCTAAACTACTTCATAGGGAGTTTAGTGAATCATTGTATACTTAAGTTTCTCACTTGGCTTTGACTTAAATATTAGAATCCCATTTGTCTAATAAGGCAGTGACTTAGACTTTTCCTCTATGCAAAACAGTCTTTCAGCTTTAAGATTATATGTTATTTATTTTCCTATGAGGGAGGATTAAGTGCAGAGAGTTTGTTTCTTAATGGAAAAGGTTCCCCGTCTTTCATAAGATTACGATCTCACATGTGTTCCTGAAGGACAAGAATTTACTCCTGAGAAAAAGGTGCAAGAAAAATTATAAAAGATTTCCAATGTTGGTATTCTCAGCCTGCAAACACATCTTGTTGTGCAACTTCAATGCACAATTTTTTCCAAGAAAACACTGTCACTTTTGCACTCAAATTTTGCTCAGATTAGTTTAGTAAGAATGCTCTGTACTGAACAATAACTTTGTATGTTTACATCTTAACAGAAAAATATCTCTTGCCAATTAATAACTTGTTAAATGAAATGAGTTAATTAAATATGCTATCCTAGCATTATATGACTGTTCAACAGCTTGATATGTCAGTGGTTAGTATTATTCTTATTTATAAAAATCTGTGTGCAGCTACTAGAAAATTATGTATTTCTTTATGTAGCTTGTCAATTCATGCCCCTTATCTCAGGTTAGTTTTAATCCCTTCATATAAGGAGGTAGTAAACTCAGTCTGCACTTTTTCTAGCAATGTAATAGCTACCAGCATCTCCTAGGGAGTGAAATCTGCATATTGCCTTCTACTTAGTAAATGTAAGGCTACAAACTTAAAACATGGATTAATCTGTAACTTGGTTTGTGTCTTTGATTCAGAAAATGTACTTACATTATTAACCTAACATAGATACTTTCTTATTTATTTTAAGACTGTGTATATTTAACATTAAATAGACACTAGGATAGGAAAATACCTATTGTGACAGGATCTTGGTATTTAAAAGATTTAGCCTTAAAGTATTGGCTGTTGATACTGTAGTTCAGTAAAGTCACCTTTATGATCTTTTTCCTTTGAAATGTATGGGCCCAGTTTTGTGATTGTAATGAAGTTCATCTTTTCCTTCAGATGCTGAAGACACAAGCTTAAGATAGACTAGCTGGTCTCTTGAAGTGACTATCCTTCTTTCATTTTTGCTATCTCTGCAGTGAAACATACTTTATCCTGTTGGGAGGGTCTCCCATTGAAAAGTTCTGCACTGAAGATGATTTTGCTTTATTACTTTAACATATACTGTTTTGGTACTGTTCCAATTTTGCTATAACCAGGGTTTACATCATTGTGATATGTCCTAATGTTTTACCATTTTAGTTTCTGCTGTGGGATGGTCAGGATTGCATCCTGCTTTAATCAGAGCAGTGCAGATTTTTTCCAATGTGTTAGGATTGTGGTGGTGTAAATACTGCAGGTCAAATAGTCTTGGGGCAGTCAAAGAGCATATGTTGGGTATAAGCTGCATCAGCTGTGTAAATTATTGGTCTCAGTACAATTGCTCAGAAGCTTGAAATTTAGCAGATACTATCTGTTGAACATCATAACAGAGGATTGCTAAGGTATCATCTTAGAGATGCATGGCAAAAAACAATAGCAAGGACTTATCTGGGGGAACAATAACGGCATCAATAAGAACAGGTTGGAAAGTAGACAAACACTTGAAATATAGCGAGTAACTGTACTAATCCCCCCCTCATCTTACCAGTTGCTTGTCATCCAATATCACATTTGAATCATGTGAAACAGCAAATGAACCAGGTTAATTTCAGACCTAATACTGTTGACTCATTCCAGCTCTACAGATTTGACAGATGAGTGCATGGAGATTTTCTAATTTTTCTAGTTCTTGGTGTTATGTTGGAGGGTAATATAACATTGAAGCAAAATTTTTGAATCATAGCAATGCAATAAAAAATCATAGCAGCTAACTTTCTTTTATTTTCTCATCTAGACCTGCTTTGATGACAGTAGAAGATGGAGGATATGAGATTTATGTTCATGTTGTGTCTGAGCTGGTGGAAAAAATCTTCCTCAATATTCCTGCAGACTGGCTGAACAGATTAGTAGGTACTGTTTCATTAATTACTTGCAGTAGCAACAGGCAGAGAAGCTAATGATGAAAGTATAATTTTTACATTTTGACAATTTAGAATTGGGATGAGATTGTTCTGGAAATGTAATGATTGCTCCTATTGTATGAGACTTTAAAAAAACCCAACCCACCTCAAAGACAACACTTTAGTTGCTATCTAGCAAACTTAGAAGTTCAGAGTTGAGGTAGCAACAAGAGGTGAGATGGTCTGAACATTTATTATACAATTTATAATTAAGTATTCAGTAACTAAATTGATTCCTTATAAGCAAAACATAATCTCTTAGCAGTTTTTAAAAATAGCTAATATGCTGTCATGATGTAAATAACTGAGCAGTGTTTCAGACAGACTTCCCTTGATAAAATCTGTTTGACTTCCTGGGAGGTGTTTTACATGATTTACAGGTGTTACAAGTTTAATGAAAAGCAGTTTTAGCACATTGGGTTTTTTAAAAAAATAGATGAAAAATTAAAACTGCTCATCTGCTCAGATACTGAGCTACATTTGCAGTAATTCAGTGTAGCTTTCATGGAGGTGAAACTTGATTGTCAGGTGCTATTGTGAAAATAAAGAGTAAATTAGATTGTTCTGTCTTTTGCAGTGCCCTCTTCAGATGTAACCTACAGCACAGTAGTGGCAGATGTGTGTCATTTGCTGCTAGCAGATACAGAAGCATCCTATTTGTTGGAAATTAGGAGCCATTTTGTGCTAGATGAAAACAGTTATCCATTGCAAAAGGATTTCCATCTGCTAAATTTTCATCCTGATCTTTGAAGCACTGACCTTTGCAATAATTGATTAACAGAGACCATAGGAACACACAGATGGCAAACAGAAGAAAAATTAATTAGCTCAAGAAAGCAAATGTCTTTCAAAATACAATAGAAGATTTTATTCTTAACTTACTAAAAAAAAAAAAATTTTCATCCTGATCTTTGAAGCACTGACCTTTGCAATAATTGATTAACAGAGACCATAGGAACACACAGATGGCAAACAGAAGAAAAATTAATTAGCTCAAGAAAGCAAATGTCTTTCAAAATACAATAGAAGATTTTATTCTTAACTTACTAAAAAAAAAAATAATCAAAAGGACTGGTATGGAATATCTGATATTAGTATGTACTGCTGCTGTAATACTAATTGTCATTAAGTATATTTTATATTTATATTTTTATATTAATAAACTCTTACTGTGTATGTTTTCCTAGTTTGCTAGTAATGAGAGACTGCATTTTTGTCAGATATGACCTAATAGAGGAAGGCAGACATAATTCAGTAATATTATTATACGATTTTTGTTTGTTTTATCCTATATATTATCTGTAACTTTGCTTCCTTTGCTGTTCTGGTTGCTTTCCTTCTTTTAATAGCAAAACTTCTACCATTTACCCTCAGCAATTTTACTGCCATTATTTTCTCTTGTAATACAGAACTGTCTCACTGAATCCAATTTTGCTTGTCTAGAAGTTATAGCACCAATTTATTTGAGATTTTAAACAGTTTAACTGGTGCATTGTTTCATGGACCCTTTAAATTATTTAATTGTTGTATTCATCCAACATAAGCTGGCAAATAAACCTCACCACCTCAAGCCAATTTAATCAGCTTAATGCTACTCCACAAAATTTTCTCCCAACTTGAACAGATTTAGAAATTAAATATTTTTTAAAGTCTTGGTGTATTCTGATGGTGATTTTATCAGTAAAAGACTGAGTAAATAATAGCTGCATTTGACTTCATAAATTAACAATCTTGTATTACTCTGTGAAAACAATAAGATCAGTGTTTTTTTCTTATATAAATACTGCAAAAGTTCTACAGATGAATATTTTTCTACATAAATATCTCAGATACAAATTATGCCTCTTACAGAGGCTGGTAGAGCTGTAGAGTATGAATCACACTTGCTGTCTGGCTAGATACTTGCAGACCTTTACCTGTGCTCTTCTCATTTAGGAAATAAATTTCCACATACACTGTTTCAGCTATCCTCAAGTTTCAAACACAGAAGTGTTCTCAAAACTGTATTTGATAAATCAAATTGTCATATGTACTATAATGCAAGTAATGACAGCTGAACAGCTTTCATAAGCTGTTTCTTGGAAGTAGCTACTTACAAGGGAATAATCATGTTCCTTGATGCTAATTTGGATTCTGTTGTTGTATCTCATTTGAAACCAGTTTGGGACTGTTGGGTTTTTAATGATTGAGCTATAGATAAACCATGTGTTTTCTTGTGTGCCAAAAAAAGGGGAAGGTAGTAATGTTTCTGAGCAGTTTGAAAACAAGAGAGAATCATAAGGATTATTGGATAACTTAAAAGGAATTAATTCTCAGCTGAAGTTTCACAAGGTCATTTTTTCTGTGTTTAATTAATAGTGTACTGATCAATCTGGTGAGATTCTATTGATCAAACAAAGTCTTCTTGTTCAAGCTCTAGCAATCTTGTGATAATTCCCCAGTATTTTTATCTATCTGAAACAGTCTCTGACAGTTTTGTCAGCAAGTACAGAAGTGCTGATTTTATGCCAGCAAAATTAATTTTCTGCTGTGCCAAGGTACCTGAGATGAGTATAAGAAAGGTATGGCAATTTCTATGATCTTGTGTCTATTTCTGTGCATTTCTTGGATTGGGGTTTTTTGTGCTATGAATCATGGTAAAATTTAGTATTTTAGAGGAAAAGCAGCACTCTTGGGTGCTAAGAGGTCTTGTACTTGTTCCTCCTCCTTCACCTCAATATAAGTCTCAACCACAAGACCACATCGATGGTCTGTAAAACGCAGTGGTAAAGAAAAATTGCTCTTATGTGACAATAACACCATATTATAACTCCTTTTTTAGTATTGTTTCTTGCTTTACTTGTTCAATAAGAGTCAAAGACGACCTTTGTCATTCACTTCATGTGCATGGCCCTTAACAAGTGAAGTACATTAGTAAGTGCATTTGTGTTTCTTCATGATTGTAGCTGAAATTGAGCACACCAAACTGGAAGTATTGATACTTTAATGCATAAGAAGCACAAAGAAAAGAGACCATCTTAGTACATTGCATTGTTTCATTATTTGGGCTGTAGTGTACATCAAGTCAGGTGACTTCCCACTTTTTTATGCTAATAGACACCATATACTACATTCATTTTTCTGCACAAGCTGGTGAACCTAACTGTCTCAAACATTCTTAAAGCTTCCATGTAAGATCTTTAATGTTTACTTATGTCTCTCTATGGTTTAAATAATATAATGTATTTGGTAAAATTGCTTCATCATAGTAATATAGTTATAATAGAATTTATGTATAGGTTGCCTTCCCAGATCGAACATATTGCCTCTTAGAGTGGTTTTTAATATCTTTGTAGAAAAAAACTGAAAACAGCTTTTAGGGGTTCAGGATACTGGCATTATGGGTTTAGCAGGGTTATAATGATGGTTGAATATTTAATAAAATTAAATGCCATTAGTTGAGGTTTATCTTATATTCCATGGTGCAGTCTGCAAGATCGACTGAGGGTACCATGTAATGTTTCAAATGGGGCATCAGGTGAAGCAGAGTTTATATTACAATTCCTCTCAGATATATTTTCATTTGCAGTATTTCATTTAGTTAATAAGAATATTATCAACATGGAAAATGTTCTTACCTCCCCAGAGAAGCCTTTTTAAAAATATATGAAGTTAAAGTTGTATCCTGTTCAAAAGGAAGTAGGCTTTGAGCTGCAGAGCTTGATTGTCTTGGAACATAAGTGTACAAAATGTTTTGCTGCAAGTCTATGTGTGGTTTATGACTGTATGGCATAAAAGGTAGAGAGTTCAGGCTGAACCATCAAGAAGAGAAGCATGTCCTATTTATTTTTATTAAAAAATAATTACTCTGAATTATTTCACAGTACAGCAGTTTACTTAAAAGACAGACTTATGTCCTGGGGGCATAAACTAATTGGTTTTTCAATGTAAAAGTGATCATACTAGATCAGACCCAAAATTCTTGTCCAGAAGAGACATGCTTAGGATGAAATATATAAGGACAGGACATGTGCTCTGTATTGTTTTCTCAGATACTCCAGTACTCCTGCAAGCCTCCAATAATTTGAGACTTCAGGACTTCTTTTATGCTTCTCCCTTAGTGTCAACACAAAGTGTTGTATGTTTGGGTTAGCTGAAAACATCTAACTGAATTATTGCAAGAAATACACTGTGCTGAGGGATGTGAACAGGTGCTTCTGGGTTTTTGATCAATAACCACTCAGTGCCTTCCACCATTCATATTTGAAAGAGGTTTTGAAGTTCATGATTATTTTAAATAAATTTTGTATATTTAGTAGTCAGTCAGTGTCATCTGGGCTTTGTGTTTTGGCATGTTTGTTGGGCTTCCACCCCTTTTGGTGAAGCTACTCTGTGGTGATGCAATGCAGTGGACAGTTAGGCCTGGTACCATCATACTAAGTCATTTTGGGTTCCATCTACGTAATGGATGATCATTTATGCCCAGAAGTCATTACAAAGAATTGGAATTTACTGGTCAAAACAACTAATACTGGGAGCTTGTGCTTGTCCTTCTGTTCTGCTTACTGTGTTGCATATTAATTAAATTGGAAATATGTTTTGAAGAGAGGAAAGATAGTTACAGCTTAGCAGGGACCAAGTCTTCTCTTTGTTTTCGGACAAATAAAGAATTTCCTTTATTTTTGTCTACTTAGGAGTGGTCAAAGATTTTGTACCCTTCATCAGATTCTGAAAGACAGTGAGAGCTTCTCTATTTTAGGGTTGTTTTTTTATCAGTGGTGTTTACATGCTGTGGCAGAGAGCGTGCCATCGCTTAACCAGCTCCTTGGGCTTGCTGATCATTTCATTCCAGTGCTCTAGTTCTTTGCCACGGGTGTACATGAAAGGCCCAACTACTACACGTCCTAGCAGATGTGTTTCTATAAAACAAAGAAAGCAGTTAGTGATTAATGCCTGCAAGTGCTTCTCTGAAAGTCTTAAATGAGAATAATACCTTGTATTTCTCTAATCATTTTCTGAAAGTTATTTTTAAACCAAAATTTCATTAAGGAATTCACTCTAGATTTCATGTTCTGTAGTTTCTGCATGCTAAAATTCAGCATTGAAAGGTACTACAGTGACTATTTAGTGACTTAAGGTCTACTCTGTTTTCTGCACTCTAAACTAGAATCAGTTTAAGGCATGCAAATAAGTATCCGTCCAGCCCCTCTACCTCACTTGTACTGTGGAATTGTGCCCTAGTTTTGGGCATCAGCAACCTTAGAACATCTTACTAAAAATCCTACTAGCTTGGAAAGGAATAGATTTAGTTACAGAGACAGTTGGGAGTCACAATATGTGAGTTGCCATTGACCACACTCTGCCAATAAACAGATTATTTCTTCGTGCCTGACCTTTCCAGCTGTGGGTAGGGAAAATAACTGGAACCCACCCGACAGCAACTTCAAAAAGATAATAAATCTGGCTGTCTGCAAGTGAAATGATGGAAGGCTCTGGTACTGATCCTAGTTCTAGTCAATCCTCAAAGCCTGCTAAGGGTAAGTATGTTCCATTATTGAGAAATTTGAACTAGAGAGATTATGTTTTTCTTGCAAGCAGTGGAAATACTGAGTCTGCTTCTCCTTAACGGATTATCTGACAATTACTAAGAGGTAACCTCAACCATTGGATTTTCTGCAAGGAAATTGGGATGTTTTGTAATCTTTCTTTTTCTTCACTGCTTGAACTGCTGTGATAATTAAAATTTCTATTTGGCTTTCAGATTTGTTTAGGAACAGTAAATAGCTTCAAAACTTTGGAAGCTGGGGTTTACACACGAGTATTCACAGAACATAATTGCATAAGCTTGTTTTCTTAGGATACCAGAATGAAATACAAGTACAGCACCTTGTACTGACAGGGACTAGCCTATAGTTATTTTATTCATGTCTTCCATTAAATTTATCTTTAGCCACTCAGAGAGACAAACTTACTGCAAACAAGTTGTTCTGCTTTTTAAAGAAACGGTCTGTGAAATACCCTAAACTTTTTATATGTTAAGTTATTATTGCTGAAAATGAATTAGTTCCCCCTGTGTTTAAATATCTCTGCAATACATAAGAAATAATGAGATCATATTTTATGAGGTAGATGATGTAGCTTACTTTCTCCCTTGATAGTCTGGAGCACAGATAGACTCAGACTCGCTGTATCAAGCTCTGTCTGATCTGCCTTGAAACTGAAGGTTTCGTTATAAACGGGATTGGGAGATCCAAGAACAGCTGCTGTCTTTTTACTTTTGATGAATTTATTATGGTTCATTAATGAGACTTTGATATACACACCTTGGAGAAAAAGAAATTCAAGAAGAAAATATATCAGAGGCAGCTGGGAGAAGGCTTAAGGAATTTCATGCTTTCAGGAGTCAAAGTATTAATTATAAAACTAGATAATGAACAATTCATAAAACATATCTGGCAGCATGGCAATGCATAACATTAAGCAGGGAGTACACAAAGTGCTCACTGAGCAGTTTTGCAGTGCACTTTCCAGTGTAGAAGCTGCTAACATGAACAGTCATGTTTTTACCTGGCATCCTTGATCTTGTATTCCTGTACCTTCCCTTTATCTGATGGAGACTTTTTTTGAAGGCTTAGTCCTTAGATTAATTACATGTTTTTGATCACATGATTCTTTAATATGACAAGGGAGGCGATCAGTCCTATTTTTTCTGGCCATCCTTATCTTAGTTACTTGTTTTCTAAAACAATACTTTATGTAATATATTTATTTTTCAACAAGCGTACAAGGTATGATTCTGCTTGTTGGAAACCTCTATATTCTCATGGTTTTACTGTGTATTTCTTCATGTATGAGTTTTACCCTAAATCAAGCAAATTTATCTGTAACATGGATGTAGATTTACTCATTTAGAGGGCATCGTTTCTAAAACAGCCCACTAAAAGAAACCTCAAAAAATTAATAGCTGATGTGTGTTGATAGAGAGCTAAACCTCTTTTCTTTAACTACTGGGTGTATTTTCTATATTGTTTAGGTTCAATGTTGATCAAAAAAATCACTACGGATTCAAACACAAGTTTGATTCTTCCATTTGTTTTTGCTTTGAGTCTTTAGATTTTAAACATCATTTTGTGGCAATATCTACGCTCAATATCTCTGAGGCCAAGGACACATGAGCATGATGTACCAGGAAAACCTTCCCTGCAGTAAGGGAGAAAAATTGTGACTTCATGCCATGGTCCTCTAAACAATTGTCACATTGTCCTAAAATGGGATTTTTTCCCAGTGCAGTTCTCTGCAGGACTGCTCTTTAGCATAATAGTTGACCTGCAGCTGTCACCTCTGGGGTCTTAATGTCAGTATCCACTGAAATGCTATCTTTTCTGTGTTGGTGTGCAGCAAAGAGAGCTCACTGTATTAAAGCAGGAGAAAAAAAGTACTACTGAAGACATGAGACAAACCATTTATTATGAAGCAAAAAACATAGCAGAACTGAGCTGTCTAATTATTGAATTACCCCAGAAGCAAAGTATGGCTTGTTTCCACTAAAATTAAATCACCCAGAATGTTTATTTGTTCTTTTCAAAGTCATTTGGGGCAAGCCTGAGTGAACAGCTGAGGAAGAAGCAAATTAAAACAGGAATTCTGGAGCTGATAGCAGAGAGGAAATCACACTTACTGACAGCATGGCTCTCCTCCTGGAGTTTTAATCCCCTTGCCCTCAGAACCACTACAGTGAGACGGCCCAGGTAGTCATTGTAGCTGAGGGAGAACTGGACATTGCCATACTCTGAAGGAGGCTTTGGAAGTATAAGAGCACTTGTTAAATTGATCTGAAAGATTCTCTCTTCACACAGACAAATGGAGGGGAAAAATGTTTTTCATACTAGTTGTTTCTGCCATACTGAGGTATGTGAGTGCATTGTAATGACTTTATTTATGCTGTTGTAACATTTGATAGAACCAATTAATGAGCCTTATTGAACATTTGAATTACTATCTCTTCCACATGATGCCTATTTCCTTGCTGTTGTGAACCACACTTGCCTATTCTGCTTTTTTCTACTCTTACTTATTCAAAACAGAAGCAAACAACAAATGGTATATGTAACTATCTCCTAACTTGTGTTTCTTAGCAATTGGATAATCCCTATGCTATAGCAATGGATGTGCAGATTGGTAGAAATGGGAATTTTTATTCCAAATGTTTATCAAAAACTTTTGCATTTGATGTATTTGATACAGCATACTTCTACTTCAGCTGTTTCCCTTTAATACTTGTCAGGTGACAAAAGTACTGCAATGCCACGCAGCCTGGTATCACCTACCTCTAAGTTTTCTTTCTCCAGATCTCTCCATATGACCACTTTGTTGTCATCAGTTAATGTTTCATTTTTCAGTGGAAAGATAACTTGGCCTAGGAGATGATGCTTTTTCTGTTTATCAACACAATAAACCAAAAACTTCAGAGTCCTTTGGAGCAACATTCTGCTGGAAACCTGTACAGGAAAAGGAAGAATATATTAATAATTATAAAACATTTGAATCTTCCACTCTTATCATGACTTCAAAGGAAGAATTTTTCATAATGTGTTAAAGGTAGGTAGATATTTCCTTTGATTATTTGAGGTCCACGTTCTTAATTTGCCTGAAGTTTTAGCTATGCGGAAGTCTAAAGATCCAAGCTAAACCAGAATGAGTTCATTTGAAATACATTATATTTGATGGCAGTTCTTCAACTCATACAGATCAAGCGTTACATGATGCATTCTAGTGGAAGGTGTCCCTGCCTGCCGCAGTGGGGTTGGGAGCTAGATGGTCTTTAAGGGCCCTTCCAACCCAAACCATTCTTGTAAAACCATTTTTGGTTTTAAAGCTTTTATCTTGTGACAACTGCTGAAAGCTTCTTGGCATAGGGAGCCAAGCTCTTAGCTTTACAGCACTATACAAATAGTGTATCAGACAAATCATGAGTTCTACTTTCTAGTCTACTTCCACAGCAAAAAACCTGAAAGCTATGGAAGCATTAGTTCTGTATTGGTTGCTTCTGGACTTCTAGAGCTGCTGGGGTGAACCTGTTCAGTTACTTCAAACTGGAGTTTTCATCATTCCCAGGGCAAGTTCTGGAATCCTCAGCTTTGGTGCAGACCTGAAGTAAAATCAGTTCTGGAGCCCCACAGACTTTAGAAGCCCTAGTAATAAATCCTGTCTCCAGAGGAAACATCTACCTTGGTAGAAGCTTGCAGGAAATTAATTTTTTACAAAGCATGTACTCTAGTTTGATAGGTCAGAATCTGCAGACAAAAATCTGCTTCATCAAAAGGAAAAGTACCTGAAAAACAAAGTTTTCATCAAACTGTGGGTTAAGTGTTTTGCGTTTTGTTTTGGACTGCAAGTAGCTTCTTTCATCAGGCAGCAAGTAGATTTTCACAAATGGACTACAGGAATCAGCAGGAGGCTGCAGCTTTCTGACTTTGATCAAAGAGACGAGGAGCCTTTCTGACTCTTGCTCATACTCTATGGAGAACCAGAGGCGGCCAATGTTGCCTTCAGGGAAATCCATCTCACTTCTGTCTTCAGGAAACTTGTACAGCTCTGGGTTAATGGTCCCTACAACATAAGCTCCAGCTTCATGAAATAAAAAACAAGCACCCTCAGGTTAGTTTAATGACTGCAGCAGGCATCTTTATAACCTCTCCTGTATTAGGGGCAATCACATTAACCTCTTTATTAACAATACTTTATTCAAAAAACTTGCTATGTTAATTTCTTTTCCCTCAAATTGGAAGCGGTAGTTGTGGGCTGTACCACTTCATTCACTTATTCCTGTGACTGCACCTTCACAGTTTCATGTATTTGTTGTTGCAGTCTGCAGTTGGTCAACCTGCTGTTTCTGGGGACAATAATCAGACCATGAATTTACACTCATGTTGTGCCTTAACAAAACACAGGAGAGATGCTTTGTCTGCCATATGTGCAAGGTCCCACAGCAGATATGTTCTGGCCCAATTCCTATATATACAAAAATTATATATACATACAATATTTAGGGCTTGTACTGTGTAATGCCGCTTGGTACACCCCTAACAAACATGCTTCATAATATAGTTATCTTTAAAATATTACCCTTAAGAGTCATGGTTTTGCTATGCCATACCCAAAGAATGAAATGATGACCGTGGTCCAGACTGAGGAATCATGTAGGGATCCCTGTCATCCTGAATGTGCTCTTCATTCGTCAGGTTAATCCAGTCTCGCTCCTGCAGTGTTGGTGGAATGATAAATGGGATGCTTCTGGATCTGCTGAAGACAACAACAGCTACTGATTCTTCTGGTTTAAATATGGAAAACAAGCTTGGTAGCAGTAATAAGTTTACTGTTCTTAACTCACAATTTTGTAAAAATTCTATGGAGATGCATAGGTAGAAAAGATAAATATCCATTGCTTTACAATTAATTTGACTTATATAATAACATCATTTTATCAGATTATTTGTGTAATAACATCACAGACATCAGATCTTAGTTCTTCAGGCAAATCCCTCACTTCTTTCCTTCATTCTCCTTTAGAATCCATCTTTGAAAGGAAAGGAAGAATTAACTGCAGCTGCTTGTTTTACAGCCTCAAAGCTCTGCAGTAGCTAACCTTCTAAGAGTCTGCTTTCTGGACTGAAGTGATTTGTTTGGTTCTCAGATGCTTCATTATGAGACCACCAGGAATGACTCTGGAACACAGGCTGAATTTGTCTAGGTAACAGAAAGCTATCCATGCACCAATTACACTTGAATGCATTATCTCTTTTACATAAATCAGAAACAATAAGGGCATTCATAGTTCAAGGAAGTGTTATTTTCCTAAATGAACAAAAGAGAACATGACTGATGTTTTCATATAATAATACGAGTCCTTTATAGGACTCATATTTCTGTGCATGTATATATTTAGATAATTTGCTCTTGAGATTTTACAAGTTGAAGTAAACTATGAGTAGCGTATGCTTTAAGAACAAAAATATATACCTTGTGGTTTTTGGTTGAATTTCAGAAGTTGACTGATCCTGAAAAAGGCCATTTTTATTTGTTGTTATGACAGGACTGGTGAACTTCTCATAAGAAAGGAAACAGCAAAATTTCCTCCAAAGCAGGTATGCAGTTATTCCAATGAGAACAAAGAAAAGGATTCCTCCTAGAATACCTCCAGCAACAGCAACTGCTTGTTCTGTTCAGACATAGAAGCATATACAGCATCACAGGAGGATCAAAGTTATGTATGTTTTGGGGGTAGACAGGAATATTAAAGCTGGAAAATTAATATACATTCCAAAATTGTTTCCAAATGAAATACTTGTGTGCACATTTCTTTGATTATAGCGTGATGCAACACTTGAAGATATGTGATATCAGCAGTGAGAGATGAGAAATCATTCAGATTTGCTGGCAATGACCAGTGTAAGAGGCTATAGACAGGAAGAAAAAAACCAAAACTGAACAGGTTGTTTGGGATCTTTCTTTACATCTGCATAAGCGTTTAGCATGGCAGAAGTGCTGGAGCTTTCATAATGGAAGAAAACTAAAGCCTGGGAGCACCCAATACAAAAGGTACTGCTACTCTGATTTTTTTTCTTCCAACTGTTCATCTATGTTGAATTGTGTCTAGATCCTGGCACGAGTAACAAAGCGAAGTTCTGGGTGGTTTTCTTTCTAAGGATGCATGTGTTTCCTGATCTGTAAAGTCAAACTTAAATAACCATTAAACACTTTTCTGAATCTTGGTTACTTCAGATAGAGCTACATCTTGTATAATTTGGGTTTGGATTATTTTCACATGAATAAAACTTCAAAAATGTCTTTAGTATGAAGAAGAGGAACTCTTGTGATAATGTCTCACTTAGACCACAGGCAGATGATTGCAAATGGGCTTAGTTCATTCCTTTCTCATGTTTGCTGAATATGCTAAAGGCTGGAAAAGACCACTTCTGTACCGTACCTTACACCTAGCCTGTCTTGGCCTCCTGCAAAACTAGCATTGATGCATAGAGATGTGATTCTCAACTGAGAATTGAGCCTACCAGGATAGCATCTGTCTGAAAACAAGCCCAAACTGTAGAATTATCTTCCACTATGCAGCCGTAGGAGCCAGCTCAGGATCAGCTGAGTACTTTGTACTGCCAGCTCTACAGGTCTTCTCTGAAACCGAAGCAACTAAGTCATCTGGAAGTCTCTTAACTTGTTCTCACTTGTTCCTCTTTTCTGTTTTTATATAGAGATACCTGTGGTGATGTTTTATTCCTTTCTCCATTTTATCTGTCTGTGCTTGGTAGATACCTTGCAGTTAGCCGTCTCTATACAATGGAACAAGTAAATAAAGACAATGCAAGCTCAAACTAATTAGTCACCACTAGTAGTAGTCTTAAATATGAATTCAAAACTGTTTATTAGAGCTATAAGGAGTACAGGAAGTCTGTTGCAAATACATGTACAACTGGTCTTTTTCACTGTTGCCATGTTGCAATAAGTAATATAAAATGTCCTTCAGCTACAGAACACTTGCATAAATACCTGGTGCTATAAAATTGGCCATAGTTATCTGATCCTATCTTATTTTCCTGCATTTGGCACAGTCATAGAAGCCAACTTATTTCTGCAGCTCCCCTTCAGGTGTGTGGCCTTAGCTCTTTGCAGGAACTGGCCAGCTGTTTCCCCATGAGTTTCATAATCATTCATGTCTCCCAGCATGCTCCATGGAGCAACCACTCTGCTCATGGCAGCAACAAGCACTTTGCTGTTCTTGCAGGTGGTAGGTGGGCCAAATATGTGTCAGTATTTAGCCAGGCTATTAGTATAACAGTATTGGTACAAGACTTACTCTGAGAAACAGGAACCGGGTATGAGTTAATATTAATAGAGATAAGTCTGGTGGTGCTATACTGGTAACATAATTTCCTTCCATAAGAATGCACAGTATGAGGAAATGTGTAACAAAAGCAGTCCTGAGCATGGAAATCGTGTGTTTGTTCCTCTTAAGTTTTGCAGGGCATCTCAAGTATGTCTTCAGTCAGAATGCCATTTTCTTAAAGCTTGGAAGTCCAGATGCAGAAAAAATGCTTTAGTTTAATGTCCATTAACATAATAGAAAATAATGGTTTGCTTCATAGAGGTGTTTAGTACTAACATTACAAATGTTTATATGGCTGTGGCTTTACTGCCTGACATAGGTATCCTGAGTGTTAACATATCAAGCAAGCTCAACAGGACTGTCTTGTCCTCTCCAAGTGTTGACTGCTACCAGCAGTAGCCCTGTGTTCTCCCATAACCAGTTTGTCACTGTCTACCATTAAGGATAGCAAATTGAGGTGCACTGGAATGCAATATAGAATACAACAGCAGTGCACCTGTTTTGGAGTGAGTTTCCAGTCTGATCACTGAGTTTAATGTACTGACATTATTGGATGATGATAAGTATATATGAGCCACCCAGTGCTGCTGGCTCAAATTCTGCTTCTCTGTTTTTACACAGTGGTACACAGAAGGAAGTTTTACCCATTTCAGTAAAGCTACCTATGATTTAATGAGGGTAAGAATTTGGCTTACTTTTAGTCTATCTTATCTGATTAGATCAGCCACAGAACCATTACCTTAGGGCACAGTGTAGCACCAGTCACAAAATCAACCATTGAAATAAGCTGAATCCATTGTGTGCAGCAAGAAAATATGTATATTTTTAAATAACTACCTGTCATCATGAGAAATTGATGTATTGTATTCTGCTGTGGTACAGGATCGTGGCAACTAGAGATGAAAGAGACCTGTTGGACCACTTCATCTCCAAGTGGCCTGTGCTGGGGGACTGCCCATAGTTAATAGGTACCAGGTTTATCCTAGCACAGAGAAGTGTTGGTGGTCATCATCTGTCTCCTTTGGGATTGGATCCCTTTTTGCTTAGTGTCTGATGATAACATTTTAATAAGCTGTTCTTAAACTTCGCAGTAAGCGTTTTGGAGTTATGACCAGCCTGTTCTCCATTGCCAAGCTTTAATCCCTGTCCTCTGATTTACAGTACAAACATAGGAACAGTATAAACCAAACTATCTGGGAAGCTTGCACTCGTGTCTGTCTGAGAGCAGAGCTCCTCGGGCACCATCCGGATGCGGAATAAGGATGCGGGGTGCCCCCCAGTCCCGCGGGTGACAGCTCCTTCCTTACCCAGCTCCAGAGAGGCAGGGCGGAGGGCTTGCAGCCCTTTAGGTTCAGAGGCAAGTTGGAGTGGATTTCTCCCCCCGACGCCCCCACGTGTCATGCGGGGCGGGGAGCAGGGCTCGGGCTGCGCGGCGGTGGCTGCAGGGAGGAGGGAGCCCCGACCCCGCCGCACTTACCGGGCATGGGGGCTCGGGCTCCTGCGCTGCCGG
>NW_009953797.1:2678935-2683035 GCF_000747805.2 Chaetura pelagica
GCCGGTGCTGCCAGCCGTGGGGTGCGGGGACAGCCCCCCTCTGCTCAGAGGCTGCTCCGCTGCCGTGGCAGGGGTAGGAGGCGTGGAAAGAGGCAGAGAAGTAGCTATTGTGCGAGAGAACCCTTCGGTCAGCCCTAAAAACACCTGCTCGACGTGAGCTGTGCGAGTTAAAAAATTGGAACTGTGCTCAAAAAAAGACTTTGATATTAGCAGGTTAATTCTGAAAATTCCTGTGGGCAGGAGTTTAGCATGCCCTTGTTTCAGACTTTTAACAAAATACATAAGTACGAAGGAACACAAAGTATACTTCAGACAATTGCAATTACACATTTTGCTATGTCTGTTTATAAACGTAGTATTTTCCATGTGTGATAAATGTAACCACACAGATCTGAACAGGCAAAATTCCCTTTGGTTCTTGCCTGCTAATACTTGCTTCTTTCTCAGCCAGTATGACAAGAATTTTTACTGTAAATTTAACAACTCTTTGTATTATATTTGCTTGTTCTGTTTACAACCATTGCATACATTTGCATAGTGATGTTTAATATAAAAGCCAAAAGAATGCATAGGAATTAAACCAGGAGGAATCTGAGCCATCAACTGTTTCTGTGAAATCTTAGAATTCTTCTAATTGCCTTTTCAGTGTCTCACTGTAGATGCAGTATGGTTTAACTTTTTCAATTAATTTTCCAGTCCTCCATAGTTAAGAGAGAATTTAGGTCATTTTTACTCTAAAAAGAAAGGCTCCACATATCTCCATTTTGCACGTTTAACATAGCTAGCTATCAAATAAATACTGAGAGAGAATTCTGGGATTATCCAAAGAGGTTGCTTGGCTAAGTTTGGATGTTTTAACAAGCTTGTTCATTTCAACTGTATAGTATTGCCTTAACAAATATGTATTCTGCACTCTAGCCTTGACCAGGATTAATTCACACCTTCTGCTTCTCACTTGATACTGTGAATATTTATTCAGTTGTGTTTATAACTTTCTGGATTTGAAAAATAACTTTGTTTTCTCAGAGAAAATTTATCTCTGGAACAGGTGAGAGCAAGCTGAGACACTAATGTTTTGTGGACCTAGATACTGTATTATAAATATTTTATGTTTTGGGTGCGTTTTTTGTAGTTTATCCCAGTCTTACCACAGTAAAACCTTGGTTTTTAAAATCCCACATAAAATGTCCACTCTTAACTACAAAACTATATTGGCTATACTTCAGGATAATCCACGAGACACCTTAGTTTAGAATACAGGGTAAACGATGCTGCTTTCTCCGCACTTTTTGATGATTTTTGTAGTATTAGTAACAAAAGGAGTCAAGCCTGCAGATAGTAATAAGTATTTCTTAAATATGTTATCTTGTGTGTTTTATTTTTCAGACTCTGGTGGCTCATCTCATGTTTTTGAAAATACACATTCTTACTAAATCACATAGCTTATCATCTGGGGAGATAACAAATACTGTAATTTTTACTGTGTGTGTCTGACACCACTACTCACAGCCAATTGCTTTGCTTTGCAGGTCATCTTGTTTTGAACGCTGAAATGATGCTGCTGTTTTTATGGCTGCTCAGGTGGAGGCTTTCTTCTTGCTTTGGCGAAGCTGAAACTGAGCCTGAAAAGGCAGATGTGGTCACTGGAAGAGATGTGTAGAAAAGGTCAGCCTGAAACCTGCTATAATGTTGCTCTTAAACCCCCTGAAAAATTGAAAAAGGAGTTGGAAATAGATTATAGTGTTTTAAGGAATTTATTTAAAATGTCAGAATACTCAGGCTGTAGAACAGTCTGTCACAAAACAGTTTTTGAAAATGTGTTGATTTTAAAAAAGAGTTGTCACATTACACTAACTTAAGCAGCGTGTTTTCATCATTTATCATATGGTATTCTTATAACTTCCACTAGAGTGGGTGAAATTGAAGTGTATGTATTTTTTAAACTGGGTATCTTTGTGAAATACTTGCTTGGCACCTTTTATACTGTTTACAATGAAGATAATTGAATTATTTTACTTCATGCTGTTTGTAGGAACAACCCATGACAGAGGATAGAGAAATACTTAAAGAATATTTAGCTGTAGAATCACAAGCTTCAGTAGAGCCTCCTAATAATAAGTAATTCCAGCATAATTTAGTTGACAGCTTCCCTCTAAAGTATAACCCATACTGTAATTTATTAATAATCTTTAAGTTACAACAGATTGTTTCATTGAAAGGCTTTAAAAATATATATATCTTTAAAAAAGAACAAACAAAAAAAACCCAACAACATTTGGCAGCCTTAGAATGAACTTTAAAATCAGGCATTTTGAGGGAAGTATATTCAAGTTCTTCTGTTCATGGCCATTCGTGAACTTTGACTTTCGCATTGGTGGTACCTTCAGCTAGGATGGTGTCTAAAGAGGTAGAGTTTTTTCCCAATTAAAATGTGACTAATTGTATTGAGGCTGACTCAGTCAGGAACATAGATTAGAGTCTGCAGGGAGCATTGATGGATGCCATAAATACAGCAAATAGATTACATTGAAAAAAATAATTGTGAATGGCAGAAATAATGAGCACTCAGAATTTTTGTAGGGCCTTTTGTTCCCAGGCTCCCAGTTTCTGCACCAGCATTAATTTCTGGTAGTTAACTAGTAGTTAACCATCACAAAAGGTTTTTGAAATAATGGCTTTTGTTATCCTTGTTTTATAGACTGTTTAATAACTGGAGTTCCTCCAGATTCACACTTGTGTAACTGAGATAAGAGTTTCTCCCACAGTCTTCTGTTGGCCTTGGACTCATGTCTAGTTCTTAGCTTTAGCAGGCTGTGGATAATTGACTGTTTCAGAAGAGAAAATATGAATGGAAGATCTAGTCTGTCATGAAATATCCTTTGGATTTATCCTGGGAGACGTTTGTTAGTTTTCTTTCAAAATAAAATATGGGAATGGGAGAGTAAATGCATCTAGAAGGGAATGAGTCTGCCAGAATGGTTTTCTCTTAGCTTTGCTGTGGCAGTAGTTGCCCTTAAGCTCTCTAAGTGTCTCAGACTCCAGTCCAGAACAGGTCTGCCAGTAAAAGTACAGGTATGAAATGGGGGTAGAGACGGGACCTGCATGGACAACAGGAAAAAATGTCTTCCAAAGCTACCACATTTGGTGCTTCTTGAAGGGCCTAGGGAGAAAGAGAGCAAAAGAATAAAAGGGAGGGGAGGATGACAGCCTTAACCTAGTTAAGGGGGTTGGATTCCTACTTTTGTGTTTCATCTTAGCCTAGTAAAACCCCTCACACTGCAACTAACCTTGATATTCTTCAGGGAAAGACAAGCAGAATGCTGTCTCGACCTTCCACCTGAGCATATCTGTCCCATCAGTTTCCTTCTGGCACAAAACTGGTCAGTGGAGCCTTGGGCACATGAAAAGCTGCTACAGCTTACACAGAACATGGTGTGCAAGACGGTTTTCTTTTTCTAAGCTTTGATGCTTGTCTTTTGCTAGATATTTGAAGACCCTGATAGAGGTGGACATGTGATATATGCTTTCTCTTTAGGGCCTTCTTACATATCTCTTCAGTAGTGTTACAGTATACCTACTGGTATGAAAGTTTGTAGAAGTGCTGATAGGCTGAACTCAGAATTTTTATTTTTTTTTTAAATTTATCTCTTTGTTTACATTTTCCTTTTGCTTCTAATATGCTCTAACTGTTGGCGTTGTCTAATAATACAAGTTACACAAGCTATAGCACCACCTCCTGCCCAAAGTTGGGCTTTGGTGTGAATCAGATAGTGTGAGCCAATGAAAAGTTCTCTTAAAGGTGAATTTTTTTCTTTCCCTTTTTCCCCTCTATGAAACAGAATGCAGAAAATGTGAACTTATTCATCTCAATTTACTTTTCTTTCCTATGTATTGCAAGAGGATTTTCAGAAATACTAAATCTGCTTTTACTGGAATGTGTTCTTGTGGTTATGGGGGTTTTTTTGTGTAAATTGCATTAAGCAAGTGAGCAGATATTGCTGTTTTAAGAAAAAACAGTGCAAGATGTTCTTTAAAAATAATTATTATTAGCTCCAAGTTCACAGGTGATGTGTACAAGGTTTTAGAGACTTTTGTAGGGA
>NW_009953797.1:2683118-2698745 GCF_000747805.2 Chaetura pelagica
AGGGAAAAGTACTTGAAAAGCTCTGGCTTATATGGCTTTAAAGCTTTTGGGGGGCAGTATCTGGCTTTTTGTTCTGGTTATGTACACCACCTAGCCTTACTAATAGTAATCTGAAGTTGATATGGCCTTGCAAGATTGGTTATGTGCACATGCAAAATGAACCGTTCACAAAGCGGTAGCGATGAACAATAAATGTTGCTCTAAGGCAAGACTAGTTTTATTTTAGGCACTGTTTCCTGACTCTCATTTCCTCTGGAACAGAGAATGGATTTAGGCCAGACATACTGTAAATAGGGCATGAGTTCTCTAAGACAAATGAGGGATCACAGAGCAGGCAGAGAGATGTGCAGACAGGAATGCATCTGGAGATTTGGTTGGAGTGTGGGAAAGAACAAAGTCATATATATGGAATAGCAGTTACACCATATGTAATATAGCCCTAATCAGTACAGCCCTCTGGCCTGCACACTTTTAAAAGAGAGAAAAATGTCATGTTTGGTTTGGGGATCATATGCAACTGGAATGAGATGCTGAAAGCGACAGATCTCTTTGCTTTCAGTATGGACTCTTCCTGCAGGCACGAGCACCTAGTGCTGCTCCCTGCAGAGCAACAGGGTTTACACGTGTCATCCCACACAGGCTTGTGGTAAAAAAAACAACAAACAAACAAGGTGCCCCAAAGCCCAGGGAAAACTGCAGTGAGGTCTTGAAGGTCAAGGATGTAAGAAAAATTATTTTTTAAAAAAATAATCCTGAGTGTCGGGGGAAAAAGGGTAAACTCTTCATACGAAGGAGCATTGGGCACCCTCTCCAGCACCCCCTGCTGGCGGTGCCCGCTGGGGAAAAGCACCGTGCTGCTCTGCTGCTGCTGCCACCAGCTTTGGGAGCGCCTGGTCTGCTTACAGGGGGTGTATCTAACACTGGCAGGGCCCAGTGTGCCTCAAAACCTCTCCTGAGTACACCTAACACAAGGGGATTTGGCTCCAAATGCGTTTAATTCCAGGTGATATCGATTGGCTTTGGCCTGTGCATGAATCCTCAATGCAAAGGGTTAGAAATTAAATCAGATATAACATAGATAAGTGTTCCATTGGCAACATTGCAGCAGCTGTGTGAGCTATTCAGTTGGCAGCAAAAACCAAGCCAAGCCTATGCCCACAACCCCAAAGTACCAAAATCTTAAATCCTTTCACAAATCTAGGTTAGAGCCTAGCCAGCAAGGGTCAAAATCAGCTGATGGGGGCAAGCTTCATGTCGTCATCACTAGAACTGTGACAGCTGCAGCAAGTGTGCTGCATGCTCTTCATGTTGTTAGCTCCTCACTTAAAAGATGTGAAAATGTTCTAGGAAGTGCAAGAAATACAAGAAGGATGAAAGTAAAGCTTTCAAGCTAAGAAGAATCAGTGTCATTCCCGTAGATACTGTTGCTCTGCTTTACTTGGGTAATGTCTGAATGCTAGAATCAGTATTTTTTCCCTAGGAGCAAGTAAACCATTTCTGTCCATTTCCCAGCCTGGGACTCAAATGTTACATTATACGTATTACATAACTTGGGTTCTATGTATGCAGAAGTATACTGGGATGTAGGACTTTAGATGATGCCTTTTCATTTTTCCCCCTACCAGTATAATTTTTACTCAAAGACAGTTAATAAGATCTATGCCAATGTGTGTATTTGGCAACCAGGGTCTGAATGATGGGAGAGAATTAAAAAAAGGAGATTTTTCTTTAGATTTCCGAGACCTATGAGTCAGTGGGTCTATGAGCAAAGGTTACATAAGCTAATAGATTAGAACAAGATTTAGTTGCATAAACACTGTTGCTGCCTTTCAATCTGTCACAGAGTCAACCCTGCAGATTATTGCAGGCAGAGCTAGCCTGGGGCTTATAGTCCATCTCACAGTACTGCTTCTGGCACTGGATACTCTTGAAATATCATTATTCTATTGCCTTAGAGCTGCTCTGAAAGTGTGTGCACTACTTTATAGGTCTTATTTGTGCAAGCCTTGTTTAATATACAGTGTTGTTGCTGTCAGCTTGTGTCTAATTTGACATGTCACCCTGGTATATTGGTTGCATAATAATTTTTTCTCTATTTTATTTAACCAAGGGTCACACCTCTTATGAGGGTGGTCCAATATAGGCAGCCACAGGGGCTAGATCCAATTCTTCTTCAAATTGCCCTGACTTTCCTGAAGCCTCTGTCCTCTTTAGTCTTCCTGCCATCATCATCTCTCCCCAGGACATCCTGGACGAGTCTCTCAGCTCCCCTGAGAAAAGTTAGGGAGACCAGTATAGGAAGGTTAACTGCTGCATGGGGCAGAAATGAGGATGGATATGCTGCCCAAGCATATTGTCCAGGGAAAGGGAAGCTGGATTAGGAGTGCCAAGTGGGCTGGAGTCAATCCACAGGCCATGGGGCCAACAAACCTCCACATTATGACGACTGTGGGCTAAATTGTTTGGGAATATTCCTGGTCATATCAGAAAACAAAGCCTTTCTTGGAGCTGCAGAGCAATGCTTTTTTTTAAAGCTCATCAGGATCAGCAATTGTATTCTCGTGCTGCAGTACCTTCCTCTTGTACAGCGTTTTTCTTGGTGCTTTCCACAGCTTCTCACTGATACCATTTCCTGCTTTTACATCTGGGAATTGAGGTGTCAAAATTCAAGTATTTATTTAGATGCTTTTCTCCCATTAAGTAGAGCTAAATGTCTCTTCAGCAACTTTCTTCACAGCACTCAGCCCTGGGCATCAGCTAAGATCTAGAAAAGACTACAATATTTCTGTCTCTTTTTGTTGTCCAAAGATCAAATAATTTTCTTGAATCACATAATTTGCAAAAGTAAACTAAAGAGGCCTGCTACATACATGAATATGCATTTGAAAATAGTTCAGATACAAACTTGCAGGAATATCTTGGTGGACAATTTACATAAGACAGAATTATTGATTACTTTGCGAAGGGTAATTTTTTTTTTTTCTGTTTTGTGTTTCTGGGAGCAGACACAGGGAGCCCTGGTGGCATATGTGGTGCTGGCTTGCCTCCTTTCCAGTTGAGAGTAGCATAACAGATGGAAGACTAGCAATGAAATGCAGAATGAAGCTAAGAATGTGATTAAATTTTCAAAAAGACCAAAGTCCTTATTGCATGAAAGGCACTTAAAGTTAGCCCAAAACTGGCTTGAAGGGCACTTACTTAGTCCTTGTTACTGGATATTAAGCAACTGTACAGAACAGGGGACACATTCTGGTGGTTGTGCATGGGAGGAAGTGAGATCTGGGAAAAGGAGAAGTGAGAGCAGAGTGCCTATCTGACAGTCCCTTGATTTAAGATGAGATTTAAGATTTCACATTATGAAATAATTTTTTTTTTATAACAAAACATGCTTAAAAGAAGGATCTTGTTTGCATTTTCCATAATCAGCTGTTCTATTAATTTGATAAACAATCAAACAAACAAAATAGTAGTGCTGTGTAGAGATTTGCTGTCTTTGAAATAGATGAGGTTGCTTGTATCAGCAGGCTGCCTTTCAAACTGCCAAGGCAAAATAAAGTCAAAAGAAGTAGTCTGCTGTGTTGAGAAAGCTGCTCTTAAATCCAAGTTGAAAAAGAAAGGAGATGACATGGCTTGAAACCACCAGTTTTCACACTCCTAAGAAGCCTGACAGCTTTCAAAAAGATTAATCTTGCAAAGAACAGGACCACATCTATGTTGGTGCTTGAAAAAAGTTATCCCAGTAGTGAGTGTTATAGCACTATTCCCAAGAAAGATGAATGTAGATGACCTGGCAGATTTTATAATGACTTAATGAAATTAAGAAATGAGAGAAACCCACACAAATCATCTTCCTTCTAACATAAAAATAAAATGCAGAAGAGAGGCTTATTCATAGACCATACTTGCCACAATGGGGCTGTCTAATGGAAGAAGCAGAAGTAATTATGCTGCTTGCTAGATATAAACACTCTATATGTGTCTGACAGCTATTCTTTTCTTAAAATAGATACACAGCCCTCCCCCAACCCGGCATAGCCTTAATTAGATACTAAAAATTTGCTTTTTTTGTCTGTCTATTGGTCTGTCTATCTTCAATATATAATAGTGGAGTCCTTAAAGAGTAAGGTTGTTTACTACTTTTTAACAGAAGCTTTTTATGAGGTTATCATGTTCTTTGTAATGCAGCTCGGGCAGTAAGTGTCTCTAGGAGAAGAATTTGGGCTCAGTTTTTGTAACAGAGAATGCTGATTAAATTAATAAACCACTCTTAGAGTATTGACTGGACCCCAGTCTTCTGTCCCCATATTGGCTAATCACTAGAAAAGTTTGCTGCGTTAATTCTCAGTTTTTCCCTAATTCTCACGGGATCTTCAAGTTGTTAGTGCCAAGTGTTGCCTTATGCAGGGTAAAAGCATTCACAATCTAGCCCAGGCAGATTGTTCTACAGCAGTCAAGGCCAGTCCAAGTTGGTGTGATTTCACATACCCTCCCTGCACTCCCATGTATTCATGCTCTTCCTTTGCCTCAGTCCTAGGGCTTACCTAACCCTGCAGCATAAGGTTTTCCCTGTAGAACCTGCTGAGTGCCAGGAGTGGTAGGAGAAGGGGAAGGAATGCAGAAATAATACTGGTTTATACTTTAAGCAAATTACAATAGAGGTAGGTCATGATTCTGAGGATTACTTGGACAGAGGTACCTAAACACTACTTTCTGGGTCTTGTTCTAGCGAGTCAGTACTGGGAAGTCTGAAAATTGGTGGAGAGCTCATTTTCTTAACTCCTGTACATGAGAAGGTGGTCTAGAGTTGCAGGTATTTTTAGTAAGTATTTACATATAAAAGGCATTGCTTTCTTAATAGAACATTAACATGTGATCAGATGGATTCTATCTGTAAATTATTTTAACAGCTGTTGCATGTGAATCTAAAATTTTAATTTGACGTTTTTGTGATTACTTATCTCACAATTGCTTTCTTTGTAAAATCTGTGTTGGAAATATTTGTGCTGCTTACATCAAATGGAAGGTGATGGTCAGCTTCGCATTTTCCTAACAGTGTCAGGTGCATTTCACTTGTCTCAAGTGCACATGAGAACATTTGCTATTCTAGCTCCTACAGTGGATTTGCTACAATTATTTTAGATATCTGACTATAAGCAAAACCTGAAAACCTGTTACTGCATACAGAATGCTGATTAGAGTAAGGGGCTGGCAATATCTAGGGTGGACAGCTTCTGACTGGTTATATGCGTAGTAGAAGTTAAGTTTGGCTGTTGTGCATTAGTTATTATCTTGAAGGCTCTTTCAAACTGCACTCAAGCACTGTTACTCTTCAGAAATGCTCAGAAGTACTTTACAATGGAGATATCCAAGATCTGATCCAAATTGACTGTGGCAGATGACACTGAGGCAAATGAGCAGTGTTACCCGCAAGACAGCATATTGTTCCTGGAGGGCTGTTATTTTTGCAGAAGACAATCTATTCCAGAAATGCATTAAGCTAAAATTGGTGTGGTTGCAGGTGCAGTTTCTTTGGCTTAAGTGGCTTTGAATCTACAGACAGCAAATATCAGCCTTCCAGGGTTTGCATACACAGCTCCCCAACAGAGATACATGAACAAATAGCAAGCAGCATTTTGTGAGTCAGCTCAGAAAGGCACTTCCAGCAGGGTGCTCTCTGGCTGGGGGCACTTGAACCTGCCCCTCCAAGAGCAGCTCTGCAGCAACAGAGCTCAGGCGGTTTCAAGGCAGATGGAGGAGTTCAGAAGCTGCAGGCTGGACAGGTCCACATCTTCCCACCTGGCATGAAGAAGTTGCTACAGATGACAGCAGTCCAGGCAGTGCAAGAAAAGGCCATAGGGTTGTAAATGGGAAGGGGCAAGCAGAGGGCTTCAGTACAAGTTCTTAGGTCTCCTAGGAAGGAACCAAGAGATCAGGTTCAGGTTGGTTTTCCTACCCCCTAGCTTCTTCTAAAGAGGGGTGGCTGGCTAAGTGTTGTTAGTAAATTTTAGGCTAGACAAAGGGCTTTTGGGCTAGGACTGGGGTTTTCTCTGTGGAAACCCTGATTCACTGGATGGAGGCTGACTGCTCTGCCCCGTGGTGCCCTTCTTCAGCAGGCAAGCAGAGCTAACTGCCTTTCCTCACATGAGGTGACTCAAAGTCACAGGGCTGGTGGCTTGTTTGCTTCTGATCTTTAAGTAAATCAGTAAGTAGTAATAGAAAGGATTCAAAATCCTGTAGCATTGTCTTCTCCCTGCAGCACCAATGCAGTCCTAAAGCACTGGTGGGAGAGTTGCCTAGGCCAGGAATGCTGATAATAGTGCTTCTGAACAAGGGGTTCAAGAAACTTCTGTTTCCGGCCTTGCAGTAAGGATGCACAAGGTCAGCACAGACAGCTTGCTTCAACGTCTACTCTGCTTCATTGCTATAATAGACATGGCAAGTAAAATAAAGCAGCTGGAAAGTTGCTGCTGACCTGTGCATGGCTGTTAACCCCCGAAATGTTTCCTGACCTGGAGCCCAAGGGAGTAATCACTCAGTGTGTGGGGTGGGTGTCTTAGGAACAAAGCCTGGAAGCACATAGAAAATTACTGGTTTTGTACTGGTGTGTGTGCTGATACATACTTTTTTTGAGACACTTTGGTTCAACTAAGATTTGTTTTAATAAGTGGAAACAGGTTCTGGAAAACTACTTGAAATAGAAAATTGGTTGTAAATTGTGTCCTGTTCATGACAAACTAGATAATTATGTATAGCATACTGCCTTTTTCTCCCTACTCAGCTCAAGCAATCTCACTCTTTTCAATCCATGGAGATACCCTTGTTCCCACTACATGCCTGTACGACTGATGCATTACGGGTTTTTGTTTGCTTTTTTGTTTGTATTTCTGATCACTCTGGATTACCAGAAACAGTGGATGTTTCCTACTGATGATTTCACATTTCCATGAGGACAGAAATCGAACACATCCAGGGTGGCTTGGCCCAGGTGCCAGTTCCTTTGTATACCTTCTATAATTTTCCTTTTCCTGTTGTCATTTCTATTCCTCCCCTCCTGCTCCTCCTCTCCCTGCCCTTTTTTGCCTCTCCTCCCCGTGCTTCCCTGGCGGCATTGCTGGCTCTGCACAGGTCCAGTTTCTCTAATCAGATGAAGCTGCAGGATTATCTCTCTCCCTCCCTCCTAGACTCCATTTTATTTCCTCTCCAGCCAAGGGGGGAGGCAGGAAGGGGTGTCAGTCATATCTAGGCGGAGGAAGCCCCATCTCCGAGTCTCCTGCCTTTAATGCTCTCTAACAATCCCTCCTCCTTCCCCTTATCATATGCCTACCTTAGTGTCAACAGCATCAGGCGGATCAAGAAGCCCAGTTTCTAAAGGAAATCTGAACTCTCTTGGCACTCATTCTTCTCAGATTTCTGAGCATCTATTTTAAATCCTCTCCAAGTAACTTTGACAGGGAAGCTGGATGTGCAATTTCTGAATAGGGGGAAGGTAAGGACCATGGGAGTCATGCGCTGCCTGTTCTCTCTCCTCCTTTGAGGACACCGAATCCTCTCCATTTTGCCAGCAGGTCTTTGAGAGTAACAAAGCAGATGCGAGGAAGGGAGAGGAGCTGCACAGAGACAGACCCAGGCTTCTGTAAGTGCTGTGTTGGCAGCAGGGGGTTGATAGCTGGACTGAAAAGCCCAGGAAATTGGTAGTTCATTCTCTTTTACTAAAATGGTGGGAACTATGGCTCTGAGCTTTAATTGAATTTCATGTAGTTCTGCAGAAGGTGAGGCTTTTTGTGCTGGTGTCTTAAATGTGTATGTATTTGTCTTTCAGCAAGTGTTTCTAGAATATACTTGCCACTATTTCTTTGGGGAAGAAAAACCCCCATAATCCCATTCATCTTATTCCTTTGCACATCAGCAAGTTTACAAAGATGCATTTTGATTCTTTTGTGTGTATGTTGGGTTTTTTAAACTAAAGAAAAACCAAAAGGAGTAAATGGTATTGCTTTAAATTGCTACCTTTTGGTACTAGTTTGCCAGAGAATAGTTTCCCTTGTTTTTTCCATGTGTACCACATGTTTTTAAATTGCAAAGAAGCTAATATCCAACACTAGCGAAAAACTGAGGAATATTTCAGTACCTTCTGTATATCAGCTTTGTTTTACACTCTTCTTTCCTAGGTAAATGATCAATCACTATTTAGAATGATTGCTGAAAATTTTCTCTTAAAACATGTATTTTCCAAAGTGAAATATTTGTTTTGACTTTTTTACTGTCACTGGAGTAAATGTTTTGAATCAGAAACCATAGAAAAGTGCTTTGTGCATATGTGGTAGTTTATAACCTCTTGTTATTAAAAGTAAGAATTTGTTTTGGTGCACTTCTGGATTTTAGGGGAAGAGGTTTAAAAGGGATGAGAAGAGCAAGCAGTTATTTTTGTTTAGATAATTCTAAGTATGAAAGGTGACTGGAAAAGTAGCCATTGGATAAATATATTTTGTAATATGTTGAGCTTGTGCATAAGTAACATGATCCATATAAAGAACAAAATCTACCTCATTTCTAGTGACTCATGCTTCAAAGTAATAATCCGATACAAAAATGTTGGTGGCTTCTTTGCACTGGTTGTTGGCATGTTTAAGATGAAGTATGTGTGGACATTTGCAGGACCTAGATTGCAGTAAGATCCAAGTTCAAAAACTGCATGGAGTCTTTGTGTGAAAGAATTAGGTTTGGTGAAGGTTTCATTTACGAGGGTGGATTAGATGAGGGCTTCATGTTTTCATGTCGTGGTTCAATTACATGCTGAAACACTCTTCTCTGGTTGTAGGGTTTTGTTGATTTTTACCATCCAGACATTTTATTTTGGCTGTGCTCTAGAGAGCTTCAGTTATGGTTTAGTTTATCTGGTAATTATCACGGGCTGCATAAACAACAAAAGTAGTAAACTGCACATAGCTGTGTGATATCTGAGCTGGGTTATAATACCAAATGTGATAATGCCCCATTAAGTAACTCTACCAAATTCAATTTTTTTCCTTCCACAGAAAACTATGCATATTCAAAATACACTTGAAAAATAAGAACATATGAGGGAGGGTGGAACAGATAAGAATTGTTATTGATTATTATTATTAGACTTTTGAAGTTTAGTTTTCTGTTAAAGGCAATGGCAAAGGGTAAAATGGAGGTAGCTTTAAAGCACTCCAGATGAGCAGAGGCATTTGCTGTACCAGTGAGAGAATGTTACACCTGTCTGCAGGCTGGTTAGTTCTGTGCAGAACAGCAGCAAAATCTTCTTCCTTCTTCATCAACTCTTCTAGAAATCAGAGGCTGAATTCTCCGTTCCTTTCCCCTATAGTTAATGTTTCAAAATGAGGATGTAATGTATTGGACTGCTCCCTTATATTTGGACATACCAAGCAGTTACACGAATTGCTAGAGAATGCAACCTAGGAAAGTTGGTTTCAAAGGCTCAGAAACCTGAAAAAGTGCTGTTAATTGTTTTTATTAATTTTCTGTGTTCTGTAAGTAGTTTTTACAATTAATTAGAAAAATAAAACTCTTTTTGTTATCATATACCACAGTTTCACTGTTGCAAGTGACCTCCAAGCCATTGAGCAATTATCTTCCTTCCTAAAAGAAACAAAAGTTTGTGTTTTGGCGGATGTATGTGATACTTTGTTGCTTGTTGTTCAAAACCCATTCTAGCCCAGGAACAACAGTATGGCATGAATCATATAGGCTGTAAATTATCATAGGTTTTAATTTCCTTGTCAACCTTGCACTCTAATTATTATTTTGTCATTTCCTGTGATGGTAAGCAACACCATAGGGTTTGTGGGCGTTGGCCTTTTGGTTAATTCTTGCAGTTTGATTATAGAGTACTAAGAGTTTAAGTGGTGTAAACTGTAATGCTCTGTGCACATACAGTATCATATGTGAAAACACATTTAAGTGATTAAAATTCTGGAAGATCTGTACCACTGAGGTTATTTATTAAGAGTCTTTTTTTTTCTTGGAGGGGGAGGGCTGTTTCAGTGGTGAGAACTGTCTTTTGTGTAAAAGCAAAAAGAAGGGGGAGAATGAAAATACATGTTCAAGTACAGTAGACACAGGAGGCAGTGAGCTGAGACACTACATGAGCCATTCTCTGGTTAAGATAAATACTGCATCAAATTCTTATGGATGTGTTATAACTATTGAATTAACGTAAAGCAATGCAGCTCGTAGTTCATGTGTATGTTACAGACTCCTTTAGGAGCATCCTCTGATTCCTCAGTGGATGGTGGGGGGAAAAGGTGGTCTCTTTCCTTTACATAAGCTGTTAAAGTTCTTCAGAATTAAGTTCCACTCAGACAAATTATCAACAAAAACTACAAAAATCACTTCGGAACTGCTTAGGTACATAAACTTGGAGCGTGGGAATAGGGGCAGGCTGACTAAATGAAGGTGGCATCAACCAGCTCTTTGCTAGCATGGTCTTTGAGCTAGCTTTAAGCACATGTGTCATATCCAAGCATTATTCTCCACCAAAAAAAGCATGTTAAGAAAAATAACCTCTAAAGTAGCTCTGTCCCTCTACTACTTTAAAGTAGTATGTCTTCCAAAATTATGGCATAACTCTTACACAGTGTGGATTTACTACAAAATGGAGAAAAAAGCAAGAGTATTTATCCATATGTAGAATATTTGCTGTTTAAGCTTTACCAAGGTCACACCACAGTGTCCAAATGAAGGTTAATGGGATTGAGCAGTTGTAAGACCTTCATTTGACATGCAGGGCTTTACTCTAGTCAACAATGTGTAACACTGACAGAACCCAGTTCATCTGAGCTGGACTGAAAGATCCAGCTTCCTTTCCTGCTCAAAATAAGCAAACCTGACATGGAAACTGAAGACATGATGAATGCACAAAGCAACCCTAACTCTTCTAAACCAGATTTTTGGGGTTTTTTTACACTTAAAATTACTTTCTTGCTTTCTGTAAAGAATCTGCTGGGGAAGTTCAGTGTTTATGACTGAACAGGGTGGATATGTATGTCTTGAAATGTCAAGGAGAAAGATGTATTTTGGTTTAGCATTTTTATTTGGTTCTGAATGGCTTCTAAACTGTGGAAGCAGTGAAGTGCTTTTTATTTAATATTTAAAAAGGGGCTAACAAGTTGGAAATAAACTCTGGAGTTGATTGCCTCCTTTGTATGGATCACCTCGTCTGTAGAATAGGGATCACTTCTGTGGTTCCTTTCAAAAGTAATTCATTTTGTTTTACCTCATTTCAGTGCAAGGTACAGGTTCCACTAATCAGTTAAACAAATGGTTTAATATTCCAAAATGGTTGCACATTCCAGCTTCTTTTGAGGCTTAGGATGAGAGACCATAGAAAAACTTCTTATTGACAATGACAGACCAAAGGACAAAATTATGAAAACAATTAAAAAACCCCCAGTCAGTTTGGAAGGGACCTTGGTAACTCATCTGTTCCAACCTCCTGCTCAAAGCAGAGGCAGCCGTGACATCAGAACAGATTTCTTAGGGTTTTGTCCATTTGCGTTGTTAATGTGTTCAAACAAGCATTGGAAAAGCAAAGAGTTCCTGTAACAGAGACCTAATTCTTTATAATCAGTATCTCTTGTTAGCAGCAAACAGCAGATGCTTAGAGAGTTACACTCTAGCTGTCCACTTCACACAGGTGGGATCTTCCTCTACCCTGGTGATGACAGGAACCTATATTGTCTTGCAGCTTCTAAGTTGTTCCAAGTTAATACCTCAGTGTTTTGTGTTTCTGACATGATTAAATGTTAACAAGGAAGTAGAGACTTCTGCAGCTTATTTTGTGGTTAAGATTAACCAAGAAGATGAGAAACTTGCTTGTTTACATATAGCAGGGTGTGAATGGAAGTTCTTTACAAACTTGGATTTGGCAAAACATTTGCAAGCATTAGTCTGCTGCTTTACTGTGTCTTGGTTGTTACCTCCTTAAGGTCACCAGTGTCGAGCTCTGGGTAGCATCTTGTGAGCATGGGCTCTCCTCTAGCCAAGCTCTGATGTTTTTCGTCTGTCTTGAGAGTAGAGGTGCTCTCTTTCTTCCACGTCAGATGTTTTCTGAAAACTACAGTTAACAGTTGCCCACATAGTTCTGATTAGACCACAGAGTAATTAGGATAGTTGCTTGTTTGAGAGACACTGCACTTCATCATAATAACTCCTAATTATGACAAAATATCAGGTTTGAAAAGGAAACTTGTTCTTCCTAGTTCCTCCTGTATTGTTTGTGTATATAGTTTTGAAGCTAGCTTGTACTGCAGTTAGACAATGAGAACTTTTAGCAACACCATGAAACTGTTAGTCATCTTTTTAGTCCTTTCCAATGCTCACTTTACTCTACATGTGTAGCACCACTTTTTCCTCTGGGTAGAGATTGCCAGTTCTTCTCCAGCTTAAATATACATAAAAGGCAGCTTGCAATGTGAACCGATTTCACAGAATTTGTCACAGGATCTCTCTGCCAGAGATATTTTAATGAAAAGTTTGTTACAGTAAATAAAAGCTTGTAAGGGAATGCAGCACTGTAGGACAGAACAGTTTGCAGTTGTGACTTTGTAAGTCACAACTTTATAAGCTCTGCTTATAAAGGTACAATAAATCTACTTATAATAAATCATTGCTACTTAGTATATCATGCATATGTATTGTGCATGTTATTAGCATGCATATTATAACAGGATATACAATATATATATGACTTTTAATTTGAGAAATTCTGTTAATACTGGTTTTATGTGTTTAGAATCCTTAAGGTTACTCATCCACATGTGATACTGGGAACCTGCAGGAGGGTGTGCTTTGAACAGCTGCTTCTGAGGCATGGATAGTGTCTGAACTTGACTGGTAAGATGGGCTTTCTGCAAATGCAACAGGAATTTCACATCAAGATGCTCTGTTTATTTATTTAAAGCCAAGCATAACATAAGGACCAGAATACATTCTTCTCAATGTCTTATATTTAATAATTTTCATTCTGTGATTTCACAGTGCTCTGCAGTCATGAATTAAGCCTTATAATGCCTCTATCAGGGACTTCTGCATATAATCCCTTAGTCACAGATGAGTAAACTGAGTCACAAAGTAAATGACTTGCTCAACTTGTCATACAGTATGTCAGTGAGCACAGGCAGAATTAGATGGCAATTGTTTCTTCTTTCTAATTACCAAGCCATTGGGTTTTTATAATCTAGAAGTCAGTCTTCTCCCTACCACTGCTGAGAGCAACTTCTGGAGGTAGATTCAAAAAGGCAATCCATCTTTCTTTTCTCTAACAGTTTTTGTACAGTTCATAAACACTATCATTTAAATAAAGAATTAAAGAAGGGGGGTTTTGTAGCCCTTGTGTAGGGTTCAATCACAGGGAAGAACAAGGGAACAAGAAAGGGTAAATTACTAGGTCTTGTTCAGTAAGTTGCCAGGTTTTTTTGGCAGGAGAGATTTAACCATCACATGCAGAAGAAGAATCAGTCATCTTTGTTTTGTTGGAGCATCTTTCAGTCTATCTTCCTTCATGCTAACAGATGTTTGGAGAGCTTCAGATTACTGTTACTTTTGTTTGCATCATCATTATTCTTGTTCAATGTAGCTATAGGAATTGCCATCCTTCTATCAGGGATGATAAGTAAACCTGAAAGCTACTGTACCTGCAGCTATACCTAGTCAGTATTTTTAAGGCAGATTTAAGCTTTCTTTTTCTGCCACCCTAACTAGTGATTGCTGTCAGCATAACACTGAGCCCAAGTGAGCGAGTTTTTCTGGGATGCTGGGCATATTAGAGGCTCAGTTCTTCATTTTGGCCACCTCCTTCCTGTCAACACAGAGCACACACAAACACAACCTGTGCATCAACACACAAGATTGTGTCGCTGAGCTTTATGTGTCAGATAAATGTTCATTTGTCAGGGTGGAGTGTCTCATTGCCCTCATATTCAAAAGTAACTAAGTACAGTGCTGAAGCCTGAAGTTAAAGCTAAGATAACCATGGGGCAGGGAGGCTAAGCCAAGCCAAGCACATCTCTTCCTCTAACTGTTGCTGTTAAGCCTTCAAGTATGATTATTTTATTTCAAGATGATAATTTGAATATTTTCTGAGTCTCATAAATTGGCAAGTGGATGTTTTAATTGCTTAGCCAGTTTGGGTGGAATTTGTTAGATGTGCTGACTGCTGGCCTGTTGTAGGCAGATTGTATTTGTATTATTGCAAATTTTGTTCACTAAGACTAATTTCTGAAGAAATTGTTTTTATCAGCCAGTGGATATCAGTAGCCAGAAATTCTTAACAGCATAAACCTGGCAGCTGAATTCATTTTGCATGAAAGGCAATTATGTTAATGTACTGCTTCTGTAGGCACACACTGTTCACTGTCAGTGTTGCCTGCTGTCATGGTATTTGATATTTGATGATTTTTTTAAAGCCCCAGCTGCTGAAAAGTTGATTACTTTATCATATCAGCATATTTAAAAAATCATGGAGTGTTAGAGGTTGGAAGAGACCTCTGGAGATCTTGTCCAACCTCCTTGCTAAAAGCAGATTCACCTAGAGCAAGGGGGAAGAGAATTGCATCTAGGCAGATTTTTAATGTCTCCAGGGAAGGAGACCCCACAGCCTCTCTGGGCAGCCTGCTCCAGTGCTCTCTCACACTGAGTTGCTTTTCCTCATGTTCAGATGGAATTTCCAGTGTCCTAGTTTGTGCCCATTGCCCCTTGTCCTGTCACTGTGCTCCACTGAGAAGAGTCAGGCCTCATCTTCTTGACACTTGCCCTGTAGATATTTATAAGCATTGATAAGTTCTTCTTTCAGCCTTCTCTTCTCCAGGCTAAACAGACCCAGGTATGTCAGCTGTTCCTCATAAGAGACCCTTTAATGAAAAAGTCTTCTGACTGAAGAAATGAGCTTTAAAGAAGTGAGTTGACAGTGAGCATGCAGTATGACTGCACAATATCTCGTCTTTCAGCTCAGCTGGGCACACTGTAGGGCAGCTTGTACATGGAGGCAGGTTGGTGTACATGGGCACATAGGGTGGTAGGAGGATGAAAACGCTTTCTGGGACATGTGATTAAATACAGGAAGGCAGTGCAGAGGACACACAGCTGCACAGTCTGTCATGTGGTGTTGTCAGGACTACATCCCAACACATGCCTCCCGTGTGATAGCATGCACCCCTCTGGTTTCCCAATAGTTCATTTACAGCCCATGTAAAATCTCCTTTCTGGGAAGTCATTTTAAGTTGTCATTAAGACAGTCTCCTTGGTTTATCCTTCTCATGTTCTACTCTCTTGGCACTCTCATTTTAGCCTTTTTCATTTTAGAATTTAGAGTTCTTAGGTCTTCTTTCCTGGCTCAATCTCTGCCAGGTCTGTGGGCTGCCTTTGTTTCTTTCTTAAAAGCAAATGCTTGTCCTCTTGCATGGCTTCTTTTTATGCTGTTGGGAAAACTGTGGGCACAATGGCCTTGTAATTCTGCCTTGAGAGGAATGCATTTGCAAATACTTGATTATGTTAACTTTCTGACATGGCAACTGTTTTATTGTATCCTGATGAAGTAAGGGATAATCAGCCTATTTGTGTTAACTTCAGTGTTTGGGGAAAGAG
>NW_009953797.1:2699147-2710305 GCF_000747805.2 Chaetura pelagica
GGAAAGAGTCCTTGAGTCCTAAGCAAGGAAATTGCTGAGGTTCATTAATACCCAGTAAAAAGGGCACTCTTTTCATCTTGTTGCCAATCAGTGTAGAGAGGTATCTGTCCAGTGTGCTCAGATTCAGCTGGGGGAAGTACAAAGGGCTGGAAATTTCAAAGCAAACGTAACAGGCAGAGTGGTAATTAACAGAAATTAAATAATAGCTGTGACTAATCATCTTATACGTACATACAGCACACAGTCTATGCTTTTGTTGTGCTGACTACTGAGTGTCCCTTCTGCTCTCATGTTTTCTAGACTGTCAAATGTATCCCTCTTCCTACAAGTGAATTATGGTCCCAGTCACATGCACAACTGCCACCTGTGCTTCTAGTGGTGCAGAACTGAAGAATAATCCTGTTCATTTGCATACACAGTGTGCACTTATCTGCAGCTGATGGCACTTGTACATGCCCAGATCTTGAAGATCTGTCTGATACTTGGAAATGTTATAAATTGACCCAAAATATATACAAGAAGGCATTAGCAGATTTAACTGAACAAGGCATAGTTAACTTATAACGCTACTCAAAATGGAAAGCCTAAAGGAAGATGATAGATTAGAGGTTAAGTAATTGGGGTCTCAAGCTGATTCATAATTAATCTAGTTGGATCGATATAGTTGTATTTACAGAATTAAGGGAAAGTCCTCCAAGCTCCCTGATAAGTGACATTTTTTCCCTTATTTTAACTCCTCTATGTCTTCCCTGGCCTTACACCTCACAAAGTAAAATAATAATTAAAAACATAAAAACCTAATGCTAGACACTTGAATCTCTAAGCTTTTTATCATGGCTAATCCTGTTTTACCAGTGCTTTTCAAGTGGTTTGACTCCCCCCACACAACAGTAGATGTTAGTAATTGCTGTTAATGGACTGTTTCTTTCCAGAGAGTGTAGATGCTATCAGGTCTCCTAATACTAGCATGCATTTGTTCAAGGGCCAAACACATCTTTCCTATCTTGTGCAAGTTACCAGTAATTCTCTATGTCAGTAAGCAGGGACAAATTTTTAGACATGACCATAGTTGATATTTAATTTTGATGGTATGAGTCTCTCTAAAATGAGTACAGCTCTTAAAGAAATCAGTGTCATATTAGATGTTCCTTTTTGTCATTTTACTGTGGTAAACATCTGTCTTAGAAGCTCAGTTGTAGATGCCAATAAGGAAGACACATTGCATAAAGTACCAGGCCTGAAGAGAACACAGTGTGAATATGCTGCATTGCTTCAGGTACCCAAGGCAGCCTGGCTGTTCAGGCATAAATTTAGTTATTTCTGTGTACTGTCTTGTGTCTCAGCCAGGTGTCAGCAGTGTTTACTGTGAAGGGACAGCTGTCTCTAAGGCTGTAATTAAAGTTCTGTCATCTTAACTATAAACTGCTCTTGCCTTTTCAAATTTAATAACCATGGTGTCTGTAATAAGATTAAACAGAGTTAAGAACCTACATATAGCAGCCTTCTCTTCAAGTAAATCTCAGATGCTAATTAAAATGACACTGTTCTCCTTGTATAAAACTTACATGTGTTTGTCTTGGAGTTTGGTGCTGTTGCAGAAGTTCTGTGTCTGTCTTATGAAGCTGATGATTGCACAGGTTATGAAGTGCTGATGCACAGCAGGGCAGGCATTTTTGTAGTTTCTTTGCTTATTGGAGAAAATGCGAGCATGGCTGGATTTCTTGTGTTAACATATCTGATATTAGTATCTTGCGTTACTATTCTCATGATGAAAACTATTATTTTTGTGGATGTTTTGTTCACCATACGACTCTTGTGAAGCCTGCCAATGCAGGGAAGAGAGCAACCACTAGCAAATACACTAGCTAAATGTGATTATGCTGAAATATCAGGTGGTATTATATATTATATGAAAGCTTGCTCTCCTTATTGACATGAGTCTAAGGAATTATTCCACTTTATATCCACTTGTTTGTTGTCAAAATAGTAATTTAAAGTACATGTATACAGTGTAAAAATACTGAAGAATTTTTGAATCATAGGTAGTTTACCAGGTAATTTATTTCAATTGATAATATACATTATATTTTATATTCTAAGACTAAATTTACTGTTGTATAAGTAGGTCGCAACTTTAATCATAAGTCATAGCAAAATACATATTTGTTGCTTTAAAGTGGTTCAGTGGAATTAGTGAAGGCAGCCTAGATCCCCTCATAAGCTATCTGAAGCTAAGCCAAAAATAGTGGATGTTAATTCCATTTTTATCCTAATCCTTTCTCTGCTTGTCTAACAATTTTCTATATATTCATAGCAGGGTATCTCCCTCAAAGTTCATGCTTTCTTGTTTGTGTATTCAGGTGCAGATTTCCTTTGAATTTCCAAATGAAAGCATCTCAGATCAGCTCAGAATCTACAATAGGTATTTTTGAATAAAATTATTTTTACTATAAATTATGTATTTAGTTTCTAGAAAGCAAGGTTAAGCAAAGTTGTCTTCTCCACCCACCATATGCAAAAATGCTGTTTCAGGTCCCTGAGTAGCTACTAAGTCAGCTGTGTTTATATCCATGTTTCATGTGGGTAATCCATTCCTGATTAGCTCATTCACAAAATACAATGGCATTGCATGCCTGTAAAATTATACTAGAGTTTCCATGTTCTGTGGGTTGTGTTGTTGTTACTGTGTTTTTACAAGTTTGTCCCACTATTCGCTGTGCCTGCTCCCATCTTCTCCCTGGTATAAGCTCTTGTTTGCCCATCCAGACCCTTCTGCTCCCTGCCCCTTCTCAGGAGCTGTTGGCTGGGTGCAGACTGCAGGCACTCACACGTATAAGTGCAGCACCTCTAGTGGGTGTAGGTGTGTCCGTGCTGTAGGGATGGGTGTGTGCATGTAAGAATTTTTGTGTGCCCTGGGAATCAGCGCCAGCCTTGCACGTGTGCAGTGTAGGATTTGGGAAGGTGCATATGAGATTACATGCCATTTCCAAAGTCTTAGGAAGAAGGGCACTGCATGTACAGGTTTGCTCAGGGTGTATGCCACTAAGTTTGTGTTTCTGCAGAGGGGAGCAGTTTTCTCTTTCCTCTGTGCTGACGTTAGTGATCACTGTGGCTGGATCAATGATTCAATGCAGAGAGCTAAGCCAGTTTAACAAAAAAAAAAAAAAGAAAAATGGGGGTCAGCAAGGTGATGTAGTTTGTGCCACATGCTCACTTCTGCTATTGTGAAATGCTGTGGAAACACTTGGCTGCAGCAGAGGTGAGGAAAGGCCAAGTCTACCAGACACTGATTTGTTTGGCAGCTGTCACCCTCCATGCAGAGCTCCACGTGCACAAGTCTGGCTCAGGGCCCAGCTTCTGCCAGGTGAGCAAAACGTGCTGGTTGTGTAAGGGCTCGTAGGTCTTCCAGGAGTGGGGAAAAGGAGCAGGGAATGGTGGGGCAAAACAATAAATGGGGAAATCTTCAGGCTGTCTGGGAAAATGAACTTTCGATTTCAACACAATAGGAAAGTGCTTTATTTTGAAGGCAGTGGATTCATTTTGTTTGAATGGGGGTTTAGCTTCTTTTTTACCCTTTTTTCCCATCCTAAACTGTCCAAAATATCGGGTGAGATGCTTTTTACTTGTTGGGTAATTGTTCCCATTGTTTTTAATCCCAAAGGAACAGGATAATTGTTACAATTGTGCTAGCATGGAATGCTGGTCTACCTGAGCAAAGATGTTCAAATGCTGTTGATAGTTGCTGGTTATAATGCTGCAAAGTATTTGTATGTGTGTAATATATGTAGCACTGGCCCATGTTTGATTTCAGCTGCAGTTGGAGTCTATGTGGGGGGCAAAAATAGATCTCTGCAGAGTTCTCTTTGAAGGTTTCATTGCAGACATCACACTGGATATTGTTTTCAGTGATGTCAATATACGTGAACCATTTCATTCATCTGAATGTGTTCCTTCACATTCAGGTGAAGAATCAATCTCAAATTTGCATCACTTCTCCAAGGTACAAAGGTTTCTGCATTAATGCTATGTAAAGAAAACAAATAAAGATCTCAGTATCTGTGTGTATATACATATTTGAACCTTGTAAACTTTGTGAGAGAGCTCTTCAAAGTTCTCACAGCCTTGTATCATCTGTAACAGGATATGCTTGAAGCTCCATTTCACCTGAGACTCAGTATTTGTGACTGGGGATTTCCATTAGTAAATGTTGCTTCATCCCAGTGTGTGTGAGAACCTTTGCAGGTGTTATCTTCTAAAGAGATTAAATGTAAGGTCTTCACCTTGCAGACACCTATGCTTTGGCGTTTAATCCTGTTGACTCCTTTGAACTCTGGCAGAATATACCCTTATTTGTAAGTGGCTGCAGGATAGATCACATGCTGGAGGAAATGAGTGAAGTGTTTCAAAACTGTGACTTTAGTTCTTCCTTCTAAGGGTCAGGTGAGATTTTGTGAGGGCTTTTGAAAAACATGCAGAAATACATTGATGGCCAGCCTGGCAAGACTGCAGCTGCATTCAGCAGTGCCTTTAACCCAGGAATCTGAAATAGTGTTTTTGGAAGAAAATATGCTTTTGTGTTGCTCTTAGATGCCACCAGCCAGTGGAATCTCACAGGTCAGAGAGGCAGTGTAGTGTAAAGTGCAGGCTTGGTGCAGATGGACTCTGCAATGAGTTTAACTTCTAACTGAACCAAGCACATATGAAGGAGGGGAAACCGCCTTTTTTCTGCATAGAGTCCAAATTTCAGTGAATCCTAATGATAGAATATGTTGCTGCCACTCACAAGTCCTTACAACATAGCCCACAATGCGAAGCTTCTCAAAGAAATGATTATAAATATAGTTATTTTTACTGTTGTATTGCTCAGTTTAATTTAATTATGGAAAGCAGCCAATGCAAGTGGATTTTGGGTGTTGAGAAAATTGCAACCTAAACTATTAGCTTGCCAAAGTTAACAACAAAAATGTAAGCACTGATAGCTGTCTGGATCAGCAGTAGAACTCTTAGTTGTGAATGGAGCAAAAGGCATCCTCTTTATCAGCTATGTTGGTAAATGGTTCTTTGAGTCTGTAGATATCATATTAAAAGGATCACATATTAAAAGCTTCTCACAGAGAGGTTTGAATGTGAGCCCTTGCAGTCACTGGTCTCTTGGTGTTACAAATGAACTTCCCTGTTACACTTACAGCCTGCTTTTGTTCACCACGTGTATGTACCTTTCTTGGTCCACACATTAATTTTTATTTCAGCAATACAGTTCACAAGAAATTGTGAAGGTTTCTGCAGGGGTCCTGCTAGAGAGGCAGAGTATATAGAGTGCACCTGAGAGTAAGTTCTCTAAAACAAGAACCTGTGGCTTCCACTATACTTGTGCACAACAAAATACCCAGTAGTACTTGACCTGGAAGCAATTAATAAATGCTCTAGATTTTTCTGTTTGTCAGAATCAGTTCTTTTAGGAAAGAGATATATTTATATGTAGGTATATATATTTAACCACATTAAAATAACCTGGTTATACAAATATTGAAAGATTTCTGTGACACCAAGGGAATGTATGTGGATGATCTGATTCAGTAAAAAAAAACTGATCACTAACCTATTTAGATTGAAAATTTTCAATTATACCTTCTCTTAGATGTAGAAGTGCTAATATAAATGTTACAAACATACAGCATACTGTCCCAACTGGTAGAAACAAGTGTTTTCTAACAATAGAATTGACTGAGTACACCAAAAAAGGGACAGAAGAACCACAATACTTTGATTAAAGATTTTCTTTGTATGTTTTTACCCTGCTTCTCGTGCAGTGAGTGTATACCTTCCACAGCCAGTGTGAACTTGTGGATTCCCAAGGGTGATTGGCACAAGAAGCCCAAACCATGCACTGAAGCACATTCCACTAATGACCCCTGTGTTGAGATGCAGAATTTCCATCCAGCTCAGTGGTTCTTAGGGGAGCTTCACCTCTAGCCCTTCACTGGATCCCTCTTTGCTTCTTCCTCCTACCATGCCAGTGGCAAGCACAAGCTAGAAAAGCCCATCATGGGTCAGCCAGGTATTTTTGCCCCATGCTGCCCAGCATTATTTGTTCTGGGACTCCACACAGGCCTCATAGAGCTCATTTCCTTGGGTCTTATGTCATGTGTCCTCTGCCACAGGTGATGAAAGCAGTTTTGTCCACATGTACTAGATACTTGTGTGGACTCTGGGGAAACAGTTCACAAAAATAATGATGATTGTGGTGAAATGAAATAAAAGGAAGCTTGTTAGGAAGGGTAGGGGGAAAAGAGAACTTGTTCTGTTGTTGAGGCTTTGTTAATGTTTGAAAGCTGCAGCGGTGAGTGGATAACTTCCAAAATGGCAGTGCTGAGAGACTAAAACCCAAACAGATTTTTGTTTTGACAATACAGTTAACATCATTGGCTTAATGAACACTGTGGTGAAAAGCTACCTTGTTTACAAGTGCTTCTATTTTTGCTTAAGTTACATGACATCTCTGGATATCCCAACAATGGCTCCAGTGAATTCAGGGGAGATGATACTTGGCAATGTTGAGATTGCTATTATTAAAAGGTAGAAACCAAGAATATTTTTTTCCCTTTGTTTTATGAAATGGTATTTCAATAAATTCTGAATCTAATTCAGGGTAAAGCCCTTTGAGGAAACTGAAGATGGAAACTGGCCAGTCTGAGTACACAGAGATGACAGTATAGTGCTTCTTAAAAAGTATTTGTGAACTGTAAAAAGCAAGAAGCCCAGGCAGAAGATGAATAGAGATTATAGTTTCTGCTACATGTATTTCCTTCTCAGTTTGCTTTTCCCCCCCCACTATTTCTTGCAGATCTCTCTGTTTTGCCATGTCAGCTGACCACCACCAACTTCACACTCATTCCTACCAAGACACACTAAGTTCTACTTGTGATGGCCTGTTGGACATCAACAGTCACCCCCTGTCAAAGAGCTCCTCAAGCCTGGCCTGTATGGGGCAATCGAATTTAGCAGAAAGGCAAAGCTGCAAAAAGGAGCTGAAGAAAAGCCACAGTAGTGCCATCTGCCACATCACAGAAAACCAGAGTGATGCTAGGAGTGTGCTGAGTCCTGAATGGTCCTGCTCACAGCCTAGGATGATGGGACTTGAATCAGTGGTTCAAAATGTAAGCAATCAGTCAGCCGATGACAATTCACCAGGCAGAACTAAGACTGCAAACCATTTTCCTGTTGCTGAACAGTCCCCACCATCCTGGGAAGTGGGGGACACTATGATGTGTGTAAAGAGCAGCACTGTTGAGAATGTTTCTTGCATGGCATATCAACAAAGCATGAGTGAGATGAAAGAACCAGGAATGACCCTTCAGAGAAGCCACTCAGACCTAGCTTGCAGTTGCAAACAGCGGACTTACATCACTCGCATAGAAACCAGTGCTACTCACTCCAGCTCTCCTAGCTGCAGGCATGGTCCATCAGTGGCTGACATGTGTTTCCAAACACAGAGATATGGACCAGAAATAAATGAAAATACATCTCACTATCAAAACCTTGTGACTCATCTTCCAGTTCTACCTAGAGACCAAAAGATACCCACAAATAGCTTCAACAGTGGTGGCATTGCCCGTAATAGCACTGTTTACACAGATCCTGGAACATTCCACACTGCTGTTCTAGGATCCCACATACCTGGAAATGTTTTCTCAAACAGGACAGTGTTCAGTCAAGCCACTGGGATTATTCATGGTGGTCTGATTTGCAGTAATATTCCAAACTCTGCATACTCCCCCATGATGATGACAGTTCATAATGATTCTGCTGGGCCCTGTGATATAAGGCAAGACCATTGTATGAAAGCAGATGCCACCATCCCTGCCTATTGCCATTCTTTGCCCATACCATCTCTACAACTTGTTCCACAGTTGGTATGCTCAGTTAGTGAGTCAGGAAAAGAGCAGGCAGCATCTGGCTACCTTCATTCCTTTTCTACTTCAGACATTCTGACATATCCTAAGCTGGTGTCTTCAGTAAGTGAATCAGGCCTGGATGCCAAAAGAGTCCTAAAGTGCTGTAGCATTCCCAAAGAACAACTGCAACATGCTCAACACTGTGCTCAGCAGGAGAGAGTTCCCACAGAAACAAAGGCTGCCTGTGTTGCCTTTAGTAGCCAGCAAGGTGCAGACATGGTAATGATGATGAAGGATATGTGGACTATGACCTCTATGAATGATTTAACCAAAGGACTGAAACCAGCCCTTGAGCGTAGAGATGCTGAGGTACAAACTCTTCCAATTGTGGAATGCAAATCTGTGGCAACAAGCCCGGCAGCTGCAGCAGAAGGCCACTCACATGTGTTCCCAGAAGTCAACCTGGAGCAAGACTTGGGGGCCCGCAAATCTCCAGTACATGAAGTGAGATGGGATAATGAAGGAATGACATGGGAAGTGTATGGGGCATCAGTGGATCCAGAAGTCCTTGGGCTAGCCATTCAAAAACATCTTGAAATTCAAATAGAACAATTCCAGACAGAGCCAGCTCAGCTGGTTGAGAAAAGTAATGAGGAGTCATCTTCTAGTAAAATGGGGAAGAAAAGGCCATTCAGAACAATGATGCATTCCCTGAGACATCCAAGCTGTTGTGCTCGTTCCAGTACTGCAGTGGAGTGAGCATAGATGTAGGATGGAGGATGGCTGTGCTGTTCTTCAGTTGTAAATAAATGCTGACTCTCAAGTGCTAACACAGTATGTGGGGACAATCCACTTCAGGATAAGTGGGAAAAGTTCAGTGACCATCAAATGCATATCAAAGCAAGGAAAAAGCCGTGATTGGGCCATGAAACAGAGGACATAAGGTTGTATCTTCATCCTACCATCTGAATGCTCTTGACTGTATTTATGTAGCATTGTTTTGTTCTTCTGTGTTAGTTTAAAATAGTATTGTAAGGAATGATACTTCTTTTCTAAATAATGCACCTTTTTAAAATAATTACGACCTCTTCTGTATTTTAATAACTTAGAATTAGAAAACAAAGTTGGAAAATGATGCTTTAATCAAAGTTCTTAGCTTTCAAACCTACTCCCTTAAATTGCTTTGGGAGCTGCTTTGCTGTTAATTTATAATCATGCTGACTACAAGCCCATTTCAACTACAGACTGAGTGACAAACTAGTGTAATGCTATGTGACAAAGAATTGTAACTTTTGCTACATAACTCTAGGAAGTAATTTTGGTATTGCTAGTCTGAACTCTTCCCTTTGCAAGCTGATGTACAGTTGGAAGATGTTTCTGCAGTTTCAAAATAGTTTGTAGTTATGATTAATTACATTCTAAAAATCGAGACCTGGTGTTTACTCAGTGATTGACACAAATGTACACTATTACCAAAGATGACTCATGTAATGTGAATTACTTACTGAATGCTTATTTTAAGAGATATGGAAAAAAAAGCTGTTCAGATTAATCTGTCACACTCATACCATACAAATCATAAGCAGTTTTGTTTTGCTTACATTAAAAGTAATTTCCAGTGAGTTCTTTTTATGTGCATCTATTACAAACAACAGTTATTTTGTTGTTGCATAAACCACAAGTGACTGCTTGCATGTTGCTCATCTTGTGCTCCCTCTCTGGTCTGACCTCAAGTGTCTGCTGGAAGTGAGACTCTCTCTTCCCCAAAGTACAGCTCTAAGGTTACTACTTCAGAGTGCCTCTGTCATTTGGGCAGGTTAAAGATTTATTTTCTCCCAGACACAACTTTGCAAATGATTTCCCAATGGGAAACCTTTTATGATTCTGTAATGCAGCTGTAGTGTAGGGCCCCTTTGAAGTTAAAAGTTTGTTGAGGAAGCTGAAACTATTCTTTCCAGTGTCACATATATGGCCTTTGGTTAGTGTTTAAGACTTCAGGAAACTAGGAATGTGCAATGTTTTTTTATTAACAGGGAGGAGGAACATTGATTTCTATCTCAGAGGAAAACTTGCAGTGTCAGAGGACTTACTGCTGTGGAATTCCCCATTCTGTCTTTACATGTGTGTGGCTGTGCTTCTGTTGTTTTGGTTTGGGTTTTGTTCCAATAAGTTAGCAAGCGGTCTACATAATGTTTATCTGACACTTCTGTATGTACAGGAGCCCCAGGTGCTTAGGACAGCTTTAAAATTTCATCTAGAAAAATCCTTAGATATAGGACCTGCAAGCTGGAGTGCACTGGGATGCAACTCTAGGAAGATTATAAAATAAGACCACTATCAAACTGCTCAGGAAGAGTTTGCAGAAGGGACTGGAACAATATGGTGATGTCTCCCTGGTGCTTTGGCTTTTGTATACCATAAGAGCTGGAACAACTCTTAGATTTCATGCAGCTCTGGTGTGAATTACATATGTTTTATGCATTGGTATGTATTTGCTATTACACTACTAAACACTGTGTCACCGTTTGACTCGAGTTCGACAACAACGCTCTTGATCCCCTCCCATCCAGGACTGAAAACTGAACTACACAGCTTTAATTAAACAGTAAGACAACAGAAAATATCTACAATTATATACAAATATGTTCAGGTATGTGCAAAAGCCTCTTGCCTCCCCCCAGCATCTCCTGAGCTGTGAACAGCCCTGAAAAAATCCTGGAGCTGCCAGAGAAAGTGCAGAGTGATAAGGGTCAGGAGAGCTCCAGCTCTTTAATTAAACAGTAAGACAACAGAAAATATCTACAATTATATACAAATATGTTCAGGTATGTGCAAAAGCCTCTTGCCTCCCCCCAGCATCTCCTGAGCTGTGAACAGCCCTGAAAAAATCCTGGAGCTGCCAGAGAAAGTGCAGAGTGATAAGGGTCAGGAGAGCTCCAGCCTGGGGGTTGGTAGTGATGGATGGATGGAGTCCTTCCCGGACGCCGGCCATGGACGGAAGAGAAAGGAAGAAGAAGCAGGAAGGAAGTTGTCTTCTGTGATCTCTGACCTTCCTCTGAGCTTACATATGGAATGGAATTGAGTATCTCTGGCCAATTTGCTGTCTAACTCAGCCTCAGATCTCCCTGTAGTGTCTGAGCCAGCAGGGCAAAGATGTGACCTTGAACACGCAGCAGTGAGAAAAACATTCCACTGTTATCAGTCTTAGTTGAAACACTCTGGTACTAGTAAAAAAAAAACACCTTAATGAAGAAAAAAAAAAA
>NW_009953797.1:2711668-2719713 GCF_000747805.2 Chaetura pelagica
CTTAGGAAGAAGGGCACTGCATGCACAGGATTGCTCAGGGGGTATGTCACTAAGCTTGTGTTTCTGCAGAGGGGTGCAGTTTTCTCTTTCCTCTGTGCTGACGTTAGTGATCACTGTGGCTGGATCAATGATTCAATGCAGAGAGCTAAGCCAGTTTAACAAAAAAAAAAAAAAGAAAAATGGGGGTCAGCAAGGTGATGTAGTTTGTGCCACATGCTCACTTCTGCTATTGTGAAATGCTGTGGAAACACTTGGCTGCAGCAGAGGTGAGGAAAGGCCAAGTCTACCAGACACTGATTTGTTTGGCAGCTGTCACCCTCCATGCAGAGCTCCACGTGCACAAGTCTGGCTCAGGGCCCAGCTTCTGCCAGGTGAGCAAAACGTGCTGGTTGTGTAAGGGCTCGTAGGTCTTCCAGGAGTGGGGAAAAGGAGCAGGGAATGGTGGGGCAAAACAATAAATGGGGAAATCTTCAGGCTGTCTGGGAAAATGAACTTTCGATTTCAACACAATAGGAAAGTGCTTTATTTTGAAGGCAGTGGATTCATTTTGTTTGAATGGGGGTTTAGCTTCTTTTTTACCCTTTTTTCCCATCCTAAACTGTCCAAAATATCGGGTGAGATGCTTTTTACTTGATGGGTAATTGTTCCCATTGTTTTTAATCCCAAAGGAACAGGATAATTGTTACAATTGTGCTAGCATGGAATGCTGGTCTACCTGAGCAAAGATGTTCAAATGCTGTTGATAGTTGCTGGTTATAATGCTGCAAAGTATTTGTATGTGTGTAATATATGTAGCACTGGCCCATGTTTGATTTCAGCTGCAGTTGGAGTCTATGTGGGGGGCAAAAATAGATCTCTGCAGAGTTCTCTTTGAAGGTTTCATTGCAGACATCACACTGGATATTGTTTTCAGTGATGTCAATATACGTGAACCATTTCATTCATCTGAATGTGTTCCTTCACATTCAGGTGAAGAATCAATCTCAAATTTGCATCACTTCTCCAAGGTACAAAGGTTTCTGCATTAATGCTATGTAAAGAAAACAAATAAAGATCTCAGTATCTGTGTGTATATACATATTTGAACCTTGTAAACTTTGTGAGAGAGCTCTTCAAAGTTCTCACAGCCTTGTATCATCTGTAACAGGATATGCTTGAAGCTCCATTTCACCTGAGACTCAGTATTTGTGACTGGGGATTTCCATTAGTAAATGTTGCTTCATCCCAGTGTGTGTGAGAACCTTTGCAGGTGTTATCTTCTAAAGAGATTAAATGTAAGGTCTTCACCTTGCAGACACCTATGCTTTGGCGTTTAATCCTGTTGACTCCTTTGAACTCTGGCAGAATATACCCTTATTTGTAAGTGGCTGCAGGATAGATCACATGCTGGAGGAAATGAGTGAAGTGTTTCAAAACTGTGACTTTAGTTCTTCCTTCTAAGGGTCAGGTGAGATTTTGTGAGGGCTTTTGAAAAACATGCAGAAATACATTGATGGCCAGCCTGGCAAGACTGCAGCTGCATTCAGCAGTGCCTTTAACCCAGGAATCTGAAATAGTGTTTTTGGAAGAAAATATGCTTTTGTGTTGCTCTTAGATGCCACCAGCCAGTGGAATCTCACAGGTCAGAGAGGCAGTGTAGTGTAAAGTGCAGGCTTGGTGCAGATGGACTCTGCAATGAGTTTAACTTCTAACTGAACCAAGCACATATGAAGGAGGGGAAACCGCCTTTTTTCTGCATAGAGTCCAAATTTCAGTGAATCCTAATGATAGAATATGTTGCTGCCACTCACAAGTCCTTACAACATAGCCCACAATGCGAAGCTTCTCAAAGAAATGATTACAAATATAGTTATTTTTACTGTTGTATTGCTCAGTTTAATTTAATTATGGAAAGCAGCCAATGCAAGTGGATTTTGGGTGTTGAGAAAATTGCAACCTAAACTATTAGCTTGCCAAAGTTAACAACAAAAATGTAAGCACTGATAGCTGTCTGGATCAGCAGTAGAACTCTTAGTTGTGAATGGAGCAAAAGGCATCCTCTTTATCAGCTATGTTGGTAAATGGTTCTTTGAGTCTGTAGATATCATATTAAAAGGATCACATATTAAAAGCTTCTCAAAGAGAGGTTTGAATGTGAGCCCTTGCAGTCACTGGTCTCTTGGTGTTACAAATGAACTTCCCTGTTACACTTACAGCCTGCTTTTGTTCACCACGTGTATGTACCTTTCTTGGTCCACACATTAATTTTTATTTCAGCAATACAGTTCACAAGAAATTGTGAAGGTTTCTGCAGGGGTCCTGCTAGAGAGGCAGAGTACATAGAGTGCACCTGAGGGTAAGTTCTCTAAAACAAGAACCTGTGGCTTCCACTATACTTGTGCACAACAAAATACCCAGTAGTACTTGACCTGGAAGCAATTAATAAATGCTCTAGATTTTTCTGTTTGTCAGAATCAGTTCTTTTAGGAAAGAGATATATTTATATGTAGGTATATATATTTAACCACATTAAAATAACCTGGTTATACAAATATTGAAAGATTTCTGTGACACCAAGGGAATGTATGTGGATGATCTGATTCAGTAAAAAAAAACTGATCACTAACCTATTTAGATTGAAAATTTTCAATTATACCTTCTCTTAGATGTAGAAGTGCTAATATAAATGTTACAAACATACAGCATACTGTACCAACTGGTAGAAACAAGTGTTTTCTAACAATAGAATTGACTGAGTACACCAAAAAAGGGACAGAAGAACCACAATACTTTGATTAAAGATTTTCTTTGTATGTTTTTACCCTGCTTCTCGTGCAGTGAGTGTATACCTTCCACAGCCAGTGTGAACTTGTGGATTCCCAAGGGTGATTGGCACAAGAAGCCCAAACCATGCACTGAAGCACATTCCACTAATGACCCCTGTGTTGAGATGCAGAATTTCCATCCAGCTCAGTGGTTCTTAGGGGAGCTTCACCTCTAGCCCTTCACTGGATCCCTCTTTGCTTCTTCCTCCTACCATGCCAGTGGCAAGCACAAGCTAGAAAAGCCCATCATGGGTCAGCCAGGTATTTTTGCCCCATGCTGCCCAGCATTATTTGTTCTGGGACTCCACACAGGCCTCATAGAGCTCATTTCCTTGGGTCTTATGTCATGTGTCCTCTGCCACAGGTGATGAAAGCAGTTTTGTCCACATGTACTAGATACTTGTGTGGACTCTGGGGAAACAGTTCACAAAAATAATGATGATTGTGGTGAAATGAAATAAAAGGAAGCTTGTTAGGAAGGGTAGGGGGAAAAGAGAACTTGTTCTGTTGTTGAGGCTTTGTTAATGTTTGAAAGCTGCAGCGGTGAGTGGATAACTTCCAAAATGGCAGTGCTGAGAGACTAAAACCCAAACAGATTTTTGTTTTGACAATACAGTTAACATCATTGGCTTAATGAACACTGTGGTGAAAAGCTACCTTGTTTACAAGTGCTTCTATTTTTGCTTAAGTTACATGACATCTCTGGATATCCCAACAATGGCTCCAGTGAATTCAGGGGAGATGATACTTGGCAATGTTGAGATTGCTATTATTAAAAGGTAGAAACCAAGAATATTTTTTTCCCTTTGTTTTATGAAATGGTATTTCAATAAATTCTGAATCTAATTCAGGGTAAAGCCCTTTGAGGAAACTGAAGATGGAAACTGGCCAGTCTGAGTACACAGAGATGACAGTATAGTGCTTCTTAAAAAGTATTTGTGAACTGTAAAAAGCAAGAAGCCCAGGCAGAAGATGAATAGAGATTATAGTTTCTGCTACATGTATTTCCTTCTCAGTTTGCTTTTCCCCCCCCACTATTTCTTGCAGATCTCTCTGTTTTGCCATGTCAGCTGACCACCACCAACTTCACACTCATTCCTACCAAGACACACTAAGTTCTACTTGTGATGGCCTGTTGGACATCAACAGTCACCCCCTGTCAAAGAGCTCCTCAAGCCTGGCCTGTATGGGGCAATCGAATTTAGCAGAAAGGCAAAGCTGCAAAAAGGAGCTGAAGAAAAGCCACAGTAGTGCCATCTGCCACATCACAGAAAACCAGAGTGATGCTAGGAGTGTGCTGAGTCCTGAATGGTCCTGCTCACAGCCTAGGATGATGGGACTTGAATCAGTGGTTCAAAATGTAAGCAATCAGTCAGCCGATGACAATTCACCAGGCAGAACTAAGACTGCAAACCATTTTCCTGTTGCTGAACAGTCCCCACCATCCTGGGAAGTGGGGGACACTATGATGTGTGTAAAGAGCAGCACTGTTGAGAATGTTTCTTGCATGGCATATCAACAAAGCATGAGTGAGATGAAAGAACCAGGAATGACCCTTCAGAGAAGCCACTCAGACCTAGCTTGCAGTTGCAAACAGCGGACTTACATCACTCGCATAGAAACCAGTGCTACTCACTCCAGCTCTCCTAGCTGCAGGCATGGTCCATCAGTGGCTGACATGTGTTTCCAAACACAGAGATATGGACCAGAAATAAATGAAAATACATCTCACTATCAAAACCTTGTGACTCATCTTCCAGTTCTACCTAGAGACCAAAAGATACCCACAAATAGCTTCAACAGTGGTGGCATTGCCCGTAATAGCACTGTTTACACAGATCCTGGAACATTCCACACTGCTGTTCTAGGATCCCACATACCTGGAAATGTTTTCTCAAACAGGACAGTGTTCAGTCAAGCCACTGGGATTATTCATGGTGGTCTGATTTGCAGTAATATTCCAAACTCTGCATACTCCCCCATGATGATGACAGTTCATAATGATTCTGCTGGGCCCTGTGATATAAGGCAAGACCATTGTATGAAAGCAGATGCCACCATCCCTGCCTATTGCCATTCTTTGCCCATACCATCTCTACAACTTGTTCCACAGTTGGTATGCTCAGTTAGTGAGTCAGGAAAAGAGCAGGCAGCATCTGGCTACCTTCATTCCTTTTCTACTTCAGACATTCTGACATATCCTAAGCTGGTGTCTTCAGTAAGTGAATCAGGCCTGGATGCCAAAAGAGTCCTAAAGTGCTGTAGCATTCCCAAAGAACAACTGCAACATGCTCAACACTGTGCTCAGCAGGAGAGAGTTCCCACAGAAACAAAGGCTGCCTGTGTTGCCTTTAGTAGCCAGCAAGGTGCAGACATGGTAATGATGATGAAGGATATGTGGACTATGACCTCTATGAATGATTTAACCAAAGGACTGAAACCAGCCCTTGAGCGTAGAGATGCTGAGGTACAAACTCTTCCAATTGTGGAATGCAAATCTGTGGCAACAAGCCCGGCAGCTGCAGCAGAAGGCCACTCACATGTGTTCCCAGAAGTCAACCTGGAGCAAGACTTGGGGGCCCGCAAATCTCCAGTACATGAAGTGAGATGGGATAATGAAGGAATGACATGGGAAGTGTATGGGGCATCAGTGGATCCAGAAGTCCTTGGGCTAGCCATTCAAAAACATCTTGAAATTCAAATAGAACAATTCCAGACAGAGCCAGCTCAGCTGGTTGAGAAAAGTAATGAGGAGTCATCTTCTAGTAAAATGGGGAAGAAAAGGCCATTCAGAACAATGATGCATTCCCTGAGACATCCAAGCTGTTGTGCTCGTTCCAGTACTGCAGTGGAGTGAGCATAGATGTAGGATGGAGGATGGCTGTGCTGCTCTTCAGTTGTAAATAAATGCTGACTCTCAAGTGCTAACACAGTATGTGGGGACAATCCACTTCAGGATAAGTGGGAAAAGTTCAGTGACCATCAAATGCATATCAAAGCAAGGAAAAGCCGTGATTGGGCCATGAAACAGAGGACATAAGGTTGTATCTTCATCCTACCATCTGAATGCTCTTGACTGTATTTATGTAGCATTGTTTTGTTCTTCTGTGTTAGTTTAAAATAGTATTGTAAGGAATGATACTTCTTTTCTAAATAATGCACCTTTTTAAAATAATTACGACCTCTTCTGTATTTTAATAACTTAGAATTAGAAAACAAAGTTGGAAAATGATGCTTTAATCAAAGTTCTTAGCTTTCAAACCTACTCCCTTAAATTGCTTTGGGAGCTGCTTTGCTGTTAATTTATAATCATGCTGACTACAAGCCCATTTCAACTACAGACTGAGTGACAAACTAGTGTAATGCTATGTGACAAAGAATTGTAACTTTTGCTACATAACTCTAGGAAGTAATTTTGGTATTGCTAGTCTGAACTCTTCCCTTTGCAAGCTGATGTACAGTTGGAAGATGTTTCTGCAGTTTCAAAATAGTTTGTAGTTATGATTAATTACATTCTAAAAATCGAGACCTGGTGTTTACTCAGTGATTGACACAAATGTACACTATTACCAAAGATGACTCATGTAATGTGAATTACTTACTGAATGCTTATTTTAAGAGATATGGAAAAAAAAGCTGTTCAGATTAATCTGTCACACTCATACCATACAAATCATAAGCAGTTTTGTTTTGCTTACATTAAAAGTAATTTCCAGTGAGTTCTTTTTATGTGCATCTATTACAAACAACAGTTATTTTGTTGTTGCATAAACCACAAGTGACTGCTTGCATGTTGCTCATCTTGTGCTCCCTCTCTGGTCTGACCTCAAGTGTCTGCTGGAAGTGAGACTCTCTCTTCCCCAAAGTACAGCTCTAAGGTTACTACTTCAGAGTGCCTCTGTCATTTGGGCAGGTTAAAGATTTATTTTCTCCCAGACACAACTTTGCAAATGATTTCCCAATGGGAAACCTTTTATGATTCTGTAATGCAGCTGTAGTGTAGGGCCCCTTTGAAGTTAAAAGTTTGTTGAGGAAGCTGAAACTATTCTTTCCAGTGTCACATATATGGCCTTTGGTTAGTGTTTAAGACTTCAGGAAACTAGGAATGTGCAATGTTTTTTTATTAACAGGGAGGAGGAACATTGATTTCTATCTCAGAGGAAAACTTGCAGTGTCAGAGGACTTACTGCTGTGGAATTCCCCATTCTGTCTTTACATGTGTGTGGCTGTGCTTCTGTTGTTTTGGTTTGGGTTTTGTTCCAATAAGTTAGCAAGCGGTCTACATAATGTTTATCTGACACTTCTGTATGTACAGGAGCCCCAGGTGCTTAGGACAGCTTTAAAATTTCATCTAGAAAAATCCTTAGATATAGGACCTGCAAGCTGGAGTGCACTGGGATGCAACTCTAGGAAGATTATAAAATAAGACCACTATCAAACTGCTCAGGAAGAGTTTGCAGAAGGGACTGGAACAATATGGTGATGTCTCCCTGGTGCTTTGGCTTTTGTATACCATAAGAGCTGGAACAACTCTTAGATTTCATGCAGCTCTGGTGTGAATTACATATGTTTTATGCATTGGTATGTATTTGCTATTACACTACTAAACACTGTGTCACCGTTTGACTCGAGTTCGACAACAACGCTCTTGATCCCCTCCCATCCAGGACTGAAAACTGAACTACACAGCTTTAATTAAACAGTAAGACAACAGAAAATATCTACAATTATATACAAATATGTTCAGGTATGTGCAAAAGCCTCTTGCCTCCCCCCAGCATCTCCTGAGCTGTGAACAGCCCTGAAAAAATCCTGGAGCTGCCAGAGAAAGTGCAGAGTGATAAGGGTCAGGAGAGCTCCAGCCTGGGGGTTGGTAGTGATGGATGGATGGAGTCCTTCCCGGACGCCGGCCATGGACGGAAGAGAAAGGAAGAAGAAGCAGGAAGGAAGTTGTCTTCTGTGATCTCTGACCTTCCTCTGAGCTTACATATGGAATGGAATTGAGTATCTCTGGCCAATTTGCTGTCTAACTCAGCCTCAGATCTCCCTGTAGTGTCTGAGCCAGCAGGGCAAAGATGTGACCTTGAACACGCAGCAGTGAGAAAAACATTCCACTGTTATCAGTCTTAGTTGAAACACTCTGGTACTAGTAAAAAAAAAACACCTTAATGAAGAAAAAAAAGAACCAAAACAGTAAAAAGAAAATTTGCTTAATCCTGGCTCAAACCAGCAATACCTGCT
>NW_009953797.1:2719736-2720429 GCF_000747805.2 Chaetura pelagica
GATGGGGGTTTGCAGCTGAGAGGCTGGCAGCCCTGAGACTGCTGCTGTGGGCTCTCTCACCCCTGGTTCAGCTGGTGCTGTTGGCAGATCACTTGCCTTTGGCCTTGATGCTGGAAAAGACCTTGAGTTGCTACAGCCTGGATCCTGAGATAGTTCTGCTAAGAATGGCCACAGATCTCACCCTTTGCTCACAGGTTTGGCTTTAAGAACCCCTGCTCTAGAATGAGCTTCTCTTCCACCCAGGTGTAGCTTAAGAAATTGTGTCTTGTACAGCTGAGCCAAAAGGCCTCACAGAGCAACACTGCTCTGTGCCTGAGAGGTGGGAGCAAGTGGAGAAAAGAAATGCAATCAGCTGTTCTGTGCCCAACTAGAACCAAAGATATTTCAGGGGGAAAAAAAAGCATTTCCAGTATAAGGACAATAAACATGTTTCTTCCTGGTTGCTTCTCTGCTTACAGACAGTAAGAAATAATGGCAAGCTGGACTAATTGCATTATTGGATAGACATTTAGTCTTTTAAATCCAAATCAGTAATGACCTGTTTGAAGATGTGCTGAGGTAAGAGGCCTTCTGGAAGGATGTTACTTCTTGTTGAAGATGGAATAAGAAAACCCATGCAGTTCTGCTTAGGAAGAGCAATGTGTGGTGAGGTTGGGATAAAGCAGGATCTCAGAATAGAGGAGACTCAGGAAT
>NW_009953797.1:2720636-2728173 GCF_000747805.2 Chaetura pelagica
AGGAATGCCAGCTCCAAATGAAGTGAGGCCAGGTGCCCTCCAGACACTGCTAGGCCCCTCTCTTAGGAGCTTTTCCAACTGCGAAATTGCAATGTTAATACTTCTTTACCATCTGTTCCTTTCAGACATGTTGAGGTGATTAATTTGTCTTCTTAAGCCCCTTGAAAATGAAAGCTATCTATTTGTGCTACGTAATACTGTTAATTGGCAAGAGAGAAGGAGGCATTTAGAGTTTATGAGTTGGAAACAAGTAATTCTAATCACGTCCTACAATATCAGTTACATAACTTGGTGGGACTTGCTGCATCAGTCACTTTGTCCTTCAGGACTCTAAGAGTGAAGTGAGTTTTGGTTTGTAAGTTTTCTTTTTCCTCTGTTCAGAACTATGGGTTTGAAATGAAGAACACAATGTGCCCACTAAGTTTCTTTCCAAAGCCTTGTCATTTACACAGGTCATAAGATCCAGCTGACCCTCTGCAAGTAAGGGGAATCTACTGCTTGTGAGCCTCCCCAGGGCTGCTGGTGACTGCAAGTCCTTCGGGCCTGCTGAGGCAGGGAGCCACTGGGATGTGGGCATCCTGCTCCCCTGCCCTCCTACAGGGAGTAGCTCTACAGAGACAAGATGGGTAAGCTTTTTGGGTGATGTGTGGCTTAGTCAGAATTTTGTTCCTTCTCTCACTCAAAAAGAAACAGCCATTAAAAAAATCTGCCCAGTATAAAAATGGGTGTGCTCCTTTTTCTCTCTGCAAGCTGGAAAGTTTCCTGTTTCTGTGAAGCAGCACCCCTGCCCCAGCCAAAACCAGTGCTGCTCAGTAATTTCTTCCTCTAGGTGCTCGTCCAGAAGACTAAGCACGTGTTTGCTTGTGGCTTTTACTGCTGGGCTTCATCAGTGAAGGGAAGGGTGCACATCCTTTGCCGAGGTCACTTGGATGTCCAGCTTCCACCTTTCTGGAGCCATAGAAGCGCTGAGCCTCGAGCTGACAGACATCACATGTACCAGGGCCAATGTGTTCAGATAGCAGAGTACTAAGCTGTAGCTTGTAAATCTTTAGAAGCATTAATCCTATCTGTGACCTAAACAGATGTCATTTATCTTATTATCAGCCTTTCAATATACTATGAGCTAGGCCACTCGCATGACATATGAAGGAAACTTAGAAAACAAAAGGGGGAAACAAGGAAGGAAATGACACTGCAGACCTCCACCCTGTTCCTGCTACCTCCTGCTTGCCTACAGGCAAAAATACAACTCCAGCAACAACGGTGTTGTAGGTGGCTCACTAGTGGAATGAAGGAGAGATTTTGCCCCCCGTGGTGTTAAAGGTAGTGAAACATAAGCAATCTGGGTCAAGAGTTTTCATGAACTCCTGCTGGTCAGGACTTCATCTCAGCTCTGCCTGGTGCTGAGCAGCTGACACACAGCCTGGCAGCACAGACCTTCTCTTTCGCCCCTGCATCTTCTGGTCCCTGCTCACCTCCTACCATTTGTATGGTAAAGCAGAGATGGGGTCAGGGCTCCCTGTGTGCTGAGCCTTGCCCAAACACCCTTTTGTTCATGCTTTCCAGGGCACAGTTGCTGATGGGCAGCTCTTTGCAGTGCATGAAGAACACAGAGCTATCCAGGCTTCGGTGCTGTGATCTGACCTGCTCTGTGCTGCCCTGACAGCAATGGCAGGAGCTGACTTTCTGGTTCTTCCCCTCAGTGACAACACATGCATAAAAAGTCAGTCCTTTCATCTCCTCTGATTGCTTTTTGAAAAGGTTATAGATAATTTGCTTACCCCACCTCTGGCTATAGGGCAAACTTCTTCACCCCAGATTGGGATGTACCTAAATTCCTGCATATCAGTAAGTTAAATGTTGTCTAGTGTTCACACTGTCTGGAAAACCCTACAAATGTCATTGCCTCAGACAATCCAATTTTAGGAAAACCTGTGCATTAATTTGAATTAATGGTGTGATGGGTTATGTTCTAATTTTGTCCTTGTTTTCACGTGATCTGTGTTTGCTAAATGTTATGTTTTTTTCACCATCAGCCTCACTCTAACAGTAGGATTTGGGGTTAATTTAGTGCCATGCTGCTGTAGCTCCTTTCTTAAAAAGGATCTTGGAAAACAATGAGACAAGCATTTCTCAGCAAGCAGAAGAGTCCTGATTTGATTGTGTGATGCCTGTTCAACAACTCACTTGTCCATTTAAATGAGAGCAATCCCTAGAGCCATAACACAGCAGAGCTGTCAGATAAAACAGCCTTTGTGCTTTAAGTTTCCACCAAGAATCCTTTACTGTTCCAGTTTTGACTGCAATGTGTATGTGTATATATATGGAGGGGAAAAAGTTCACAATGTTTAGTGACCAAAATCCCACAGCTGTTTCACTACAGGTTCAGTCTATATGATACATCAAGTTTTCTGAAGTAGGTTGAAGCTTTGTAAAAACAGTTTTAGGTTAGTTAAAATGGTTTGAAGTTACATGCTGTTTATGTGCCTCCCCCCTTAGTGCGAGCCTTTCCGTGCTGTGCCTGAGCACTGACACCAAGACCTTGCCCAGGGATGCAGAAAGCAGGAACATGCATCTCATCTGTTTTCATCTCTCTGGAGGCCCTTCCCTCCTGTACAAATACACATGTTCATGCTGGGGCCAGAACCCCACCTGGGTTACCAGCTCGGTGCCTTCCCCATGCACTTTCTCCTCATTACGTTATTTAAGTTATTTGTTATTTGTCTCATAGAAAAATAGACTATCTGGGTATTATATCCCTTAATATGAAATAAAGTACTTATCTCTAGTGGGGATAGTAAAATTTGGAAGCTCCTACCCTGTGCCAGACACCAGCCAACTGTTTTTTTGCCAAAGATCATTAATAACTCACCAAGTTTAAGCTTGTTTCTTCAACCCTGCTGTAACAAGCAGGAGGTAATGAACAATCCAGAGAAATACCTTGTGCAAGATCAAGCACTGTTTTATTTGTTTTCTAACTAAACTGCAAAGTGAGTCCCTGGGAATAAGCAGTTTTTCAGAAATAATGTCTTGAAACCAACTCAAACTTAGTTTAATGTCCAGTTACTGAATACTAACTCCATTAACCTCCATCTGAGCTATTCTCCAAGCAGACAAATGCAAAGTGGCTGCCCCGTCCCAAAAGCCAGTCACTTGCAGGCTGAGAAGCATGGGGACTTTGACCCCCAAGCCCAGCTCACTGGGAAACCCTAAGTCTCTGAATTTTTAGCAATGAGCGCCACACTTGCATAAGCTTTTCCATTTTTTCCATTCTGGTTTCTTAAATTTACAGCAGTTTTAACATTCCAGTTGTGCCAGGCAGTTATTAAAAGATGACTGGTGTATATAGAACATGTCTAAGGATTTATGTTTAATATTTAACTCTTTCCTCAACGTTTCAAGCTGTGCTAGCCACCAAGTCTAGGATCGATAAACGACTGTTGGGATGTAGCTTTGCTTATTGCATGTGTTTCTCTGTGTATTGTAGACTGGCCAGCAAACAGTGGCAGAGGGTATCTTCAGCCAAACACTGCAGGGAGAATTGTATCAGGAACTAAAGCAAAGCCACTTGCCTGGCTTTGGGATATCTCATTACAGGTATGCACAGCCTTTATGACAATTCTTAGGCTTCATCCTGGCTCAAACCAGGACAATGAATATCGCTGTCTTGGAAGAGGTTGTTGATGAAATCACTAACATACTGACAAATAACACATGGTGTTGGCACATTTTTGCATAGCTATTGGCCCATCCCTGCTGTCCTTGAAGACGTGGTCAAGCCTATTGTAACCCACAAAACACACACGGGCATTCCTCTCATTTGTAAAGCATGTGTGAGTTGCAGTACCTATCCATCATACCTGAACTGGGTGTGCTTTACCCATGGTAGGTGGCAAGACATTTAATTTTTGGCCATCAAAGAGTTTTCTGTTTCTGCAAAAGAACATGTGATATGAAGTGGTTGCTGTTTGAGACATATCTACCAGCTGAAGCTATGGAGGATTGCAGGGGGAAAAAACTAATAACAAAAAAAAGCAGAGCAAAAAATGTCTGAGATTTAAAATGGCCATAGTTTTGTTGTAGGCAATGTGTGGGACAGTTAGGAAAACATATTTGCCTGGGCATCTACCACACAAAAGATGCTGTGCTGGCAAATATCTGAATGTTTGGGTATGTGCTTACCAACATGACTGTGCATAGTGTATGGAGTCCCAATGCCTTAACTGCATACATGATGAAATAGCACATAAAGGTACTTGCCTCTACAATTGTTAGTAACACCTATTGCACAGGAGAATTAAATTATGTTATCACAAGTTAATCTGTTCCTTTTCTCTGTCCCTCTACTCAGGAATGACCCTTCCTTGGTTAAAACTTCTGGGTTTTTTTTGGCATTGGGAGGTTTGGACAACTGCAAATAAAAGATTTATTAATATTTGTGACAGGACCCCTATTCATAATCACTGGGTTCTCACTGCAGCCCATTGCTTCCAAAAGTAAGTTCTGCCTCTGGGTGGTCTTTCTGGAGAGGCTACAGGAAACCTTTCTGGTAAGCTCTTTAAATGAAAGATGCATGTGGAGTGAGGTGCAGTCTGTATTTCTGCTTCATGTGAAGTGGGATAGACTATAAGAGGAATAGATTAATAGACAGTAATCCAAAAAAGCCTGAAGAAATGAGAAATCCTAAAACTAGAGGGAGGCAAAAGGTGGAGCGTGGGGTGCAGTAAAAAGTTATTAAAACATCTTTGTGCAGTCTAGATATGAAACAATTGGTGTGGGAGTTCAAAAATATTTAGCTTATCTCTGGCATTGAGGTAGCTCGACGCAAAAAGCAAAGGTTCAAGGAGAGTAAATACAGCACAGCTTTGAAAATCCCCTGTGGGGAAGTGAAGTTTTGGGCTTAAGCATAGCTGACTGCTGCCCTGCTCAGTTCCTAGGCTGGGTTGGTGGCTGCAGGGTTGGCCTCTGGCCACAGGCAGGATGAGCTCTGGGGGATGGCTGGGGACAGATCTGGTGCACAGCTGTGGGACCGAGTGCCAGGTCATGGCCTGCCTGGAAGGGGACCAAGGACAGACATCAGAGGGGATGTGTGGGAGGGAGAGCTGTGCACCCAGGCTGGCAGGGACAGAGAGAGAACAGCCAGCTTCCAAAGGCAGAGCTGGAAGCAGCTGGTACTTCTCCCGGGAGCTCGGTGAGTTTCTCTGGTACCTACAATGACGACTTTTCTATAACTTCATAGTCTGCTTTGGGGCTGCTGCTGTCTCTGGGACGAGCTGCTGCAGAGTCAGCTTGTTAGCCTGTCTTGGCAGCTGGCTTCACCTGCAGCTGGGCTATGCCCCTGTCAGTGTACTGCACCTCTGCATTTTGCTTTTAAAAGGCAGTAATGTGCTGCTTAACTGTGGGGTAGAGTTGCAGAACGGGGAAATTATATTATGGGACATTAAACACAGAAGTTAAGGCAACTGATTCTCTTCAACTACATTATTTCAGCTCTTGAAGGAGGAATGGTCTAAACAAGAACCAGAAGCATTATTTTAAAATGTGTATAAATCCGTAATGTTTGCTATAAAAATCATTGCAGCAGAGAACACTCCTCAAGGTTTTTGTGTTTTGCATGGTGCAGAGTAGAACAGTTTGGCAGGCCAGTACCTAAGAACTGCAGGAAAAGCTTCTGCTTCTCTATTGAGGCTGCTGTTTCAAAGAGGGCAGGATGAATCCCACCCTGCCCTTTATTCTTACACTGCAGCCAAGCGAGAAAGAACATCTCTGTGTACAAAGAGGGTCACTAAGCAGTTTTGTCAAATCAAGAAAACACCAAGTGGTGGCATGGGAGGGGCTTTATGCTGCAGGACTACGTCTACAATTCCTATTCAGCAAAAAATGGTACTGAATTTTGGGTACAGGAGCACATTATACAGTGTCACACATTTCCCAAGGGAAAATTCATGAGTTTATCCTCAGTAAATATTTTTTATGTGTATGTAGATCCCTTTTACATATGCAGAATGCTCCTCTTTCTACTCTGGTTGGCAGCTTACTGTCAATACTGATACACTGTCTTGTCCAGCACTGAGGAACAGCACAGTACATAAGCCTCTGATTTTCCTACTGTTTGAACATAAGGAGATTTTCTTGTTTATTTTTCAGTAAGATTACATCTCTACTCAACCTGTTGCTCCTATTCTAACAGACTACCCATCTGATCTTTGCTTAAGCTCATGCCACTTTAGATTTAATTTTTTGATCTGTGATACAGGTTTAGGTAAACATTTGATGTGGCTAAGGGTATGGCAGAGGGAGGATGTGTGCTTCCACATCAGTGGTGGGAGAGAGAGCCTGTTAAAAATAAGTATATGGTTCCTTACTCTGAAATTCCTTTAGGGGCGAGATGGAAGATGTATCTGACTGGTGAATCCTCCTAGGAAAACACAAACTTAACCACAATGCACAGAGTGCACTGTGTGAAGCAAACCTACCAGCACAAGTGGGTCTGCAGAAACTACTCAAAACCATCTGGATTATGGTATTACCTTGGTCAGCCTGTAGAAGATGTAACAGCAAACTGCTGTACACTGTGCCTGTTTGCATGGGAGAGGCTGCTCCCCTTAGCAGGACACTTCTGCTGGGTAACTGGATGCACAGCAGCTGTATGAGTGCTGCTGGTTTTCAAGGTCAGGCAGGGCTAGTATTTTTTCTCTTAAATCCAAATACACAGAGAAGGATTATATAGCATGGCCTGTGTCTCCTATGTGTGTGACAAGGAAGCCAAATACCTGAAATGCAGGTTTCTGGGATAACAGTGCATCTGGGATGAGGTGGCTGAATTCTACTTTCTCTTATGTTAGTGTTTAATTATTTGTGCTTTGGCTGCAGCCATGAGCCCTACCCACGAGTAACATCCTGTTCAGAAGAACAGCTCCTTATTTATGTCCTGTGTGTAGGAAATGATGACTCACCACATGTAGGCAGAGCTTCACAGCTGCTGGGGTTTCCATTTGAAGTCCTTTCTTTCTGTTAATGTACGTTTTAAGTACTGTGCAAACACTTACAAAAGGCAGCTTCACAGACAGATTCTTGGAGGTGCAGGCTGGGTGGTGCCCGGGGGGCCGAGCTCTCCCTGCCCCAACAGCTCAGCACGGGCAGCAGCAGTGGCAACTTGTTCTTGCTGCCCTCCAGAATAGTAACTGGGTCCCTTCCCCACCTGAAAACTGTGATGGCAGATATTAGGAAATGTTCTGCTCTGCTTCACTCCTGGGGAAAGACAAAACCAAACAAGGGTGCTGTGTAAAGCCGAGCCACGGACACTGGGCATTCCCCAGCGGGCACGACAAGGACCCCAATCAGTGGCCTGTCACATCCCCATGCACGTTTTCTGCTTCATCTGCCTCCTCAGCTGTGCTTTGCTGCGGGTGGGGAGGCTGAGCTGGTGTTGCTGGAGGTCTCGGGCAGGTGGGCGGCAACGCGCGCAGCCTGGGGATGCTGTGGGCGGGTGGTGATGGTCCCTGCCCTGCGCGGGGCTGAGGGCCCGGCAGCGCTC
>NW_009953797.1:2728575-2731188 GCF_000747805.2 Chaetura pelagica
GGGCAAAGCCGGGCAGGGCCGGGCAGCGCCGGGGGCAGGGCCGGGGGCAGCGCCGGGCGGGCCGGTCGGGAAATGGCAGCGCTGGGGCTGCGGGCTCACATCGGACGCGGAGGCTTCGGGGGTTTTTTACTGATCTCGCTGCGTTTTATGGCCGCGAGAAGTTAAACCGCTGGCACTCCTGACGTCGCCTCGCTCCCCCATTGAAAAGTCCAAATAGCTGCGCTTTTCGAAGGCTGCAGCAGCAATAATACTTGGGGTTAGAAACGGCCAGGAGTTGTCGGGCACCGTGTGCACTGAAGGTTTAAAAAACATCCCTTGTTAGGTAGGTAGTTGGAGCCAGAGCTTTCAGGGGTTTTGCTAGTCATGCCTTCATTTTAAACTTGGTATTTCTGGCTGGGATTAAAGGGAAAAGCTGAGGGCAGAACAAGATTGTCTTCTGCAGGGGTTGGAGATAAGAGAGGCAGTCACGAGAGGGGAAGAAGCTGACAGGGGTGCAAAAAATACTGCTCTTAACTCTGCAAGTGCATAACTTTGTCTAGAGGAAGAATGTGGCAGTGCCAGCTGTGGGGACTTGTGCCTCAAGCAAAGCAAGGGCTTCCTCTCTTGTTTTTGAAGGGCTTGAAGTGCAAAAGTCTGAAAGATAGTTAGGTTGTAGTGTAAAATCTGCGTTGAGATAAGAGTGTCGTTTCCAGCCTGGGATATCTGCTTTGGTGTTGTATGTCATTATGGCATAGTGATTTCAGGCCTTCAGATATTTTGGCTGTGGTGTACCTAAAAAGATTTTTAAGATTGATGGATTAATGTGGTATCAGACATCTAAAATAGTGCAGGCAGGCAAAAACTACCAGAATTTTAGAAAATGTATTGTCCAAAACTTTTTAAATTATTATTCCTTTTTTATTCCTTAATTCCTTATATTCCTTAATTAATAATGTTAATTTCATCTCCTCTCTTACTCAGAACTGTTGGGGGTAATTTTTTCTGCATGTGGCTTGTGACTTGTAAAATATGGTGATACACACTTGTTTTGGAGTAAAATAACGCCCCCAGCAAAAGTTGCACACAGATGCTGGCTTTTGTGGTGTTGATGCTGTACTGTATAAAATGCTTGCTATGTTTGGATGTAACTGGAAATTTCTTTCACCTCATGTTCTTACAGTACTTTCCTCCCTGACCACAGCTCCCACGTACCTAATTTGGGACAGTTACTGAAGAGGAACTACTGTTTTTTGGTGGGTTAAAATGGAAATTAAGAGGGATTTCAGCTGAAATAAACCAGCTGGTTTAAAACCACGTGAAGTCAGGTCAGAGAGACCTTTGGAACAGCCTTGTCCTGCCAACTGAAAGAAGTCATTCCACATTTATAAATAGAGTCCATTTGATAGGAGGTGGTTTTGTTCCCTTCAGAAGCAGGACTATCTTCTGAGGTTATTCAATACCTGTGTGAGGTGGAAAACAATGATCTTCCCTAGCAGCAGTGGGGATGGTTGTGTTGGAAGTGAAAAGCTGGTAAAATCAGTTTTTTGCTGGCCTGTGAGCAGGTAGCAGAGGCGAGGAGGGGCTGTCCCTTCCACCTCTGCTCCCTGGCCATCTGGTAGTTTGTAAAGACCTAAAAAACCTATTTTTTTTTCCAGTAGTTTCTGATCTACAAATAAAAGCAGAAGGCAAATATAGCAAGTAACACCATGGGGTGGAGAACAGGCAGACTGAAGGCTAGAGATTGTTCAGAGCATTAGGAGAGGTAATACTGTGACCAGTAGTCCTGCCTGCAGGTCTTTGCAGTGACAGTCCTCCGGTGAGGCTTTTGGGAGTTAAACAGCCCAAAGTCCTGTTGTAAAGACTGGTGTTTATTTTTCGATTAGGAGCACTAATACTCTCTTCCTGCCTCGTTTGCACGGTTGTTTTTTGTTTCACAGCTGTAACAGTTTTACTGATGACATGCAGACATGTACGTGTGCTTGTCTGGGTGTGAAATTGTGGAAGCAAGAGCAGTTGTGTATGTGACATTTCCGTTCCCTAGGAGTTAGCTGCATCTGAGCAGGTTGTTATCAGGAGGATTTCTGGAGGGTCACAGGTACAGGGCTGGGCTGGGGAGCCTCTGGGCGTGGGGCCCCTGTGTGGCCAGGGCGGGAAGGTGTCTCTGGACTGCCGTGTGGGCCTTGGTGCTGCACCCCAACAACAGCCCGGTGCTGCACCCCAACAACAGCCCGGTGCTGCACCCCCACAACAAACAGCCCGGTGCTGCACAACAACAGCCCGGTGCTGCACCCCAACAACAGCCCGGTGCTGCACAACAACAACAGCCCGGTGCTGCACCCCAGCAACAGCCCGGTGCTGCACCCCAACAACAGCCCGGTGCTGCACAACAACAGCCCGGTGCTGCACAACAACAGCCCGGTGCTCACGCCGTCGCGCTCGGGTTGCTCCGTGGCGTTTATGAGATGAAAAAGGCGCGTTGCCACACTTCTGAAGTTGCAAGAAATGGTGGTTTTGTTGCAAAACCTTTTGGTTTTGCGGTTTAAACTGCTAGTGCGATGCTAGGAGGCAGTTAGAGTTCTAGGGGAGAGGACGGGGAGGGAGCTGCAGGGCTGCAGCGAGGCCGGAGCTCCGGGC
>NW_009953797.1:2731206-2740552 GCF_000747805.2 Chaetura pelagica
CCTCCGCACAGCCTGTCCGCACGCCGCGGAGCTGGTGTTGGTGCTTCTGCAGAACGGAAGGTTGAAGATGGAAGCGGCTTTATAAGCAGGACGCTGCTGAATTGCCGCCTTCGGCCGGAAAGTAAGTGCAGGTTCAGCTGGTGCGGGGGGAGCGCGGCCCGGGATGCAGTATGGAATGGTGGGTTACTTCCGCGTGGCTGCAGAGAGTTGAATGAGGTGGAAGTTGCTGAAAATGGTGTCCCGTCATTGCAACCATGTATCCTCTTCCTACTACTTCTCAGTAGTTCCCAGTATCAGGACTAGGGGCAACGGGCACAAGCTGGAACATAGGAAGTTGCATTTAAGTGTGAGGAAAAACTTCTTTACAGTGAGGGCGACAGAGCACTGGAACAGGCTGCCCAGGGAGGTTGTGGAGTCTCCATCTCTGGAGATCTTCAGAACCCATCTGGATGCAGCCCTGAGTAAAGTGCTCTAGGTTATCCTAATTCCGTGGGAGAGTTGGACTAGATGGTCTCTAGAGGTCCCTTCCAACTCCAGCAATTCTTAAAAAAACAAACAAACAAAAAAACCCCAACAAGTAAATTCATTTGTTACTGTTGAGCCTTAAATGTCTGATCTCAGGTATTTCAGGGCATGGGACCGGAAAATGTCTTAAATTCCTAGTTCTATTTGCTGATAATTGGGAAGCAAGGAAATAGGTGTTTACCCCCACTTGTTTTGGCCAGAGGCTGGAGGAGATGGAAGAGGGTGATGAATTGATTCTCATCGTCTGCTGAAATGTTAGCTCTGTTGGCTGCTTTTTGACAAAGCATGAGAACAGCTATTTCACAAGAGCTGCCTGGCTGGAGAATAGCAGCATTCATTCTCTCTGTATATATTTTGGACAGAGAGTCTTGCAATAAAATGAAAAAAACGAAATGCAACGAACGCAAGTATGTTCAGAGTTCATTAGAGGGGCATGTGTATATTTCTTAAGTTTGACTGTGCCAGAATGAAGTTGCTAAGGCAAAGTGTGAAAAAGTAGCATTTATTCAGGCACCGAGCCCCGTTGCCTAAAGTCATAAATTCAGAGAATACAAAAATGGCAAGGCAGCATACTTTGGACTTGGCATTTATAGATACACAGCTCAACATAATTTTCACAAAAATCTTTTCAGTCCAATATCAGCTGAGCTAGCAAACATGGCAAGTACCTTTAGTCTTTCAGACTTTGACTTGGTTGTTACATAAGAATATGATGAATGAAATAATGAGGAACAATATTTATTTTTTGTTGTTTATTTTTGAGAATGTGATAGCTTTTTAATATATTGAATGCCCTTGTTTTCTTGGGCAGGTGTATCTCTGTTAATACTTAATACTTTAGATTGCACAAGAGAGCTAGGGCTCACACCTCTGTTTTCCTGTAGGTTGTACATGAGAGAGTTGATAGGGAAAATAAAATCTAAGGGAATTGTGAGGAGAAAGCTTACCTTTTATTGAACATCACTATCGAAGTGAAGCTCATGAAACTTTACAGAATTGAGCCTGTGAATGAGAGTATGCAAATGCAAGAACAACTGGCATTTGTATCACAGAATGGAGACTGATGCACCCTGTCTTTGGACTTCCACACCCTCTTTAATTTATGTAGAATTAACAATAAGCTTAAAAAATAAATTCAAGTTCACTTCTCCAGTGTTTGTGCTCTGCACTTCCTAGAAGATGAGATGTTATGTCAAGGATGGAATTGAGTTGAGTGCAGGGGCTTGGTGTGGCCTCTGTGCCTGCTCTGTGTCTCATGGCTGGGGCACCTGGGAGGTGGGGAGCCCGTGGCATGGAGGGGACCAAGGGAGGTGCAGCCTCTGCCACTGCCTCACAGCAAACCCCACTTTATCAGCTTCTGCTTGCGAGCCTTCTGCTCTCTGAAATACACAATTTGCATATTCCTGCTTGCTTTAGGATTTTTGGGTTGCAGTTCCTATGGTTGTGGGGCTTGGAAATTGCAGACTGAATAGCTGCTCAGTTACACAGGCTCCTTGGTCGTCTGGTCATATTAAATATACTCTTTTCAGTTCCCTCCTCCAGAGGAATGGTAAAATCTATGAAATAGATTGGCACGTGTGTCCTTTGATTAATTCTGCTGGGAATGTTCATGCCTGTCATTGCTGAAGACTTGTTTTAAATAGGATGCTTTATACGAATCTTTAATTAGTGCTTCAGGAATCCAATGAAACTAGCAGGAGAACTGTTACTCTTTGGTAACAAAATACTTACTGTTTAGAAAAAATGCTTATACTGATGCTTCCCATTTTTACTAAAAATCCCTATTTAGCTTTTTTTCCCTGACTCACAGAATCCTTACCAGTGCAACTTCTGTAGAAATTTTGTGTCCTTTTACTTGAGGATATGCTAAAGCTGAGCAAGTTAGTGTGTCTGTGAGCACAACAAAAATAATGGGCAGCAGCTCTAAGTTTTAGCCACTGCAGCTTAGTAAAGAGTGATCTATGTATCAACACTTTTTTTTTGCAGTTTCTCAAACTGTAGTAGAATTTTCTTATTTATGGGAGCCAGTTAATTTGCCTGCACCAGAAAACAGGGTAACTGAAACAGTTCCTGCCTGTTGCTGACCTGTTCTGCCCTGTTCCAGCAGAGATGCCTGAATCAGCTCTGAGCTGCTGGAGTTTGCTGGCTAGACACAAAAGCCTGAGGAAGGGGGATGGCAAGGGAGGATTGCCTAAGCTCCTGCAGTTGAAGGTGGTGTAACATTATCTGTTGGCTTTCCTGCAACTGTGCATATTCTGCGGGCTGAGGCATTTTGAGAGACCATTGTCGCTCTTGGACAAAACTTTATCTGTGTATAGAAAACTTGCATTGGTATAGGGTCTCAGGGTTTTTTTATTCACCTTTATAGTGAAGTAGAGCAGAAGGTTCTTCATATGATGTCCTTCCTCTTCAGTTAAAGAGGAATAGAAAGTATTAAGAAATTTTTTTTTGTTGTGTCTTAGGAACACTTCAAGAATGAGTCCACCACAGGACAGAAGCAGAAATTCCTGCAGCAGTGAGCCTCTGGCAAAGTGCCTTCAAGCAAAGAAGGACTTGGAAACAGCTATATCTGGAATTGTCAAAGCTGACCAACAGATTAAAGAGAACTGGCGGGAGGTAATTTTAAATTCCTTACAAAAAAAGTTTTCATAACAAACATGACTTTAATGACAGTTTTTGTTATTCCAGAGTTCTTTCTATTATGATGATGGCTTGAAATTTTCCTAGAGACTGCAAGCATCTTGCTGTGTTATTTGGTCATGCTCTTGATAAAGGTATTGCTGTAATACTAGCTTAGGCATGTAGAATGTACTAAAGCTGTTGGACAAAACATCAGAATAGAAAGATACAGCAGTAACATTGTTCTTCAGTACTTCTTTAAAGGTAGCCTTGGGACTTGTACTAACTTGAGTCATATGGTGCTGTGGGTGACTGCGGTTAGTTTTGGAGAAATAAATTGCTCCAAAAATACCACTTCCCTGTGACAAATACTATTTTGTAATGGGCACAGCATATGTTTGTTGGTGCTCTTGACAGATGTTCTAGAAATGGTACATGTTACTTGACAGGTGAAGGCCAAGATTCACAGCCACATCAGCCGCCACCTGGAGTGCCTGCGCAGCCGCGAGGTGTGGCTGTTTGAGCAGGTGGATCTCATCCAGCAGCTGAAGGAGGAGGCACTGCAGCAGCAGGCCCAGCAGCTCTACTGGGTAAGCTCTGGTTGTAAGTTGCTGCACTAGAATTTTTAAGTAAACTTTGTCCTTGCAAGTATTTTCTCCATCTTAATCTTAGAAGCTGGAACAGTAACACATGTTTTGTCTTCCATGCAGTATTTGGGACAATTCAATTGCCTTATTCATCAGCTGGAACGCTCCTATAGTAAGGAACTGGCAAACCAGATTTCAGTTTGCCTGGAAAGGTAAATATATTTTATGGTGCAAGTTAACACAACTGGTTCTTGTTTTGACTTAGGCATTTAATCTGATTTTTTTTTTTTATTCTAATAGAAACAGTAATAGATCTGTCGCCACATTTTAAAGGGTCCCTAGGAATAAGAACTTGAAAACATTCTGATGTATAATTCCTCTCATCTTTTTTTATCTTAGATTGAAAAAACAAGACTGTAAGGAGCAGTGGAGATACTAATTTGTGCAGACTATTTAGAATATTATTTATTGATGGCAATTGAAGTAAGAAGGAGAAATTGTGTTTTGCTAGCTATTTATTCAGTTCTTGATTTGTGAATAGGCATCTCTTTGTTTTTATGCAAGTATTAAAAGTCTGTTACCTAATTAGTGCCAGGTCAGTTTGGAAGCCTTTTTATGAAATAATGGATTGATTCCCAACACTTGATAGAGGAAGAAGATTCTAATTTTTAAAATTTTGATTATTTTCTTTCTGTAACTATTATCTTACTCCTTTAGACTGGGAAATCTTACTCTTAAACCAGAGGAATCATCCATCCTGAATTTTGAGGCTGACACATCTTACCTTCGCCAGGCTATTACCTCATTTGGTTCAATTAAAACAATGGTAAGCACCAAGGTCTTACTGGGTTGTAAAACTAATCTTTTGAGGCCATAGCACAATGTATTTCAAGTGATATTTCTACTTTTAGTTATAGCTTGGATGGATCCTGTGTACAAGTCATATAGTTTTAGCTGTACAATATATACAAAGTGGTTTATTAACTATTGCATGTAGTTCTGATTTTGGCTGAGCTTAGATCTAGTTATGTAAGTGTTATTTTAATGTATTTTGGCCTAGACTGAGGAAAAGATAATATTCTTACTCTATTCCAGCAACTGAAAATAGTTATGGTTCTATTTAGATATTAATGGTTCTGCATTGTACATGGCTTTCTGGGATAGAAATATTTTGGGATTGTTATGTAAGCAGCGTATCTTCTGTATTATTGGAGATAATTCTCTTAAAGAAAGTGGACTTTTATAGTATATCTTTCTCCATTGTGTTTTTAAATGTTGAGAAAATTGTTAGCCACAAAGAACTGACAAATTGTAACTGTGCTTTACTTCTGCTTTTTTGTAGAATTCATCCTAGAAGGGGGACAAAATTGATACTTAAATTTTGGTTTTGTTTCCTTACAGCAAACCTCAGAGAGAGAGAATACTTCTCCCTGGTTCCCAGGGCAGAATTGTGCCCTCATGAACTGTGAGCAGGTAAGATTAAGACTCATATCTGTGACTGTTTAATTGTATTGAAGGGAAAAAGGGAACTCAAACACAATATTGGCTTGCTTGAGTTTAACATCTGTTTGTTAAGCTTTTTGAGTAGCCAGTAGCAGTCACTGTGGTGAGCATTAGTGGTCTGATGTTCTAGCTGCTCTAGGAACAGATGTGCAAGAACGTAGTATGAAAGTGAATTTGGAGTGTGATGGTCAGTGAGAATTTTTTAATTGAATATTCCTTGATGTTGTCAAGTCAGGACTTGAAACTATCAGATTCCTTTTACTGCAGAAATCAGTGGGAAATCTTATGTTGGGTCAGAAACAGCATCAGTGAAAGAGGGTACCAAATTAGTAACAGGAGTTGTGGTCAGAGGGAGGTTTATGGCTGGGTTACACATACCAGAACTGTGAGTTGTAGAGGTTGTTGCTTCTCTTTCTTGTCAGTTACTCTGAAGAATCTGGGATCACAAAATCTATCAGTGCAGTGTCTTAAAGTGATACAGGCAATTGAAGATTCAGTTTTTTCTTAATTAGAAGGGACTGTTTTTTCTTTTGGTTCAGAAATACTGATGCATATTGAATGCCTGTTTCAATGTTCACCATAGATTACCTCAGCAATTAGACTTTCTGATGACCAACAACATTCTTTCTCAGCAGAAAACATTATGTGGAACAGTGAGTGCCTCACTTGCTGACTGGTTACTTGGAAGCAGACCTGTGAGTGTTTGCCAGGCTCCATATGTTCCAAGCACCAATCTTGAGGAATGGGTTACACAAAAATGTGTGTCAGAGCCCAGCCAGGTAAGGCTTGTATGCACTAACCTAGTTTTGAATAAAGGGGAAAACACAGTATCTTGATGGCAGATGTAATATGGTGGGAAGTAAACCTTCTGTAATTCCCTTCACTGCCTTAGGTACAGGTAGTGCTTTAGCACTTCCTGTCAGAATGTTCCTAACTCTAACTGCATGAGCAGTTACTGAGCATTGTCTTTTAGTGTTAATCAATGCATTTCAATGTGTCTTTACTAGGATTTCAATTCTTCCAAAGTCTGTTATTTTGAGGAAGCCTGGGGAAATCTGAAAGATTTGGAAAACTGGCTCCTGCAGAATCAACAGTGTGATGTTGCTGGGAAGACAGACTGCCCTGGCCGCAAGGACTCCACCTCTACTTTCAGCTCATCCTTTTCCACTATTGAAAAGGCGGAGGAATTGGAATCCCTCGGCCAAGAAGAGATGGACCTTTCTGACTGGCTGATTACTCCTGATGCAGAAAATGGAAGTAGTGCTTCAGATGAGAAATGGAAGTATGAATTTAAACCTTTTAGGGAAGAATTTAATTTGAATGATTGGCTCCTCAAAGCTGAAGCATGCACCAGTTGTCGCGGCAGCCAGATCAAAAGTGTGGAAATTGAGAACCTGGGAAATCTGAAGTGCCTGAATGATCATCTTGATGGAAAGAAACCACCCACTACATCTGCTGTAAATGCTTGGCTGCTTCAGCATCCCCAGGCCCCATGTAAGGTGGAAGATGTGTGCAAAGCTAATGAGCTGTGTGCCAGCTTTTCAGAGTGTGTGTGTGATGAAAACTGTGGAAAAGAGGCTCTGTGTAAATGGCTTCTGAAGAAAGAAGGGAAGGACAAAAATGGAGTTCCAGTCAGCCAGAAAGATTTACCAAATCCTGAGCATGAGAAGACCAATTCTGCTGCCAACACCTGGCTTAGCCCTGCACATCAGCTCACAGGGGAACCCCTTAGTGCAGAGAAAGAAGATTATTTGGCAGAGATCGCAGAACCCTTGAAAGTGCTGCTGGAAAGGCCTCTGACAAGCTGGCTGGCCAAGTCTGAGCACAAAGCAGACAGTGCAGAAGAAAAGGCGAGTAGGGAAAAAGCAGATAATAGTTTCAAAAGTCCTTTCCTAGACCTCTTGGCTCCATTCCACCTCCCCTTGAATGTAAACAGTTGGGTGTTGGCTTCAGACAACCTGCAGAATGCTAACCCACCTCCAGCAGAAGATAAATGGCTTCTACGCAAGAAAGCACAAGTGAGCTTAACTTTTTGTTACTGCTGTGTATTAAGCCAATGTGCTGGGTTTATTGTTTCACTCACTTTAATGCCTGCTTTCTGTTCCAAATTCATAGCTCTTCTGGGTAATACTGACTGGCCGTTTTCTTAGCCCTTTTAATGTTTTCAGTAATTATTACTTAGTTACTTAAGTAGATGACAAGTTAATTTTGAAGTATTTTTGAACTACTTTTTGAAGTACTCTTACTAAATAAATAAACCATCAATCTCTAAGATTCAGAAGTCAATTCTGTTTTCTTTGTGAATATTTCCAGAATTTGGAGATGCATCAGTATGTATTTGTTTGGAGGTCAGTAATTAAGGTGACTTCTCTTTCAGGACTTTGGCCTTCCTACAGTTTGTGACCTTTTTGCCTGTATGAAACTCAATGGAGATAAAGAAAAATGGCTGTATCAGACTCCTTTACAGGTAGGATGCACAGAATGTATTAGAATAGCTGAGCCTAAACATAACTCAGGGGTACAGGATACAGACACTGGCAGTTAACTGATGTTTTCAGAGGTTTATACATAATGTTTAACAGCATTGTGATTTTCTCCCCATAAGCCTTTTTAACAGTTTGGACCATTCTGCTTTTTCATATTCCTCTTCTGATGGCCAGCTGGGGAGGGCTTTACTTACATTCTTGAGCTTTACTTACACTCTTCAACTGATTGACACTTGGTAAAATCTTGGGGACTTTTATTGTAACTAGAATGTGCAAATAATGTCTAAATTTCCAGGCAGTTTCCTTCTTATCTTGGTAGTGTATTTACAGCTGATGTCACATTTCTCCTCGCTGCCAAGATAACTCTTTATCATTGTTCTTGAAATTCATTAGAAAAGTCCTTAGCAGGTGTGCGTACTTCAAACCCTGAAAGCCAAGATACTCAGTTCTAGGAAGTATGAAATTTTCTCCACCCCCCCCCCCCGAATGTCTTATACAAGTGTTTTGAAAACTGTTGCTTTCTGCTTATCAAATAGAATAACCCCCTTTCTCATTTGTTTAGATGTGAACAACTGGAAGCATCGAAATCGTCCCTTTCCCGCTGATCAACCGCACATCACGCTGAGTGACTGCAGCCAGCTGAGTTCTTGTGTTTGTGTTTGGTCGTCTGCTTTTTCTTCTCAAATTATAACAAAAAGAAAGATTACTCATATGACAGAGTTATGGTGCAGAAGATGCCTTTTTGTTAAGATGAATTCTGAAATGTAAACCCACTGAGCATAAGCAATCTGATACTATAGAGTGTTAGTAAACTCCTATCTGTTATGGGACTACATGAATCTCCTTTAATGGGTTGTCACTTGAAGTATGTTGAAGCCAGTGCAGGTATAAGGAGAAATCTCTCTGGTGCTGTGACATGTCCACCTTCGGCAGTGACTTCAAAAGTGTTGCCATTCCTTTCAGCTGCTACAACTTTGTCATGAGTTGGTTTCCAGCTTACTGGGGTTGGGGTTGCAAGGCATCTGAGGCTGTGTTTGGAAGCTATTTCTTTTATTGAGCAGTTGCTAATTTTAAAGGTTTTGTTTGCATCTTATATTGGTGCATCTCCCAGCTGAGTAGATGTAGTCCAGGTTTTGAAAAAGACATGAATTTATGGAACCTGACCCATGACAGGAAAACTGGTAACTTGGTTTTGAATGGAAACATGTCTTTCAAATTGTTGAGCCATTCAGTAGATGAGATCCTACCATGTCCCCAGCATTTAATAACTATTTGAATTTCATTGAAAAAGCTGTGAGATGAAAGATGTATATTTCTGCTGGTTTTAGATAATTCACAAAGAACTTTTATGGACTAAACCACTAGAAAGCAGGCATCTTAGCCACATAATATTTAAAGGTAGTATTTGGGGAATTTGATGCCTTCTCATCAGATTGCTGTCATGCCATAATTGGGAAAAACACTAACTTGGCAAACTGTGTGTCTCCTACTGATCCATTTTAAAGATATTTAAGCTGTAGATTTCCATGTTGTTATGCATATGAAAGTGGGGTTGAGTAACTGATCCCTGTAGCTGTGGACATAATAGAAGCAATACCTCTTTAGGTATTTTAACATTTTGAGCCT
>NW_009953797.1:2740592-2745590 GCF_000747805.2 Chaetura pelagica
ATGCCTGTCAGCTTGCATGAAAAACTGTGAAGTTACATAGTTTCTGGTGCAGCTTCTACTCACTTAACAAATTGTTCTTAATGACTATAAAAAAGAGTCTCCCCTGCAGCCTGCCTGGGAATAAAAATTATTTCAGTCCTTTACAACCCTGTATAAGAGAAAATATTAGCAAGACCAACCGTGGTATCACCTTGCAGTGTGAACACATTCTTGTCTGACAGAACTTTTATTAAAAATAAGCTTTTAGTCTGAGAGAGGCACACTGCACATGTGAAACCAGACCCCAAAAGGGCTTGACAACAGTGGTCTACTGAGGCTCTCTTTGTTGGGGCTCTCTGCTGAAAGCAAAAAGATCTTTTTGAAGTTCACTTCCCCCTTTGAACATGTCCTTTTTGCTGCATGGGAAGACTGCACTGTGACTAACTCCAATCGTAGCCTAATTTGATTAGTGCTTGAACTTAAGGAAGTTGACTGATGTGCAGCCCACCTCTTATAATTAATTCCTTGTAGATGTCATTGTGTGCTATTTGTCAGTTCCTTACAAGCCCTTTAAAACTCTGGGGTATGTATTCCTTTACTTACTCAACTGTCTTATCACCCATTGATATTTATGTAAAATGTTGATTAGTTTTTTCCATTAAAAAATAATTGCAGCCAAAGGGTGTGGTATGTCTTCTTTGCAAGGTGGTTACAAAGAAGTGCTGAGGCACCTTGCCTGGTTGAGGTGTCTGGGTGTCGCTGCGGTGGTGCTTCCAGCCCCATGCTGTGTTCATGTGATTCAGGTCTTCATTTCCCCGCTCCCTGCAGTGTTGCTGCCAAAGCCAGGAAACCCTGGCACCAGGCACACCCCTGAGGGATAACTCCTATCAGCTACTGCCCCACATCAGGACCCTTGGGCACGCAGCTGGTATGTCTAAATCACCTGGCCTTGACTTGGCTGCTGTAAGAAATGCAGATTAAGACAAAATTGTTTCTTACTGCTCTTGAATAGTTAAGGAGACTTTATGGATTTTAGTGGCCTTCAGTCCTCTTCTCCCATAGCTATAGAACATCTCTGGTCTGGTTGCACAGTTTAAAGTTAGTTCCTCTGGCTTGTCTGCTCTCCTAGTTTTTTAATATGAGCCTCCCTACATGTTTTGTTCCTTCTCGGGGGATTTTTCATTTGTTCAAACTGGTAGAAGTGACTTAATCCAGGCATAAGAGAACATTCTTGAGAGACCTTATGCAGCTGGGCCTGACAGCCTTCCAACCACAATATCTTGAATTTCATGTGTGGGTGTGCATATGCACACAGTTTTTCTAAATGGACTAGAGGTTCTTTGTTAGCCTCATGCAGAACTTGTGAACACGTATCCTGACTATAGCTTTCAAAGACATGGAGGAAAATACTTCCAGTCTTCCAAAGACCAAGGAAGACCAAGAGTAGCAGGAGCAAAGGATACTATTGTTTGCTTCTCAAGTATTTGGAGACCTTTCTTTGAACAATCTGAGATTGTCAGATTGTACTGAGGAACAGGGTCCTCTCTGAAAGCTTAGTTTCACTTCCTTCCCTGTGGAGCTCGAGCAGTTACTTCCCACTCCTCCCCTAACTAAGTTTCCATAACAGATCAATGCTTCTAACTTGCTCCTGTACAAAATAACCAAAATTTCTTGTGGTCATGTATGTATTGGTGAAAGTATGGAGCTTTACGGCTGAGTACAGGTGAGACTCTTCACAAGCCAAAAGCATGCCAGGTGAAGGCCTGTTGCATCCCCACTTGAGGGCTACTGCTGGCAGCCAGGAAAGGTGCCCCAGACTTCAGATGGGGACAGCAGGGGCAAGATCAGCACTTGGTGGGCTCATGGCAGCAGTGCAGACTTGGTGAGGCAGGGAAGCAAGTTTCCTCTATTACACATGGAGCCTGGGGAAACCCTTTACAAAGGTGTAACCAACACTGGTTTGACTGGCTGAGCCTTGTAAAGAGAGGAGCAGGAGGGGATGAGTGGCAGCAGTTGTCCATCCCTTGCAAGTGCCCACCTGGAGCAGGGCTGCTCACAGGGCTCCTGGGGCATCAGACTGCTCCACTCCTCCCAACAAAATCAGCTGTGGTGCAAGCCTGGCAGCTGTGCTCAAAAGGACAGGGACAGAGGACCAAGAGGGTGGGGGAAAAGGTACAAGGGGTGAACACAAGACTGGTATCAGTGATGCTGTGAAAGTACCAAAAAAAGGCTGTAGATAACCTTTTGGAGTCACTGCACTGCCTGGCACTCAACCTGTGAACATTGGCTTGTGCTGTTATACGATACTCCACTTAAAACATACTGATTTCCTAACCATCTAGAGTGTACTGAGCACAAGGGTAACCTGTTAAAGCATTAAAAAGGATTTTCCTTCTCCTTTTTTACTGCCTGGTTAGGACAGAGGAACCATAGGCTATAAACACTGGATTGTTTCTTCTGCCCTAGCAGATGCTTCCCAGCTGTCTTCAGAAGCAGCTTCTGCTTTATGGAGGAAGCTGGAGATTCCTACCACATGATTAGTGATTTCTCAACAAATCCCCCAACTGTAAGAGAAGTCATCTGCTGACAGGGAATGGTCCAAGTGCCTTTCTCTATTCCAAAGACTATGCAAAAGCAGCTTTGCAAGACTCAAAAAGCTTTTGTTACACCTGTTAAATCAGATGCCCTCACTGGCTGCCATGGCATAGAAAGCTGTCTCAGTTCTACCAGCAAAACTCGATCCCAGGAGGACAGAACACAGGCAGTGCTGCATGGGAGGACTGCAGGTGGCTGACCAAATCCTGTCTGGAACCTGATTTTACGTCCTTTTATTCCTACTGAACTCAGATATACTTTTGGTATATGCTTTAAGTAGCAGCTTTATACTGATTGCCATTAAACTGTGAAGTCTTAACATAGAACATCATAGAGATGTTCTCTGTATTCCATACATTCACCTCCCTCACTGCTGCATCTGCGCTGGTTGTATTTTACAGCTCAAGCTAGAGATTACTTCATATATGAACAGGTTATGAACCAAAGCTTTTAATAACCCTAGAAACAAACACAGCTATTTCAGAAAAAAAGCACTCAGCTCTGCCTCTGAGACAAGCAATTCCAGGAAATTTGCAGACCAGATAACATGCTAACTTTTCTCAAGAGTCAGCCTAGTCTTAATGTAGTGGTAACTTTGAACCTACAAAACCTTGTTCCTATATTATTTCCAGTGCACTCTAAGGAGGAAATTTATTAAATGACACAGCCTTCCTACTTCAGTAGAGACAGAGAGCTCCTGAGTCATTATTTCAGCCCTGAAGAAGTCTCTAACAAAAATGAGACACACTGCAAAGTTCGTGACACAAAAGCAACCCTTGTCCACCATCAGCTCCCCAAAGCAGCCATCAATCCATCATCCAGCATTGCCAAGCCTGTAGGAGTGGCAGTCCTACTAATGGTGACCAAGAAATGGGCAGGCAGGAACTCACTGACGCTGACAGGGAGAGAAAAAGTGGCTCAGAAATAAAGTGCAGGTGTTCTCCTATGTCCCACGCAACAACACTGTGCAGCTGGTGCCTATGGCACCTTCCTGCAGCCTCTAAAAAGGATAGTTGCTTTAGTGGCATGGCCCTTAAAAAATGCTTGTTAAGACAGTCCAGCTCTGACACCACGAATACACAGCCCACTGAAAGACAGTGGAACATCAGGATTAACAAAAAGCAGCATTTACAAAGCAGATATGAAAAGACCTGGTGTTTTTCCTTTATAGTACACCTGGTAAATGCTGGCATTTAGCATCTGCTTTGACTAATTTATCTAATTGCGTTCAACTGTGAAGGCTCCTTAGCTAGAGCACTTGCTCTATAAAAAGCCAGTTTCAGAGGTCATCTCTTCCTAAAGAAGCTTCTCAGCAAAGCTGTACTTCTCCTCAGAGGAAGGTAAGAGCTACCATCTTTCCTCCATTGCTGTTCTGAAGCTTTTATTTTCTTGGGTGCAACGTAGTTTTCCAGAGTTGTTTCAGCAGGGAGACCTTGAGGTGAGATCTTGTTTTAGGTTGTCTACTGAGCAGTAGGTTTTTTATTTTTCCCTTGCCCTGCCTTCACACTGTCTCAAACGTGTGTAATTATTAAAAAACTTAAGGAATAAGTTGTTACACAACAACTTTGATTACTGAACTAATTCACAACTTACTGTTTAATTCATTTACAAACAATGCTTGGTACATGATTTAATTGAAACACCAGAGAAGGTGTAGATTCATCACATCATAATTCTGCCAACAACCTACAAACATTGCTTGGGTGTGGAAACAAAACTTGTTGCTGATTTAAATTCCTAGAGTAGGCAATGAGAGGAGTATTCATACTGTTTGGTTTTTAACTGTTGGTTAAATGAGTTCTAAAGTCTTGGAAGATCCAAGTGTTTTAATAGTCCAATGGCAGCTGTTCTGCAACAGCAACTGTACCTCATCCAGAAACAAACAGTTCCTTATTTACCAGAGCAAATAAGGGAGTGGACTCAAGCCCTGGTATGCCTCACTGTCACCCCTCATCAGGAGACAATCAGCCTGTTAGCTCACTTCCCCTCATACACCAGCTCCCCCAGGACTTTATCACATTGCTCCTTCAAAACAAAACTGTACGTAAGAATCCTTGGATGCAGCACACTTCTGTCTTATGAGCAGTAGGGACAGCATTGTGCAAGTACCACCCTTTTTATTAATGATGATGTCCCTTATTGCAGCTTACCCTGTGCTGTCAGAGTAATGAGCCCTGCCCTGTGCCAGTTGCTACTTAAGGCTCCTGCTGTCTCCAGCTGCCCTGGGCTGGCTGTTGAGGCAATGCAGGGGGAAAAGACTGCAGGGAATATGGACACAGACTTTATTAGGAGGTGCCATCGTGGTACACGCAACCTGAGCAGGCTGGTGGTGCAGCAGGTAGAGCTGTGGGACTGGAGCATGTCTTGTGGCTCTGGCCCAGGGCTGGCTGGCCAGTGTGTGAGCGAGGCTCTGTCTCAGTGGCC
>NW_009953797.1:2745821-2755020 GCF_000747805.2 Chaetura pelagica
GTGCCCGTGCCCCGGGGTGGCTTGGCCAGTGTGTCAGCGAGGCTCTGTCTCAGTGGCCACTCTGCTCACTTGCAGGTCCAACAAATGTTGCTGCCTCTCCAGCGACAGGCTGGCAGAAAGGGCCAGTCCAGCTACACAGTGTCAAGAGGTTCCTCCCAGCATAGCATCCTTCTGTTCCACACTAATTGTAAAGAAAATAGCAAGGGGCACCAGGCAGATCTCACAGCTGATGGATTGGGGGCTGAGCAAGCGTGTCCTCGTCCCACGTGCTGCCCCGCTCAGAGGGACTGCCGGGCTAGGGAGCCCTTCATGTGCTCCCAGTTGTTGTACAGCGCGTAGAGGCCGGTCAGCGTCAGGCCAGCGATGCCGCCTCGCGCGATCCCACGCACGCCAGCTGCAAAACAGGGTAAAACCAGTCAAGCTGTATCCAAGGAAACTGTCTGTCACAAGCAACTTCCAAGAAGCTTGTGCAAATCCAGACAAATCTTAATGAACCAGTTTTTCTCTTCTGAATATGCTCCCGGAAAGGGCACCTGTGCTAATTCTACTCTCCTTCTTGAGCCTGCTCCCAGGATCAAGAAAGGTCCTGACACCACCTCTGCTGGTGCAACTTCCTCTCCATCTGTGCTAGTGCTTCTGCCTGAGTGAACCACTGCAGAACACTCAAAGCCAAGATGGCTTTTCCCAGTTCCTACTTAGTCTATTCCAGCTGTCCTGAACACAGGTGTTTCAGACAGAGATGATCTCTTCCTCCTCTAAGAACTCTTGGATTTTGACTTTTAACAACGTTTGTCAGTTATGGTAACCAGGTTTGGGAGGAAGGAGAAAGGGCAGGAAGAAGTTAACACAGCAGCAGCTGATGTGGACGAGACCTTGGGCACCAGAGATTCATGAGGGCTACTATGGAGATCTTATCACTACTTTTGTGTCTTTGGAATTCTAAAACCTTTTGAAAAAAAATTAAGAAGTAGATGAAAGAGATCCACTGCAAAGAATTAACTGGGACATGCATTGAACAACTTTCTTTACCCTTACTATTATTAATCTTAAAAATTATTATTTTGCAATGGCAAATATTGAGTCAGGCAATTAAAATAAAAAACATATGCATGGTTTTTTTTAACTGCACACTCAAGACTTGAAGATGCTTCAAGTTGTGAAGGTAAAAATTCAGGGCATGTTTGGCCAATACCAGCAGCCATTGTGCAGGTGTTGTGGTAGCAGAGACTTCTGCTGTTTTTACTGAACAGCAGAATGTTTCTATTTATCAATAGGAGAAAAGTGCCTTAGTAAAGCTCCCAGAATGCATTGAACACTGAGAACATGACCCTCAACATTAGGAAAACTTCAGTGAGTTTGATTCTGCAATGCTTATCAATCCCAGCTGAAACAAGTTAGATGTGTTCAGCATAGAGAACAAGGCCAGTTTTTGCTTACAGCTAGGTAAATCCTGCCTGATTTATTGGTGAAACTGACAGTGGAGTTCATGTTCCTAAACTTGACATGAAGTAGATCTCAGTAATCAGTGGTTTGTTGCTTTTTTTCCCATTATGGGTCATGAAGTTGTCTCCCGTAACTGCATTTAGGCTTGCAGTGGGGCAAGAAGCTGTTTGCATCAGCTAAATGGAGACTGCATTACCTGTGCTGCAAGATTAAATAGATTGCATTGGAGTTGTTAAACCTATATTGCTCAGGCATGTAATGATACCAAGAAACTGCAGAAGTGATAGCAGAGGTTGGACTTGGTCCTTAAAGGTCATATCTAGCCACAGTTTCTAGAAATGTCACTGCCAGACCAGCTTTGATGATCCAAGAGGTTTTTTGGGATATAAGCCTGAATTCACTGCCCTAACTGTTGGGAACTCAACACCTCAGAGGAAAGCCATGCTGTTTATGCATCTATGTGCCGAAACTAGCATTTAGGAATGCAAATGCAGACTTCTATTTTTGACAACTCATCTTGAATTCGTTGCACAAAAAGCTTTTCACATGAAGGGGTTGCAGTTGGTTACACAGAGCTAACTATGTGCAAGCAGATTCTGGTAAAAAGCCACAGGTGAAATTTCAAGGATGTGTTATGGAAACACGTATTTGAGATAATCTCTAAAAACTCTTCATCACTTTGGGGAAAAATTAACACATTAGAGTCTGATTTTCAGTTCTTCATATTAGGAAACAATTGCTCCCAGAAGCAACTGCCAAAAAAAAGGGCTCCTAACCATTACAGTGTACAAGGAAAAGCACAAAATGAGGAACATTCTCAGAGAATGCAACACATCACAGAGTTATGACTATTCCCACAGACTCTTCCCTCAGCCACCAGATTCAATTCCCCTCCTTTCCCCTTAAACTTCTATTCTTATGGCAGAAAGGTAGGTTGAAGGCTGATCAAGCCTGGTTCCAGGTTCTATGAAGTCAGGATTGTACAAAAAAAAAGTATTTTCATTATTTTGCACAACTGAGCCACTTTCCAGCATCCATGCAGACTTAGACACTGTGCTGCTATGACACAGTGCTCCTAACACAAAAACTGTTGTTAATATTTCATGTGCTGAGGTTAGTCAGCTAAGGATGGCAGCTCTGAATCTATATATAAAGTATCAGCCACAGGGCATAGGTCTTGTCCAGACAACTCAGGGACTTTGCTGAAGAAGCTGTTTCAGTGGAAGTCTGTTCCATGAACAGGAACAAAATGTGTGCATTTGGTATAAGTGCATTACTGAGTCAGAAAAAAAACCAAGAAGCAAGTAAGAAATGTTTCCTACCAAGTTCCCTATGCTTCTGCTACAAAATTTCACTAGTAATTTTGTTTTGTTGCAGTTGCATCTTGTTTCTGAACTATTCACAGTAGTTACAAAAAGAAAAAAAGGAAAAACTTCCCTTTACCTAATGGGTTAGATTTGCATTTGCGTAAATACCTCCAAGTCTGTGGCAGACTTCAAACAATAACACAGTGTAGGATGCAGCCCAGTTGCTGGGCAGGAAATATTAAGCCCTCTGAGAAGATTACCTTGTTAAAAAAAAATAAAAATTCTCCACTCCCATCCCAGCTGTGTTTGCATGATAGAACACGTTCCCACCCCTCCTCTACAAGCACTCTCTGGAAGCTTCTGATATCAAGTCTGCCTTGACAAACCCTGCTACAAACACGGTTGTAAGCCTCTAATCTTGCGTGTCTGAGCAAGATAACTTGAAAGTTCCAGCAGACAGACAGTTCTGAAAGCAGGTATTTTGACATCAGGCAACTTGCACAATAGTAGTTACTGTGGTGTGAAGGCTAAACTAGAAAATCAGGAAGAATTTGTAATTTATTTTACAAGTCTAGAAGTATTAAACCTGTTGAAATTACTTTGCAAACATTACTGAAATTCCCTGCTTTCTCACTTGAGAGACCTGCAGCACCTGATGGACACGAGACTTCTTTGGGCACTGCAAATGGCAGCAAGAACTCTGAAAGTCCCTGCAGCTCTGAGAACTCTGCTCACTGTTTCTGCTTGGCAGAGCTGTGCAGAAGGCATCACTGCTCTCAGTGGCCACATGTACTCTTAGACATTAGGTCTCAACTCAGCCTCAAAATGCTATTGCCTGTAGCACCTGCTTGTACTTTGCCCTTATCTCTTCCTTAATTCAGATATGAAACAAAATCCTCACTAAATAGCATTTGATTAATAGTCCTAAAGACTTGTTATGTTGAAAGCAGGTTTTAGCAGATGGTTTTAATTTCTAAAACATCTGATAGCCCCAAACTTCTAAGTTCAAAAGCAAATCCTTTACTTTTTTAAAAAAAATTATATCCTAGGGCCCTACCTACAGCAATCTGCAAAAAGCTCCTCTTTCCCCTCCCCACCAGACACACAAAAAACCCACCTGTTTGGCCCAGTGAAAAACACAGCTTGAGCCCAAAGGGGAGGGGCTTTTCTAGCTCAAGAAGTAGTTAGTGAACACAACTGCTCTGAACTCCTACCCACTGCATGTCAGAAAACTGATCAGCAGGTCTGGTCAGACTTTACTGCTAGCAATAAAACATTTAGCCCTTCATAATTCATAATGTATTGACTTTTCAGGGTTGTGTTCTGAAGCCTTAAAATGACAATTACTCCCTTCATCTATTGCTGGCATGCAATTCCCTTCTTTTGCACACCATTTCATACCAAAATTATGTAACATCTATTGTGCAACGAGCATGAGATGCTCTATCTGGTATCAGGCTCCTACTGCACAGAAGTTCAGTAAACAAAGTAATCCCTTTTTGTTCCTGTTTTCCCTAACCTTAAGAGAAAAAAAACCCCTAAGAATACATACAACCTGTGTAACCCTCAGATAAGAGGTAAAGGTTATTGAAATTTTTTTGCTTACTGAAGTGTCTGTCAGGAATTTCAATGAGAATTAATGGCTGTCACACTGGTTCAGACCCAAGTCCTACCTAGCTCAGTATCTCTTTCTTGAGTGATTGATCCTGTGTGCTTGAGGAGGAGTGTAAGATCCTCACCCTGCTAGCTGAACCTCTGTGACGTGGTGACTAGAACCACATGCACTTTCACGGTGGGAGGGAATGGTAGTGACACAGTGCACAGTGACAATAATAATCTTGATTATTTCCTACTTTCAGAGGCTAATACGATTATGAAAACAACATAATAAAGATGTTTGATTTACAAGAGTTTGAAAACGCATGCAAGAGGGCTAAACGTTTGGCTTAGGATTTGTGCTTCATAACATTTATCAGAAAAATCTTGGCACCACCTTTGCTTGAAATGGGAGGCTAAGTAATGGTACCTTATTAAATGGAAAAACCACCCTCCTGGACTTAAAACATCAGACTCCCTTTTAGCCAAACTCAGGCAGGACTGATTAAATTGCAACATTTCTACTACATATGTCACTGGCAAAGGAACACAAAGGTTTTTCTTTCACCTGTCACTCAACTTCTACCCAGAACATTCAGTTTGTCATCTTGGCATAAAATTTCATTTCAAGTAAGTATGAACACTAGAGATCCCTTTGGTCAAAGGGATCAACTAGTGTGCTAGCAGTTTCACTGATTTTACTCAGTTCAGCACGTTACCCTAAGCCACACAGTGTGCTGAGATGGATTCCAGCTGACGTGTGATTTATCATGGCAAGTTAACAGTGTCTAATTCACTCCAAGGAGGGCTAGCAGAACTCCTGGGGACTTAACTGCTTTAGTCATGAGCAATGGTGAACTTTCAGTGATTAATGCCCCTTTCAGTGAGGAAGGGCTGAACTTCCACAGTCCATACTAGTAGACTTTTTAAAGCTCTTTTATCTTCTTGCACACAAGCTGTGTGTTAAGTAGTGTTGCACAAAACTGCTCACAATCTAGTGGATTTAAAATGTGGCTATTTTGGAAAGCCTTTTTTGTTTGATTGCTGGCATTTTGGTAATGATTAACACCTCTACAAGGACAAACTATGAATACTGGGACCAGCTTGGAGCAACAAACCTCAGCCTTTAAAGTGTCTTCCCACTAATTTCTTTCTCCTCTACACTCATCCCTCTCAGCAAGGGCTTAATAATTTAAGAAATTCAATCTAGGCTTTGTAGTGTACACAAGAGCATTTTCCAGTGCAGCAGGGTTGCTGATATGATTCTTCCATCAATGTTATGTTTAAACATAAACCAGAAAGTCACAGTGAAAACCCTACCATGCTTTATAGCTGCTTCTGAAAAACATTCCTGATCTCTTTACAAAACAGGCATGATGGAAGTGGTAAATCTCAGTGTCTGAAAGACACTGCCTCCAACTATTTCCACCTTTTGTGGATTACAGAACAGCCTTGATTTGAAATGGTATGTTTGTGGGAGTTGCCAGCTGACACCAAAACACGGGAATTTGTAATGGAAATATCCCTGGTGGCTTTAAATGTTCCTTTTTTTAATGCCAATGCAACATAGCATCCCATGTAACACAGGAATTTATTACAACCGTGATATATCGCAGATGTGAACTTGACATTTGCATATGGTTTAAATATTCAAGGTTTTTTTTGTAAATATTTATTGATGCAGGGTAAAGACATAACGTAGAGGGAAGGTCTACCACACAGAATTACAAAAAGTATTCTGGTGTAGGATGACAGCAGAGGAAGCAAGGGAGAAGCAGCCAGATGGATAGAGCATCCAAAAAAAAAAAAAAGGGAAGCAAGATTGGGACTAAATTCTTTGAACAGATGTGAATATCATCTCTTTCATTTACAGAACTGATCCTTGACCTTTAAGGTCTACTGTGCCTCTCAAACTCCCTGCATATGGTGAAAAAATTTCTTTTGAGTTTCTGTGAGGTACAGTTCACAGGCACAACACATGACATTTGTACTTGAAATATAATACTGTAATTAATACAGACTTATTGACTACACTTACCTTTATCAGTGCTACTTAATAGCTCACTAGATCTTAGGTTACAAAACAAAAGTCTGGTAAAAAACACTGAGCTCTGGTAAGAAAAATTTTTGTACTGTCAGATGACTGTGCATGTGACTGGAGCAGCTATGCACAGGTGCACTGTGCCAAGAACAGACACAATGCCAACTCTATACTTCTGAAAGGTAAGGGGGAAGCTTCTGCTGGAATGTAAGATGGCAGTTCTTCTTTATAACTTTCTACAGAAAATGTTAAAGACTTGTACTCAGTTAACCTACCCAGCTGTTGTTCGTAATATGGTGAGACGGTTATATTTACTCCAGAAACCTCAAATCAGTAGCTCACTGTAAGACAGCTATGCGTCTTTCAAGGTTAAGTGCACAAGTTAGTATTTATGAAGGCTGCTTAAGCCAATTATTTTTTGTTTCAATTAGTCTAGGCCAACAGGAAAAGAAGACTTCTCAAAATGTTTTGCCCCATATATGACACTGGCCTTTAGGAACACTTCTAAGACATGTGGCTCAGTTAGATTTGTAGAAGTACACAGGTTAATGCTAGAATTTTCTCCTAAGTAAAAGCCCAGTGAATCCTATAGCCAAACCTCTATTGAGGTACTTAAAACTTATACTTTTTTCCTCTGGTAATGTCAGAACATGGTACCCCATAATCCTCTAAAAAAGATGATCCCTCCAATTGTTGAGCTTGGACTACGTGCTAACAGGTGTTTTGATGATGAAACTCAGACCCTCTCTTCTGCAAACAGTTCAGTATGCATCAGTAAACTAACCTTAAATCCCTGCTGTACTCAAATAATGTTGTTTTTTTAGAGTATTATGCAAAGAGTAGGATCCTACCACAATACAAGTTTCACAAACAGCTAAGTAATAATTTTATAAATGTATTAGTTTGTGTATGTCATGTGAGTCATTTGGAAGTTTCAGCTTGAGCTGGGCAAGCATTTTAAACACTCACTATAAATCTGAGTAAACATTTCATATTCCATATAGATACATAATTTGGCTCTCATTATTATTATTAGTCCTGTGCAAGTTGAAAAGAATCTAATTTAATTCAGCTGCAGTTTTTTTTAAGTGTAAGTTTTCCTTAAGTAGTCTTAGCTGTGTGAAGAACAATGTGTGGATTAGAGAATATTGAACTAATGTGTCTTGGTTCCTACTGGACCATTTTTACATTGCCAACTTTCAGAGGCAGACAGCAATTAGTAAAAGTAATGAGAATTCTAGTTAACTAGGATAAAACACAAGAAGAGGAAAACTAGAAACAATCTGCTACTCTACCAGTGCTTTTGTACAGCATTCCTGTCAAGGTTCCAGCAGCTATGGTGTTCAGGTCATCTTCTGCACCTCTTGTTTTTTCAATGATGACTCCAAATGCACTGTAAAGTAGAGCTGGGAAAGAAAAACATTTAAAAATTGAAGTCAAAACTCACAAGTTCTACTAAACCATGTGACTTGAGAGAGGCCATATTTTATAAGAAAAATACCAATTTGGTATGGGATTGCACAAACATTTTCTTGAGTAATCTTTCTTCAAACACAGCTGAAAAAAATCTGTTAATGTGTCACTTAACCTGGAACCTTGAACTGCAGTGTGCCTGCATCTCAGCTTTCAAGCATACTTGTATTAGATTTGGTATAGAAAATAATAAAAGAAAATAAAGCAAAATCCAACCATAAAACTTGCTACGCATCTCTTAGGAATAAAAGTGCTATTCTTGCTGTAGTTCAGAATCCCACCTCTGACCATGGCCTCTATATTATGCTGCAAAAGCTGATGTCTGGGCTAGAATGGAAGCTAATTTCTTCAGAAATATCCAAACTAATTTATTCAGAAATCAGACTTCAACAAAATGTAATAAATGCAACTTAAACCTGTGATTTGCATTAAAAAAAAATTTCAAACTTATGTAGGCTGAGTTGTATCATGATGTAATCTCTACTTTAAACATTGCTATTTTTTCTTTAATTACCACATTGTGGGGCAGTAAGTTCCATCATTATGATCTTCAAATTAGATCAGTTTTGGATTTCTCCTTTCAAAGTAACTGAGCACCTTTTGGTCTTTCAAGATTGTGGGGGGAAGAAGCCAAAGAGCTTGTACTCTCCAGGGTGTTAGTTATTCCACTGACTTATAAAAATCATCTGAAGTTGTTTTTTGGAGGTAACTGAAGTGACTTTGTTTCCTGCATTCTTCCCTCCACAGACCTCAGCTCACAGAATTTTCTTTCTCTCCCATCAGGCTTTTGATAATTTTTATTAGTTATAAGCAACATTTACAGTGGGTGGTATCATAAGTAGTTTTTCTAACTAAGCTACCATCATGAAAGGATAAATCTTTGTCACCATTACATTTTTTCTACAGATAAACATTTTTTTACTCTTTAGCTGGAAACAGACATTAAGCAGCTGCTCACATGACCATTGAGTTTCTTCCTGTTATTAAAGTTATTTCAGAATTATGTAACTATATTTTTTGCCTTAAGTTGTGAATTAACTGGAATTCATTAACAAGTAAGCATTACCTATAATTTTAGTTATCTCACAGCTAGAGTTCTTATTTGTGACATACTAAAAACTTTGGGCCTTAATTACAAGCTTTTGGCTACTTATGCTTCAGATTCTATTTTAGCCTTTAATTTCCTTGTTATTCCTTTACATTTCAATGTCTACTGAAATGCTCCCATGTCCCAAAGAATAAAAAACAATCTGCAGTTTTTCCTGATGGATTTAACGATCAAAATTTAGAGAATACATGTTCCTATCAAAGAGTTACATCTTTAAATTATTTTCCCTAC
>NW_009953797.1:2755137-2756921 GCF_000747805.2 Chaetura pelagica
TACAAAATAACAATTTTACTTACCCAGAGATCCCAGAGTGTTAGCCCATAATGCTCCTTGTCTTGTCACCATATTTAGAATTCTATAATGGAGTTAGAGAGGTATTAGGACACTTAGCTCTCTGTGTTTACATTGAAGTAGTGTTTGATAGTACATGTAGTGTGTTTACACTATGCATTGGAATAATACCACTGGAATAATGAGCCCAAAGCCCCTAAAAACAAATCAGCAAGGAAATGCATACACCTTGGCAACACAATCTCCTCTATCATGCATGCTATAAATAGTATCTCAAGCAATACTGATGGCAAACATTTAGTCCTGTCAAGGCTCCAGAAAATTTTTCTCTTTTCAAATCCAGTTTGCACCTTTATCAAGAATCCAATCTCTTCCCTTCAGATTACTTTCTAACCCTAGCTGGTTAATGTTTCTCATGTGGTGACTACACACAACTGCTGAGAATGACTGATACGCTTATGCTGACTTAACTGGGTAAAAGAGCTCTGAGAAAGCTGGAGTGCTCTTCCAGAAGGTGCAAGCAACACAGGGACCCTGTGTCAGGGAACACGGTGATGCCTGAACAAATGGGGTGACACTCGAAGCAAGTCAGGAGGAAGAAAAGCACTTCCTTTGACAAATGTAGCATTCAACAAAAAGTGAAGTACCCAGAGTATTTCTGTGTGTATGCTTCCAGACTAGCACTAAAGAGGGAAAGCAAATCTTTGGTGCACTCTCAGGGAAGCACAACATCACTTCTTCTTGGCATCTGCTGTCTCCAGAACAGTGACAACAGCAGCCAGAAGAAATGACTGATCTTTATCTCCCAGCAGTGTAACACTATCACAGGCACAGGACTGCTCTGGACAGCTGACTACCACTGGAACTTAGTTTGTAATTTCAAACAACGTGAGTGTCACACATTAGGTTCCTTCTGATTTGAGATAATTTTCCACTCCTTTTCCTTTTTATAATCTTCATTAAGAGACACATCCCTTGATGAATATAGTTAGGTAATGAACTAAACAATTATGGACAACTTCATTTTGAAACAGGAGGGGAAAGAAAATCCAAGAGGATTGATCATCTTCCCCTAATTACACCACCTCCTTCGTTCTGTTAACAATACATTATTCTGTATTGATGAGAAGATCCATAATTTTAATAACCATGACATACTGTGAGATATTTGATAGGGATTAACAGCAAAATTCAAATTAATTAAAAAAAAAAATCCGTGTATATTAACCATCAATTTTAAGGAAATATAGCTAGGAAAGTCTCCTCTCTGTGTCTGATTAGGAAAACATGGAACTTAATACACGGTTTCAAGGTGATGACCTTCAATAGGCAGAAAGGCAAGGACTCACAGCACTGTGTGCAGTGACTGCCACCTGCTGGGCTGCCCCATCAGGGTTTGTACTTAATGTGTTTTGTCTGACTCGGTTCATTCCAAGTATGTAAAACACAATTTTGTTCATCTAGAACACTATGGAAGAGTCATTGTGGGGAATATTTTTGTTCTGTCTTTAGTTCTAAAGATGGTACAGAAGGGGATGAAGAATATAGAAACAATACTTTAAAAGGAGCAGAGCCAGTATAAACTGTATGAGGAAATACTAAATTCCTTCTCTAAAATTTCCTTCTTCTGAAGTATTCTGGGAGAGTGAAAATGGTTTCCTTCAGTTATTTCACTCCTCTGCTTCCTATTTGTCCTTCACAGGCACTTAATTTTTCTTATAGTTATGTCAAAACTACCAGTAATTCTAGGAGAAGCATACAGCAGG
>NW_009953797.1:2757394-2760953 GCF_000747805.2 Chaetura pelagica
AGAGTGTTCTATCTTCACACTGCTCTTTCAAACAATAAGGTAAGGTGAAAACATGGGAATGCCATGAGTGTTCATGGAAGCTGTAATCCAGAACAACTTCTGTCATGCAATACTTGGCCAGCAGCATGCACCTGTGTCATCTTTAATGCAAATCCAGGTAGGCCCACCTTCTATGTTTTAGTATCTTCCTGGTTTTGGGAAGTTTGGGAAAGAAGAGTGAACTCACTCTCAGATAAGAGACAGCAAAAAATATTTCAAACCAAACTGTGCTGCTCCTGGGAATATTTCAACATATAAAAACACAGGTTTGACTCTGAAATAGATTTCTAGTAAATATCAAAGTAATAACTTATTCTCAAATATTTAAGGTAAGTCAGAAGACATAGCAACTGTCACTGAATGAAAAGCAAAGAGCTTGGAACTGAATATTATTATAAATGAACACTTCATGACTTGATGAAGACAAGCATCGACTCTTCATTTATCCCCACTAAAGACAGAAAAATTCATTGATTTTTGCAGCATGTTCAGATCTAACCTTGTCCCAGCTGGAAGAAACACCTCTGTCACCAGAGTGTACTTTTTTGAGATTAAACACTTACTGTACATTTCTAGGTTTTGACCACGCCATGTTCTGTGTCTCCTTCAGGCCCAGCCGCAAACCATTCAGCGCACCAAGTGCTGCCCCTGGTTAGCACAGGAGCAGTTAGTACTTCTTAAGAAGGTAAAAAAAAATAAAACAATACTAGAAGCAAATACTGAAACACACTTCAGCATCTAGTCTGAAGTACAATAGCTGTTTACATAAGATTATGGGGCAGAGAAAAAGAGATTCACAACCTTGACAGTTACTGTAGCACAGTGGTATGACCTGGACAGCTGGGAAAAAGTGAAAAGCACAACGACTCACCTGTCATACAACATCCTCCAATGGTAAAAAAGGCCAGCTCAAATCTGCCTCGGGTCTTGTTGGCTCCTGTGGGCAAGATAAACTCATCTGTATCCTGGAGGAAAACAAAACAAATGCATTTGTATTTGTCAAGTGTATCTGTTCCAAAAAGTAGGCCATATAAATTTTTTTCCTTAATCTACCCAGTGACTAAAGAAAAGAGAGGAATGAGTGTTTCTGTAAAACTGTTGTCTGCAGTGGCAAAAAGATGGAATATACTAAGTGTATCCTTGAATAATTAAAAAAGACTCTAGAAAGATAAACTGACTGAGAGCTTTTTATTTTTCTAGCTGTCTTAACTTTTTCTGAGTTGCATCCGGCAGCCACAGAACTCATATTGTGTGGGCTGTTTTTTTTTAAATTACTATTTGCTTAATTATTTATTTTATCTTGCAGCTGGCAATACAAGACTCTCTGCCCTCTATAAAAAACCTTCCTATTGTCTGCTTATGCAGCACCATTTCCTCACTGAGCAACCTGTACTGCTGCATAACATTTCCCACCAATCTGACACTAAGGAAAAACTGCCTCTGTACTGAAAGAAGGATTTCCTTGCACTGAAATAGTGACCTGTTTTGAAGATACTAAAAAATCAAGGAGTACATTCAGAACTAGGCATGATCAGGCATGAAATATGTGAGGTTGATAGTTTTTCACTTGTGCATCTTTCTCCCACAGGGACAGGCTTGTGTTCTTGTATATCAGATTCAAAGTGTACACTAGTTAGTAGTGTCTTTTGTTTTCAATGTTGTCCAAAAAGTCAAGATGCAGCAATCATTGTCTGTGTGTAACCTCTATATTTCTACACAGGCAACGACCTAGAAAGCCCAACCTCTAGGTTCGTGACAAAAGCTGGCACGCTTATTTTATAACATATACCTGCTGGAGGTAAGAAAAGCTGTGCAGAAAACAAATTAATTTCTTCCTGCATTAATGGACTAGGAGAGAAAGTGGGTTTTGAAGTCACGACCACCATGGTGGCATTTGTTTTAAGGGAGGGCCAGGATCAAAACGTAAGATTCTCAACAGTAAGGCCAATTTCCTGTCCTTCCCTCTGCATCCTGAAAAGATGGATGGTCTTTAAATACAGGAGACCCTCAACCCTCCACACACATCTCCACAGACAAACCAATTTTAAACATTAATAATTTAAGTTTTTGCACTTTATTGTATTATCTATGTCTTTTTCCTTATTTTTTTTTGCATCACTGAATAGTTAAGGTTGCAAGGGACCTGTGGAGACCGTTTAGTGCAAGCCCCCTGCCCAAAGCAGGGCCAGGCTAGTGCTGGTTGCTCAGGGCTGTACCCATGTTTTGCACATTTTTGAGCATGGAGAGACCCCACAGTTCCTCTGGGAAACCTGTTCAAGTAAAAAAACTATTTCTCACATTTAAATAGCATTCCTTTATTTCTATCTACTTGCTGGTGCTAAACATCAAGAGCAATGACTGTACCTTCAAGTGTTATGTCAATAGGTATTTTTAGGACTGTTTTATAAGTTACTCCTGACAGTAATGCAAAGATCTTATTTTCTTTTACAGCAAACTTTTTTAAAAAAAGTAAATCTATTAGTACACTCACACTTTGTTCTGAAAACTGTCACACCTTTTCCAACACCAACATGTTCCCAGATACATACTACACTAACTAAACAAGACAACTTCAGAGGATGTCTTTGGATGAGGTCTAAATAGTCACTTAGCATTTTTTTTAACAACTCAACAACAGCAGGCAAGATAATTATGCCAGTGAATCAACTTCAAGCAGAGGTGTATCCTGTTTGCCACCATTATGGCAATGTTAAGTGATAATCTTGACTACAGCAGCCATCATGTTATGTTATTCAACATTAAGCTGTGTAAGTACAATAGCTACATTATTGTGTAGAACAAAATGGAAAGCTCTCCTTGATGATGATTCTCCCTTCAGCTGGGAAATGACATAAGGAAAGTGGTGTGAAATGTGCTGCTGCCGTGATGACAGCACATATGATGACAGCCTGTCTGGGGTCTGGCTGAACACCTCTGTAAATGGATCAGACTCATCACACTACAGAAAGCTAATCCATCCAAAGAGTGGAGAGTTTCTGGCTGCCTTCACTAAAGGGGCTCGGGGAGGGTATGACAACTGCTAAAATTTCTGCAAGTGTGTGTAGGGGCTGTATGACTCAGAGTACAGAGGGAGGCCTACTCTTTGACAGTGGCAGGTTTCTGTTGACACAACAGCCTTCCTTATCCTCTCTGTTAAAACTGGCTTTGTTCTAGGTGCCATGGTAAGTTTTTGTTAGGAACAATACTGCAAAATTAATTTCTTTCAGCCATTCATCAGTTCAAGACTTCAGTACACTGCACAGCACTGCAGGACTTTTGAGGTCTTTGTACAATCACATAAACAATGGAATAGAACTCAATAAAACAAACTGCCTTCTCACCTGTACGAGGTACCTGGGGTCCAAGTTTAAATACGGAGACAAAGGACTCATTCCAGTTACTGAAGGGAAAAAAAACAACAGAATATTGTATCACCGATTTTCTCTAGTAACAGTTTCGCGTCTTGTATGTCACAAAGGGGCAGACCCCGTGCGCAGGAGCAGTGACCATCCTGCCGTTA
>NW_009953797.1:2762022-2777936 GCF_000747805.2 Chaetura pelagica
CTGCCGTGTGCCCGGCTGAGGGGACACGGGCAGCGTTCCGTGCTGAGGGGTCGCGGGCCCCGGTGTTTCCCCGGAGCTGGCCTGACGCGTCGGGGTTGAGGCGTCTTTAGCTCCGGAGCCCGCGTGTCCGTGTGCTCGGTGCCCGCGGCGTGGGGCGCTGCGCGCTGCTTCCCTCGGAGACGGCTTTGGGTGCGGGATCGGTCTCCTGGCTTTCTGCCTTGGTCTTCACAAACTTTCGGTGACGCTGCAACCATCCGCGTGAGGTGTGAACCACTAAAGGCAGCGGGCTCAGTACGTGCGAGGACAAATACTTGCTGCAAGAGAAGTGCCCCGCAGCGGGGTGTTATGCCAGGCTGTCACGGGAGGGAGAGCTAAGGGTAGGGCTGGAGCCCACCCGGGGATGTGGCTGCTGCTCCTGGGCACTGCTGGCCCTGCTCCCTGTCCCTCTGCTGTGCAGCAGCCGCCGGGAAGCAGCACCTACACAGCTTCCAGAGGTGGCTCTTACTTGGAGCTACTAGCACTGTCGAAGTAAAGATGTGATGCACAATAAAGTACCTATTTCAGGAACAGAAAGAAATGCAGAGGAGGAAAAACCCCAGGTTTTACTGTGGTCTTTAGTAACTGAGAGGCAGCTTTAATAGTTCGAGGTTCTACATAAGTAGTACAGTGATAAATTACAAGAATCTTCTAGAAATTCGGCTGTTTTTTGCAGTGGTAGATTTTGATTAATGGTTAGGTTTATGGGAATGATTTGGGGAATCTTGAATAGAAATTTAGAGGCCACTTAAAAAAATACACCAAAATCTGGTTTTCTGGTTTACATGGGATGTAATTGTATGTTGTCTTTTTCTTGCCTCTTACGCTTTTTTCCAGCTTATCTGTAGTAAAAAGATGTGTTAGTATGAAAGAGAAATCTGTGCTATGTTGGTTATAGGACTTAAATGGCTAGCCAGATGTGGGAGTTGAGAGCAAAACCATTTTGTTCTGTTCTGATGCTGCTACTTTAACTTCTGTTTACTGTGCTAATGAATAAGGAGGCCTTTCTCAGTACACATATATACCTCCAGAGGTAGGCAGCTGCCTTTGGAGAGGTTTATTTGTCCTGTGTTTTAACATGTCTGTTCACGTGTTTTTCTGGCTGCTTCTTTCTCTTTTTCCTGTAGGCAATTTAGGTTAACACTTCAAATATAAGAAGGTGTAATTTGGGAAACAGAGTGACTAATATACTTCAGTTTTAGTGAGTCTTTAGAAATAAAAATGTTTTGGTTCATAAAATCATCAAGCTGTTATTTTTGCTTGAGTGGGGTGAAGCTGAGCATGTGTTGAGAAGCTGAATGGCTGAGTGTGGCACAGATTTCCTTGTAATCTGTGTACAGCCTGGCCTTACTCCTTAGTGACCTAGTCAGATGGAGGAAATTTTGCATGATTGTTTCTGCTGTTTCAGAAAAACTTTAAATGGTTTAAAAATGTTCTGGAGATTGCTTTTTTCATTCTAGAAATTCTGTTCTTTTGATGAGGATATTTGATAACCAGCTGTGGAAAAGTGTTCAAGGCCTTGAACGTTAGGGAAGGCATTTATGAAACAATGTCTCTAAAGTTACCTTTGACTTATGCTACCTATGCTAGACGTGACCACCTCCATTGGCAGTAAAATGCTGAGCCTTTCAGTAGTAGCTGATAATCAGAATAACTAGATCTCTTGTACTGTTCTTTAAGTTCTGCAAGACTACTGTTGCAGTAGGGGAGCTACAGATTTCACTTAGTTGAAAGCTGTAAGCACCTTGAACAGTCAGCAGTGGCAGGTAGAGAACTTCTCTTGGCAAATAGAAAGAAAGGAAACTGTTTCCACATCTTCAGAATTGCCTTTAAATCACAACAAAGCCAACCCAAACAAAAAAAACAACCCTTCTTTTGCTAATGAAGATTACTTTCTAGTTGTGAAATCACTGCTTTGAGCTTTTTCTCTCTGTCCCCCCTCCAAGTCTCTACTCATTAGTTCATGTGCTGCTATTCTATTGAAAGCTGGTCTGAACTTGACATCACAGAGATAGGGCTGATCACGTTCACTGCAGCTGCGTCGTTGGTAGTACATCTGAAAAAAGTACCTTTTTTTGCTGTTTATGGGAGTAAGCATTGATAGGCTTTACAAATTGTTTATGGGTGGAGGGGAAGTCCATTTTCACTTGTCACTTTTAATGTGTGCAATCTTTATATTAAGCCTCATGTTTCACAATTTGCTGAGTATAAATAAGGTTCTCAGCTGGGTCTTCTAAGATATGCCTAGTGTTTATTTTTTTGTTAGTTTGTTTTAAGTTATGTCATGTTGCCTTTTTTATTTCAAAATTCAACAGAAGTTTTCTAGGGCTCACTGTGATGGTGGTGGTAATCGAAGCAAGAGCTGGAAACTGCAAGTTGCTTTTTTTCTTTCTTTTTAAATCTAGAGATTCACTGTACGTTTTGATCACATTTTTAAAATGTTGGATGGAAAAAAACCCCACCACGCACAAAACCTGGCATTTTAAAAGATAATTAAAAGAACCTACAGCTGCCGACTGGTACAAATTATGTATTGCATCATATGTAGTTTTAATAGTGTTGGTGTCTGACTGCTCCTTATAGTAGATATGATAATGAGGGCTTAATTGTGGTGTTTTTATCTTCATCCAGTACAAGTTACCGTATTCATATGCAGCGATGTTGCAGTGTTGTCATGTTTCATGTAATAATGTAAAACTGTGGTTTTTCAGTTTGTAAACAGCGGACAATTACCAGTTGGTTGGAGAATAAAGGACCCAAGACAACTGACTCCAAAAGGTAAAATGTATAGCATACCTATTCAAAAGTTGTGTTATTTGGGTGGATCTGTGAGGAGCTAAAAGTCCAGGTTGCCAGTACAGCTACCTACTGCTGAAAAGGCAGCCCTATTTCTACTGCTTTCCTTACCTTGGCACATCCTCAGCAGTATAATTAACTGACAGACTTTCACTACAAAAAACTGTTGTTTGCATTCCAGTTATTTTGTGAAAGATATTATAAAAGTTTCAGTGTTGAATGGTGCCATGTAAAATTTTATTATATTTTCTGCTAATCTGGTCTGTCAGGAGCAATGTTTGCAAGACAGGATTTAAATGAATCTCCTAAGAATGTAGCAATCTGGTGCAAAGGAATATCAGACTTTACATTTCTGTCTTCACTATAGTAAATAAGCTGGTTTATTTTTCGTTGGTGTTTGTTAATGTTTAGAAATGGAAATCTCTAGCAGTGTTAAGTGTGTTCAACAAAAGCCAGTAAAAGTTGAGATAATGAGTGATACAGAAGTGCAGAGGGGCCATTTACAGGCTGCAGTAAAGCTAAGATGTTAAGAGGATGCTTGAGGTGGGAGTGAGTAACTTTTTCAGATTCCCTTTTAGAGTATAGTCTTTTTATGTCCTCACTGACAGATTGCAGCCTAGTCAGTTTTAAACAGAAAATTGTATAAATACTTCATGTATCTCTCTATTGCTGTTGCTATTGTAATTGTAATTTATTTCTTTCAGATTTGATTTCTCATTTTAAGTTGGCATCATCTGCTGTCAGTCACTTTGAACAGTCATTTATTGAGAGGGCAACTGTAACGTATTCATTACAATTTTCAGTGCTGCAACAAATGCATTGATGTGGAATGTAAATTATGAAAACATAAAAGTCCCTGAAATATTTTTGTTTTCAAATAATATTCCTATAGGAAAAGTTCCAAGTTATTATCTGTTGTTCCAAGCACGCTTATTTTTAATTTTTGTTCTGTAGTGGTAAGGGTGCTAATCCTATCTCTTTATCCAGAGTGCTCTTTTAGAAGAGGATCTGCTATCATTCATGCAGAGAATATACCAGACATACAAAGTGTGTTTATTTGATTACGTACAATGTTGCAGCAATACATTTAGGAAAAGGTAATGTTCAGAATGGTGTATTCACCGTGACCAGACAGATGTTTTTCATATTTGCATGGCATCCAAGTATTTTTCTTTATCAATACACTGACAGAAAAATCAGTATGTAAGTGTGAAATGGCTTTCCAATGTCCCCTTCAGTTTCTCAGATGATTATATTGAACTCAATTTCCCTGTGTAACTGTAAGAACATATTTCTTACACCCATTGTGTAAGTCAGTGCAGAACAAATAATATTTCTCTTTAGTAATTGGTTTAATGTGTCTGATTTTTTTGTTCTCAGTTCTAAGCATATTTTACCCTCATGCTCTTGTATTATGATTTTGTTGAAGATTTTTCACTTACAAGAAAGAAGTCATAGGAAGGTTTTGAGACTATGGGCTATTGTGTCTTGCTCTTCTAAAAGATGAATCTGTAGCTCTGAGGGAATGGCTACAAAACCATTGATTTCCTTGCTCACTGTATTTAGCTGATTAAAATAAAAGTTAAAGAGGACTTGGTCATGACTTCTAACTTTTTTCATCTGGAGAAGATGACTAAAATAATAGCTTAATACCATTTGATTTGAAAATAAGAGTAATAAATCACTGGAGTAGATTTCTAAGGTAAGCAACTGGTTCATCATCCTTTGAAGCCTTTCAGTGGAAACAGGTTGTTACTGCTCTACGTTCCCCATTGCAGTACAACTTGTTTATCCTGGTTGTGCTTATAGAGTATAAAGGTTAAAATTCTGTAATTTCTATCGCATGTTTCCTTTATTTTTCTATAAGTATGCAGAAATTCCATTTGGAGATAAGGCATTAACTTCCTTTCTCTTCCATAGCAAAATTAATAACAATACTGAAGCAAATCTCAAGATGACTTCCATGAAAAAAGAGAACCTTCGTGAGCCTGATGTGAAAAAACTTGAGAATATTTGTCAGCAAAAATATTCAAAAATATCTGTGGAAGTTGGTGCAAAGAATGTAAATTTGCCTCAGACAGGCAGCATGTATAACTGGGAGGCAGAGGACAAAGATCCAGCCTTAGACATGGAGCCTGTGAAGGGGATGCAGTCTGGGGACCTCTTTAAAAATGCCAACATCGATCAGATGCACAAAGCTGGCAAGCAGGCCCAGAGAGGCTGTGAAGAAAGTGGTGACAGTTGGACTCAGAGGAAGTTATCATCAGGCCAGTCTTTGAAAATGGGAAACACAAAACTTTCTTCAAAAGACACTGAGACAGATGGACAAGTAACTTCATGCAATTCACAGGTGTTGAAGAGTTGCAATTCTGTCTGCGTAACAGGTGAACAAGGAGAAGCGGATGTAGTTCCAGAGAGTCCACTTTCAGATGTTGGTTGTGATACTTGTGTATCTGATCTTGGAGGTCCTGGGAAACTGAGGAAATGTCAGAGCAGTTCAGGGGATTCACCCGCTTTTGAGAAAGAGAGTGAACCAGAGTCACCCATGGATGTAGATAATTCTAAAAATAGCTGTCATGGGTCAGAGGCTGATGAAGAAACAAGTCCCTTTCTTGATGAGCGGGAGGACATTAATGTGTCAAAATCCATAAACAAACCGTTTGGAGTTCAATATGGGGATGCTGAACTGGAGTCAAGAAAGTCATGTTTTTCTAAGGGCTGTGCAAGCTTTGAAGAAATAGATAATTCTGTTAAAGTGGATGGTCTGCCTACAAAGGCACCTGGGATCTGTCCTCCTGCATCATCAGAATGCAAAGGTGTGAAACAGGGTGTGAAGAGAGACTCCAAAATCACCTCGCACTTCATGAGGATACCTAAAATTGAGGAGAAAAGGTAGTGTTCTGTCTGCCTCTTAATCTGTTTTTTTCCACACTCAAAAAGTTCCTCTTTGGTGATAGCACTCTGGCAGCTGGATTGTGTAGAGTTTTGCAAAATGTATATTAGGACATAAAGACAACTGCTGTACACATGAAGTAACTTTATTTTTAATGGGTCTACTTGTGATTTTTTTTTTAAAGGATATGTTTGTTAGTGCAATTTTTAAATCATCTGATATTATTAAAATTGGGAATTAAAGGTGCTGTAGGAAGTTTATTTTCTTTATTGAAGAAGTGATTTAAGACCATGAGACTTTTAATGCTTCAAAATGAATGGTGGTACAGGAGTGCTTTATAGAGTATAGCTCTAACATTGATTATTTCATTCAGAATACCTGAGGAAATTAATGTTTGCTTGTGGTTGTTGTTTTTTTTTTTTTGTTTCATCCATCAAAAATACTGTTTTATTGAAGCACCAGTGCTGCTGGTACTTTGATAGAAACAGACATGAGAGATTTAACTTCTGAAAGCAATTGTAGAGATGGGTCTGAGTGTTTGTTGTTTTTTTTGATGTTGTTGGTTTTTGTTCTATTTGTAATTTGTGAGAGCCATGGCAATAGAAGCCCTGAGCATGACCCAGGGCTGTTGTGTTGTGTAAGGACAAAAGGATTATGTCTTCTCTGAAGAGCTTGGGTTTCAGTGGGACCTGAAAAAGTGAACAAACAGCCAAAGGAATAGGCAGAAATGAGGACTGTGTGCGTTTGTGTAATAAGCAATTATGTCAGCAAACTCAGGTTCTTACAGTAGGGCAAGAAAGTAGTTTTGCTCATCTTTACTGGGAGGTCTTTTCTCGATGTGAGAAGCAGCAGCACAAACCATACTTTTCAAATAAATGAAGAAGAGTGTGATGGAGGGTGGCTAACTAGTGGTGGGAGCTTGTGTTTGAGAACTCTTCAGAGGTGAGTAGGCTGAGAATGGGTTTGGAAAACAAAACAAGATAGTTTTTACAAAAAATTGATGGATGAAGAATTTGCTAAAAAAGTATGGAAAAGGGTTTCCTAAAGTTTAAAATTATTGGTTTAGGGAGTACTTTTCCCACTAATTTAAATTAAATGCTGTTATAGCAAAGCAGCAGAGGTTGAAGCTTTTGTTTGTCAGGGATAGAGCACTGTTTGTTGTGCTAAAACCCTGTAGTCCTTATGAGAACAATTAGGAAATACTAGTTTTCTCCTGGTATTCATTAGACCAGGTCTACAGCAGACAATTGAGTGGCTCAGAACTGAACTTGGGAGAAAGAAGCAGCAGTGTATCAAGCAGGTTTCAGTCATCAGTAACGCTATGCTGGAATTACCCTTTGGCTCTCAGATGAGCACCTGAGGGCCTGTACTCTGTGTCATGGCGTAGTGGCTGCCCCATTTGCCTGTGATTGGTTGGGCTGGAGGCATTGTCTGCACCTGAAGATACTGGCATAGGCATAGACACAGTGAACAGGTTGAACAACATCTTTATCCAAGGGTGGAGTGAGTTCACTAAAGGGAATTTAGAGGCCTAAACAGTACCTCAAAGTGTAGGCTTTTAACTTGTTTTGCATGTCACTCTGAGAACTTCCCTAAGCATGAGAAACATTTGGTATGTTGCAGCAAACACTCAGCAGGTTCAGATTTTGCTTCTCAAAAATATCTTGGATCCATGCAAATACCTTTGATCATTGAAGAGGATTAGTTCACCTGCTCTTGCATATGTCTCAGTTTCTCAAGTTTTTTTTCCATTATTTTTGAATTTCTACTTCCATTGCAAGTATTCTATGCCTGATGTGAAAAACACAAACCTAGTGAGAAAGAATGCTGAAGAAGTTTAATTTTCTTTAGTTCAAAGAAGAAATACGTGCATGTGTGTATCTGCACGTGTTTGTTTTCTAACAGTTGAGAAGGGGCTGTAGAAGGTATCCTGACAAATGCAAACCCATGGGCTGGTCTTCTGTCCCTGGATAAGTGGATGCTGCTGGGAAAGAGCATGACTCTGCAGAGGAAAGGCCTACCGTGCCTTGCTAGCACACTGCAGTTATGTGAAGGTGTTTGTAAGAGAGTGTTTTGGTAAATATCATGTACCTGCATGTGTTGGGGAAGAGGTTATTGGTGGCAGGGGTTTTCCCCAAATAAAGCTTTGGCCTGGGGCTATAGTGTAGACTAGCAAATAAATGGAACCTGTTAGAAACGTAACCCTGGAGTAGAAACTGAGGTTTTTTCAGTGGAAATAAAATGTTTCAACATATTTTATTTTAATAGCAGGAAAGAAAAGTGTGAATTCAAACCCCAGAGGCGGGGAAGGAAGATCCCTAAATATGTGCCACCTCCTCTTCCAACTAATAAGAAATGGTTTGGGACACCGATTGAAGAGATGAGACGAATGCCGGCGTGTGCGGCCCGCCTTCCCCATCTGCGACCCTCAGCCAATCACACAGTAACCGTCAGGGTATGGTGGCTTACCTGGAATCACATCTCTTATGAAATAGTTCAATACACTGAAATGCCAATTGTTAGTCTTAGAGCATTAGCAGGTTGCAGAAGTCGGTCTTTGCAAGCAGACCCAGACAACTAATTTTTCTTGAGGTTCACTTTTCTGATTTGCAAAATTAGGATATTAAGATCCAGAAAGAATGTAATTATTATTTCATTGCTTCTGGCTCATTAGGGACAAGTATTCTTTTGCATAGGTGTGAATGTGTGCTTCCTTGTCTGAGTTGTAAATTGTGAGAATTTAAATATGTCTGCAAGTAAAATTTGTGCTTCAGCTTTTCATATTTTTATTTTAATGTTACTCTGTTTTGGGTTCAAGATATACAAAAGGCTCAAGATACTCAAGATATGAAGAAGACAAGGAGTAAAGAGGAGTTTGTAGCAATTTTTCCACTGCACTTTAGATAAAATCTGATACATTTGACTTTAATCCTTTAGAGTAGTATGCAGTCAAATTATTGTTGAAACGAAACGTGACCAGAAACCTATAGTGTCATGGATAAATCCCAAACAAAAAAACCCAACACATCAAGTTTAAGTGCAAGTTCTGAGAGACTCAGCTGCCAGAAGACTGTTTAGCAGATTAAGTCTTTAAGAATGTCACATTATTTATATTTACACCTCTGATGTTCTGTGGAATAATGTTGATTATTGCTATATCTATAATGATTTCTCATCTTGTTCAGTGTTAGTTTAAAAAATGTCATTTTTGTACATGCCTATGGTTACATTTGAAACTCTGTAGAGACTTAAATTCATAAATGAGGAAGTCTTTAGCTGATAATAGATCATAAAATAATGATGTGTATTACCTTTATTTTGGTGTTTTCAGCTTTCAAATGATAGTGGTTTTTTTAATCAAGTATAATATTAGAGTAACAGAGTAGCAGATGTTTGTGTTGTTATTTTTTTCTAACAATGTGCATCCTGTTGCCAGTTTGTAGCTTTCACCTTTTCTAAAAGGTGCCTGTAGATGAGAACTTTTTTTAAACTATGTTTTTGCTGGCTTTTTATTTCTTACATTTAAAACTTGGAAAGTAGAGGCTAAGCTTTTTATTCCCTCCTGTGTTGCAGGTAGATCTTCTGAGGGAAGGAGAGGTGCCTAAGCCTTTTCCAACTCACTACAAAGATCTGTGGGACAACAAACATGTTAAAATGCCCTGCTCAGAACAAAATTTATACCCTGTAGAGGATGAGGTAAGATTATGTATTTACAGTTGCATAATCAAATAAGTTTGTTTACTTAGGTGGTAAACTGTGTGTATGGAATTGAAAAATCAAGTAGATGAGCATACCTGGTCTGAAAAGCTCTGTTCTGGGTCAGAATACTTCAGGCAGAGCAGAATTATTTTTTTTTCCTAGTATTTATTTTACCTAGCAATTGAATTAATGGTGTGTATAGTTCTATACTTACTTGGAGTATAAAGTTATACTCCATATAAGCTACATGTTTGTATACTTATGTATTTGGGTGTTTTGTGAAGTGGTTTGGAGTGCCAACAGATGTAAATTAATTCGTAACCACATTTTGTTTATAATATTATGTATTGTTGAGGTGTATCTGACTGCTCTTCTGCCAAAACAATGGTGGAGAGGTTAGAATTGGCCCTACATGGTTTGTTCATCTGATGTTTCTTGTCACTGCTTGAGACTTAGTTAACTGTACCCACTGTAATACTTCAGGCTGTGGTGGATAAAATTGGCAAGTATGTGCTGTAGTGAAGACTGTATAATGATTATTGACACTTGAATTTGGAACAGGCAATTTTTATAGCCTCTAGGAAGTACTCTTTTATTAATTTTGCGGTTACAGTAGAAAATTAACTGATAATTCAGAGATAGTGTTGATAAGATCTTTGATAAGATATTGCCAGCTGGGCAAGGTAAGTTGTTTCTACCCTTAAGGTAGTTCCGTAAGACATGTCCTTATTGCTTGTAGTGGGCAGTAGGACTTCTGTTGAGGAAAAATATCACAGAATGTCTTAAACTTGGGTTGGCACAAGAGTCAGCACAGCAATATGATTTCTAGTCTGTGCCCTTTATAAAAATGTAATACCAAGAATATTAAGTTCAGTTTATATTTCTGAGTTGTGGATTTTATAAACTAGTCATATTTTATCTGCAAAACACTTACGTTATGAGGAATGTCCTGGTATTTGTCCTTGAGACGGTGTGAGGAAGAGCACTGCTTATGTAAAAAGGAACTCTATGAATTTTGTGATTGCTTCAACTAAGGAACTCTTTAAGGAAGTAAAATGCAGTGGATTAGAAGTTGCAGAAGCACTTCACAATTACTCAAAATATGTGATTATTTTTTAAGAACTTCACACATAAAGCAAACTTTGTTTAAAGAAATATGTAACAGGGAAGACAATTACTAGTAAATATGTCTTTCTGTTTTGAATAACTTGATCTGACTTTGTTTTGGGCTTTTGTTTTAAAGAATGGAGATAGAACTGCTGGAAGTCGATGGGAACTAATCCAAACTGTCTTGCTTAACAAATTTACTTGCTCACATGATTTGAAGGTAAGCTTGTCAATTTGAGATCAAGTCTATCTACAAATAAGTGCATTCAGGCTTTCCATATACTGTTAGTGATCTGGTTCAGTCCTACTTGTTTAATCACTTATAAAAACAAGCTTAAAATGATCTGTGCTGTTCAAGGAATTAACTGATTAATTAAGAGCCTTATTTAATGAGTCATAAGCATTATCACTGAATTTATTAGGACTTATTGAAATGAATTGTCATTCATAAGTCTACACAAAACAGTGCTTGTCCAGTGGCATCTGCTAGTGGTAAATGTAGCATGTTTTTTTTCAGATGGCAGGTCAATGCATAGGTGAGAGAGTTTGAAACAGTAACTGCTCACACAAGTATACTCCACTAAATTGCAACAATTCAAGCTGCTGAAAAAAATATGTACACTTTGGAGACTAATGCTCTGTTATTGTTACTCATCTAATTCTTGTTGGCTTTTAGTGAATAGTGATTTGGACCAACTTAGAATTGCTTGCATGTTTTTTGTGAAGAATAATGTAATTTAAGGTAATACCTGAAAGGCGGGGAGGGAGGAGGATGCAAAAGCTGCAGATGAACATTAAACAAATAATGAGTGCTCCCCAGCAACTATTGAAACTTCCCTTGATAATGCTATTTGGTATTTTTTTCTTGAGAATTTTTAAAAAGTGATTGTTGTAATGGACCTTTTTCATTTTGTTGTGATTCTGATTCTAAAAGTTTCTAACTTGATAAAGTTTCTGCTATATTGCTGAGGGACACTTCTCCCTTGGTATTTTTAAAGGCAGGAAGAATGAGTTAGGGAATGTTTATATTGTGTCTATAGGCAGATCGCAGCATGCCTTGTCTTACTTTGTGTTAGGAGGAAAAACCTGTAGACTAAAGCTTATTAGATACTAAACCTCAAGTGTAGGATTCACTCTCACGGAGGCACACAGTATTACTGCAGTGTTATGGATATTGGTGTGCTCTGTAACAGGTTAGCCACTAGATGGTAATGTTCCTTCAAAAAGGAAATTTCATAAAATTGTTTTTCTTCTGTTAGTATTTCTAAGCTTTATTTTCTTGTTCTTTTTCCCTAGGAGGCTATACTGAGATACAACATTGCTTATTCCAAGAAATGGGATTTCACAGCTCTTACTGACTTCTGTGAGAAGGTAAACCAAGTTGATTTTAAAATAGGAAGAAGTACAGGTGACTGTATATATCTCAGTGCTTTTGGCTTTATGTCACCTTTTAAGTGGAAAGGTTTTGCAGTCATCATCTGTGATGAGAGCGATTGGCTGGTAACTTCTGTTGAAATTATACTTTATAAACTGGATTAATTTGAAGTCTTAACCAGGTCTTTTGGGTGCTTCAGTAGCAACTAAGGTTAAGCTGAGAAATACCTTTTGTCTGCTTTATGAAAACTAGATTTATTAATACATTGTATTAATATTTCCAGTGTAATGGTTTGTTTTAAAAAGCGTTGCTCTCTTTTTCCTTTTTTAAACAATTTAACTGTATTGTTTGCATAGACTCTGCTTTGCTGGTCTAGCAGTAAAGTTCTGCTATATGTTGAGGTGATAAATTTAACTACAGAGCCTTTGAAAGATTGGGGTGTGGTTTTGTCTTCATCTTACCTTCCTGGAAGAGGTAGAAGAGAAAAATGACTTCCAGTAGGTGGCAAATGCTAGTTGGATTATTTTTGATGTACATCCTGACTGATGATCAGGAACTATGCTAATTTAAGCAGGATGGGAGATTAAATGAGAAGCAAGAAAAATAGTTGTATTTTTCTTGCACCAGCTCAGAAGTGCTTTTAAAACCCATCCTCATTTTCTTGGTAGGGGCTTACTAAGCTGTATTAAGATTCAGAGGAAAATAAATTTGATTTTAAGTTTATTCTATTAGCTCTGTTTAAAAAAGATGTCTGCTTAATTAATGTGCTCAGAGTTCTTTCTGTTGCTTATTTCCATTATGTATAGGAACTACTATTTAACACAAAGAATTTTGGTTTGCATGCAAAGCAGTATTGTTGTTACTCACAGAAGGTGCCCATAAAAATATCGGTTGTTTGATGTTTGCCAGCCGTGAAAGCTGCTGGGTTCACCCATCTTGCCGTATTAGTGCTCCCTGTTTTTCAGGCTGTCATGACTGAATGGTAGAGGCTGCGGACATTTGGCCTCTTTGATCCTCTTGACACTTGTACTAGCTGGAATTAACTTGGCCTGTTCAACTGCTCATTCTTGTGTTATTAAAGAATGCATATTTAAATTACTAGACTCTTTTAAAATACAAGCAGACTATTTATTTAAAAATCTGACTTGGGAATGTACTAGATTTGCATCATACTGCTACAAATGCAGCTGAGCTTGTCATAATGTGTTTATATTGTGCATCTGGGCATTTGGAAACTATGGGTGATTGGATTCAGAGCTCATCAGTCAGAGTAAGTAATATCAGCTGTCCCCAGAGAAAAGAGGAACAACAGGGAAATAAACTATCTGTTGGGTGTCAGTCTTTCACTGATGAGGGTGAAAAGGCAATTTCTGTCACCTGGGAATTATGATTTGTTTGTGACATTTCCAGATGAAGGAGAGATGTTTTTAAAAACCTGGATTTTAGACCAAGGTGAAGAGTGTGCAGCGGTATATTAAATAAGGATCAGTGAAGCACTGTAAAATGGTGGCTCCTTATAGACCCCAGGAGCCAAATCTTACAAAGCCAGGTGTCTGGCTTTGTTTATTGAATATATTGAGCTTAGTGAACAGAACATGTGCAAGGGATACATCTTGTAGAGAAATGTTTTAATGTTTTCTATTATTAAGGGATGTGTGAACTCTTCAAGTTTTGTAAATGAAGAAGGCATCTGCTTTCAAAGACTGTTTGTGGTCTGCTTAAGTGAGCAGCTATTGAGTGAAGTTTCCTTTGTGGAAATGACCTAAATATACTAGCTGTAGTGAAGTGCAGCTTTTGAAGTGATTATATTTGGGAGGTAATGATTAAGGGCTTACCCTTGGCTCATGCATTTTCTTACTTACTTTGCTGTTTTGAGGGAACAGGGGAACTGTTTTAGGTGATTTTTGCTCAGAAAATGTTGAGCGGGTTGGTTGAAGGGAGAGCTGGTTTGAGTAATTAGTTCCAAGGGAGGAGCAGAAGGTCAACAGAGGGAGAAAAAGTCACAAATATGTATGATAAGATTAAAACAGAATGTTATTATCTCAAGTATCTGTTTATATTCTTGAGCACTATTGACTTTCAGTGCTTTCTTAACCAAGAATTCTGTGGTCTGATTACAAGGTAGATGGGTCCATGGTGTAAATTTTAACTATTGGACCCTCTGTGTTTCATACTATTTCAATAGGTCTGTGCCTGGTAACGTATAAAGTACCGTTTATTTTATCTTCTGATTCTGGTAACAGCTCACCTTATCCATTAATCTGTTAAATGCTTTCATATAATTGTTACATTACGTTTCCTGTTTTATGTAGTTTCCTTCCAAGTTACACTGTCAAAATATGTATTATTTTTAAATCCTAAAGATAGGATTCAAATCAATTTTCTTGTAATAATAGTAATTCCAAGTTTCTTGGACTCAAGTTTGTTTTCATTCAGATTAAAATACTTTCAGCTTTCTTAAATACTGGGAAGTAAATATCATGTATGTGGCTGGACAGTTCTACAGTTTGACCTAAGTGTTGTCAGAAGAGGGAGCCCTCCAACTATTTTCAGAAGATTCTTTTGGATGCCAGTAAATGTGTGGAATTAAAATTGCTATTTGTACAGTGAAATAAATTTGGAAGCTTCGGTTCTTTTGTTTCTTTTTAAAAGTTTCTAGCAACCATCAATAGTGTATGTAAAATCCTGGTGGCTTTTTTGCTTCAGATATCTGACAGTTTTGTTGCCCTCTACAGAATTTCCATGCTGTTGTATTGATTTGTCTTGCCATCTGTTTGTTAATATTGGCAAACAGGCTTATGATTTATTCAAGTTATTACTTAGAGGATGAAAATTGTTAGTGCCAAAATTTTCTTCCTATTTGAAAAATTCTTGTCTCTTGGAAGTCTTCCTCGCATCTGAAGCCAGACAGTAGAGAATTAACAGCAAGCAGAAAAGAAAATGTGATGAAACTGCTGTGGATGGAGTTGTCTCAGGACCCACAATGTGTTGTATGTGGGCTTTATTTTTTTGTGAATGATGATAGGTTGGGAATTTATTACATGCTTTTGATCAACAGTGCTATTTACTGTAGCAGTTTCTATCTTTCTTGTAGATTTGGCTTTCCACTTAAAGGCAAGATGAAATTCTTTTGCTTTTTCCCTAAGTGCAATGAAAGAAAAAGACGAGTAGGGTCAATCAAGGCTTGTATCTTAGACTAATCTGCCAGAACAGCAACTTTATTTAAAAGGAAAAGTAAGGCTTTATCATTTAAAAGAGACACATGGTCTCCAGCTTAGATTGGGCCAGCTTGTTCTGGACATGCGTTGTTTTTATTATATTTGTCTCGAGCCGGTACCAGAGGGCTATCGGCTGTCAGGATGTTTTCGTGACTTCCCCCCCAGTGAGGAGAGGTTTATTAAAAAGCCCGAGCGTCCACCTCTCCCAGAGGAACAGCTGCTGAGGGTTCGTTTCTAAGAGGGTAGATTAAAGTACCTTCCCACCACGCTCACAAATTATTACTGAGACCAGTGTTTAGTTTGCAATTAATCAATTTATTAAGGGACAATACAAACTAAGGGATCAAGGTTCAGGAGAGGTTAACTAGGTATGTATATTGGAAAAGAGATTCAAAGGCACTAAGGTTTATGAAGGCACACTCCGAAGGAGAGGTGTAAATCAATGGAGTGAAAGGGTAGGAGTTGAGCCCAGTAAATAAAGTTAAAGAGTGTGTGTGTGTATGTATATGTATATTTACCCTCCTTCCTTCTGTAGCGTAGTTGTCAGAAGTGCTGGCAGCCTGCGTCCCAGTGACCGGGGCGACCCCCTCCTGCTGCTGGCAGGGCTCTGGTCCCGTGGCTTTCTAGGAGGTGCAGGCTGGGCAGGCTTGTCCGGTCCGGTTCGGTCCAGGCTGGGCAGGCAGGGTCCCTGGGAGCGGGCACAGGCAGCGCCCCCCTCTTTGCTTCTCCTCGCAGCGGAGTGGCACTCAGGCAGGTTCAGGTGCTGCAGCGGGGTCTTGTCCCAGGCAGG
>NW_009953797.1:2777965-2803403 GCF_000747805.2 Chaetura pelagica
AGAGACCACTGTTCGAGAAAGTACTGTCTGAATTAGCCAATCACCATGGGCCAGGTACATATTCTGTTAGGAGCAATTTTTAATCTATTATTTTTCTGCCAGCTATCGCAACCCTTGTGCTGCTTCTTTGCTCTGCACTTATCTGGTAGGGCAAGAGGCCTGTTCATTCTGTCCTTGAGTGAATCAGTGAAAAGGCGTCACTCTCGCTTTGCTGACTTGAAAGGCATTTTTTGTTTAGTCTTATGTGGGGGGGAAAAAGATGGACCATTCCCCACTGCTTTAAAGTGTCTTAAAACTTAAGCATAATTTTTATTAATATTGTTTCACAAACTTTTCCTCTTATTGCTTGCATCTGCCCTGCTCTTTCAGGAACAGAGGGGTGTTTAAATCTGAAAATGACATGACATTATATAAAGTGTGAATGACTTTCTTTACAAGTGATCCTGCTTTTAAATTCCATTTCAGTTGCATAGTGTACAAGAATTAAGTCAACAAGATTGATGTGAAGCATCAGGGACCTTCATGGTATAGACCCTCTGTTGTAATTAAAATTTGAGCTTTTTTCAGGTGAACCAGTCAGTGAGCAGCCTCACAACTTGTTTTTGTCCTGTATCAAACTGAGCTATTTGGTCCCATCTAAAACTTGAGATTTAGCAACAAAGCTTTTAAAAAAAATATACTGAAAAAATACGTGAGACAGATACTGAAAGTGCGAAAAAGGAGTTCTGCAGAAAATGAAATAACATTAGGCACTTTCATTGCTCAGGTGGTTTAATTTTGAAACCTGGAGAAGAACTACAGAGGAAAAACAGTGTTTATTTCATTTTAGTCTCCAAAAACAAAGGAATAATGGTCATATGCTTTTCAGTTTTTACTTGCAAGGTAACTAAGTTTCAGACTTGTCTAATATGCTTCATTAAAAGCAATCGGAATCTAGTAACCTGAACTGTAACTACTCTTGTTGCTTTTTTGTGTATGCAAAACAGAGAGACTCATGTTATGTGTGCAGAACTGCTGGCATTTAGAATTCTCCAAATATTTATGTTTATAAAGTTACCTTGTGAAATAGTGTCTGCATGCTATTTAGTGCTGGAAAGGATTAAATCCAGTACTTAAGAATGTCACTGAAAGACAAACTGTATTCTCTGTATTACTCATTATTGGAAATTGTCAATAGTTTAGACATAGGTTTAATTGATCTCTTAAGAAGCATAGACTGAAGACTGGAGTTGAGGCAAATCTGAGTGGCATGGACAGTGATTGTTCCTGAGCTTCTGAAGTCATCTGAAAAGTGGATTACAATACATCCTGCAGATATTCACATAGTGTCCATAACTATTTATATGTTTATGTAGATTATGATCTTGATCATCTTGCGGGAAAATTTATGTCTATGTAATAGAGAAAAGACACCATTCCTGATTCCTCTCATGGCAAGGTATGTAATAGTTTCCATATGAGTAACATCTAAATAAGCTAGAACTGTTCCATCTTTTTATCTTGGTTAAGAGAGAAGTGAGGAATGGGTTTAACAGTGGTGTCCATAATGAATGTAAGAGAGTGAAGAGGAAATGACTGTTCGTTCTTCTAGTACATCAGTTCAGGCACATCAGATAAGTAAGTGTTCCTAGCATGTAAGAGTTTCAAAAACAGACAACAGTAATTACTTAGATACTGAAGAAAAAGGCTGTGGAGCTCCTTGTCAGGGGATGTAGAGGGTGATGTGGCTTTACATCAGGTTTCAGAGGGATTTTGAGAATTTGCTGATAGAAAGATTGCATTGACACCTACAGAGATACTGTGATGGACTCTGGAAATTTCTGAAACTGATTATTACAAGTAAAAAGCCTTTGGGGGAAGTGCTGCTGATTACTTCCTTTTCTTGCTGTTAGATGTTTCTAGGCATCTTGATCACTTACAGACAAGTTTTGGGGCTCTTATGAACTTTTGTCCGTTTTTATGGTCTTACAACTTTGCTAGGTTAAAATTGAGAAGCAGAAGTAGCCTTGTCACACAGGCCCCATTATGCCATAGTACTGATATGAAACATTGCTGACAGAAAGGCATGGGGGTCTATACACTAGTTTCCTGTAGCAGGAAAAAATAATAAAGATAATTGACATTTTCAATGATCCTCATTTGAGGACACTTACGTCTTTTAGAATTTGTTTTTCCAGTCTCTGCAAGGCTTTAAACCCTTGGTGCCTATTTGACACAACTAGGAAGACTTAAAGGGCTTCAATATGCCATCAATATCTTTACAAAAACTCATCCTTTTAGGTAAAATACTCAGTTTCTAACTGCTAGATGCAGCTTTTACTGTCAGAAGAAGCATGTGTGTCTACAGTGCCTATTTATAGATGTCCTACGGTCTTTTTGTCTTTTGGGAAAGCTGTTTGAAGCCAATCAATCAATGTAATGACTAGGATCTGCATATTTGCTGTCAATTACATATAAATTCAGCATTCAGGAAATCCTTTTCTCTTTTGAAAGAAGCTGTATAACTTTTACATTAGGATTTTTCTGTGAGGTTGAAAGAAACATGATAATGCTATTTAAAAAGGCTAGTCTCTTCTGCTTATACTTAATTGCAGAGAAGAAGCTTCAGCATCAAGGAGAAGGAAGAATGCACCAGATCACTTTGTCTGTGCTTTTTCTCCTTTTCCAGTCAAGCATGAATTCCCTTGTTTTAGCCTCAAAACTGGCTGTTAGCAGGATTTTTTTATGGCACAAATCTCAGCTTATCCTAAAATCTGATAAAAAGCTATGTAGCAGAACAGGGTCAGTTGTCATGCTGAAGGAATAGGTTATTTTTCTTCATCCTTTAGTTATGCTTTTACATAAATGGAATATGGACTATTAAAAATGTTTGTCCTAGGATTACAGCTGTAATTAGGTTTGAAATGAGATTTTTCCCTACGTCTTCCATTAAAAATTGCGTGACTCTTATGCTTCTGGATGCTAGATCCTTTTAGAAGTCTGAAACAGTCAAGATGTGAGGCTTAGTTACTTTCTGCTTTTACATGCAAGTGTCACCTGTAAATTTCCAGAGCCTCACTTAATACCTTTTTCAAATTTTCTTTAAGTGTCACTTACAAATAGATAAACTTGTATGCAAGTATGTAAATAGATTTATAAATACAACTTATTCTATTTTCCATAAGTATCTCATGCCTACATGACAGATGTTTTGCTCTTCCAAAACTCTGTTTTCATTTTCTTGAAAGATTACAATGGGTAATTTTACTAGAAATTAGTTTTAGTCTGCAAAAATCTTTCCTGTTTAAATTTTGGCCTAAGTGAAGATATCAATTCACTTTTTTTTCTACTGAAGGTGTTCTGTGCAGATTGCAGAATATAGGAGAATATTCTTAAATGGAGGAGTGGTGGAGCATATTACAATGGGTCTTTTTTCTGTTAGGCAATGCTTTGCACTTAGGAATAATAAAAATAAATAGAAGAAAACTCTTATTTCACTGAAAAACCTAACAAATGTGTGTTACTGAATTGCTGAATTATGGTGTAAACCTGGTAAAACCTGGGACAATATCTACAGAAAGTGATTAGTGCATTTTTTTGCCACACTGTATTTTCTTATTTGTTGGTACAGAATATACGAACACATTTGACACGAACTTGATACTTGCAGAAAATGACAGATGCAAGTAATTGAGTTAAGATGGAACATATTAAATGTTTGAGAACAGAGCAGAAAAATCAGATGTGCAGATATTGGCAGTATGTTTGTTTCCTCTCTGAGAAGAATTGGCTGCATTTCGAGATCACTGAGCTAATTTTAGAAATATCTTGTCAATTAGATACTTCAATTGCAAAATTTCAAGCAGCCACATGGCTTTTAAGTGTGTGTGGACACAACCTTAACAACGTGTATTTAATAACCCTATAACAGTAAGAAATTTTGGGAAGTACTTGGACGATTTTTTAATTTGTAATTCCTTTTTTTCTCCATTTTTTTTCTAAAAAACATTATAAGCATCTTAAGGTCACGTGACTGTAGTATAGACTAGTTGACTTACGGCTGAGCTTTGGATTTTTACTCATTTGAAAAGGACCAAGCTGTTTAAGAACACTCACTGTTGTTAAGTATGTGCATATCTTGGGAGACTTTCATGTTCTAATAATGCTTTATCCACTCTTGTCTCCTAGCAGATCTTACAAACCTTGTCAGTCTTTCCTGTAAGTTTTGTGGTTTGAAAGACCTGCTTGAAAAAATGATTGCTGTAATCATTGATACTGGAATAGAAGGAATTTCAAAGCACCGAATTGTTCTGGTGACTGGCTTTTTGAGAAGTAATTTTTATAATTGTCTGGACAGTACTAACAGAAGTGAGCATTGTACAGAGATGTCAGTGCTACAAATGTAGGCTTTTAAGCAAGAAACAAAATGTCCCGAGGCTGAAAATAACCCATCTGTTGCTCCTTGCTCTGCATTTCATTTTAGTCCAGATGTTTTCAAACAATTTTCATTACATCAGATTACCTTTTTAAAAATCCGAACTGAAAAGGCCTTTTGAGTGTGCCATGAGGGGTTTTCTTTAAGCAGTAGCAGAAAGCAATTTGTCCCCATATTGAACAAAATCTGAGCTTTTTTGGGGTGGGGGGAATATGCATCTTGTGAGCATTCAATACATTAGAAGCTAAGCATTGGAAAGGAAAAATAGCATTGCGTACTGAATTACAGGCATATTGTTAGTTTTCTGTACTTTCTTAGCAAAACAGCTGAGTATTTTTTAAGTGATGTTTTGTAAGCACCATGACAGTGGCTCTTGCATCAGACTGTTGACTCTGAATTACCAGGGAAGGGATATCTGCACATACCAGGTGTAGAGTTTTCATTGTGTTGTCTTGAGTGTTTGTGGATATGTAATGCTTTGAGATAATGTAAAGATAAATCCTGAGGGTCTCTTCCATAATTTTTTCACTGTATGGAGAACATTATTGTAGTAAAAAAGAAACATATCTGGTAAATATAAATGTTCTGGCTTTTTTTGTTTGTTTGTTTTAGCGATGGGGCAGATGAAAAGATTTCTTTGCTTGTATTGGATTCTGTGTAAATCATCATTTATCCATACAGAGCTACCTATCACAAACAACTAAGGGAAGTTACATATGGTTTTGGTGGCATTCCCTAGCTGCTTTGTGCCTTAATTTTAATATCTGAAGAAGTCAGAATAAACAAAACCTGATGATAGCTAAAGCTTTTTAGAGAAACACTCTAAGAGTGTACATGGAAGTAGAGAAGCAATAAAGAGGCATTGCCATTGTTAGGATGACTATGAAGGCATAAATGAAGTATGTTGTAACTATATTCCAAATTTTTCTTTTGCGTTTTCATTTGAAAAACTGAATTTTATTATATTGCTTCCTTGTGGAATTTGTTTGTTGCCATGTGTTCTTTAAAGACATGGTTTGCAAAGGTGGCAGAGTGTGTACCCTTGGAGATGGTCTGAGGGTCTTATTTGGCAAATACAATCTTATTTACTGGATATTTCTCTAAAGATATTGGTTATTTTGAGTCTGTAATACTGATGAGCGAAAAGTAGTCTATAGATTTGTTAATCTACAGTGTTATTTTGTTGTTTTTAGTTGATCCTTCTTTTTCCCCTTCAGTCTGTGCTTGAGAGGTTTGGGATTTTTTTAGTAATGTTCAAGAAAATTCAGCTTTTACTTCCAAGCTTATCACTTTCAAAACTAGTTGAAAAAAGCTGTAGTTAAATATATGGCTTTTGAAGGCTTTCATACTATGGTTCTTGGCAGATATTTTAAAAATCATGGCAATACTAAACATTTTTTTCCCCCAAGTACTATGTGAAGTAAAAGTTTTGAATTAAGCTGGAAACAGTTAATTTTTACCCTTAGATTCTGTCAGTCAGTCAGGTAAAAAATACTTTCTTTTCGTCGTGTTGCAGCCTAGCTGTAGAAACAAGGTCACTGTCCCTTCTGCTACTTTGTACTTCCTGAGTGTAACTCAAAAATATTTAGAAAGCAGCATTAGACTTTTCTTCCCAGGAGTGGCACTGCTTTGGAAATGGCTGTGATCCTTCTACTCATGACTGAATCGCTTTGTGGGAGTGTACAGGTAGAGTCAGTTGGTGGCCTGCAGAGAATCAGGACTGAGATTTCACTCATTGTTAATGGAAAAAGATTGAGGTTAGATTTCTGGTGCCTTGGAAATATAGATTGGGCTTCTAAAACCATTAGGAGATTGAAAAGTAAATACACATTTTTCTCTCAGATTTTATTTAAATGTTGAAAAGCTTTGAGAAAAAAGCTGCTGTTGTTAAGGATGATACACCTGAGAGATCATTCCAAGGTTGGATTGGCAGAAGATGTGAATGAGCCTTCAGGGGGGAAAAATTTAAACAACAAAGAATTAACCTCTGCCTTGTAAGCTGTCTTCTTTTTTACTTCTAAAGCGTCAGTTTGTGGTTTTGATAAATGTCAGAAGCATTCCTCTCAAATAAGGTTCTTTTCTGCATAATCCGGTGTTATGGTTTATTTTGCTCTTCCCTCCAAAGATTACTTTGTCCTTCCCTCAGTGTCTAATCAGACAAGTGCTCAGGAAATGGGATGGATTTGACAGCTAAATGCGTTTCCTACTGAATTAGTTTTGTAAAGGAACTAGAGGAGGGAGAAAAGTTTATCCTGCAGTTTTGGAAGGTTCATTAACTTAATAAAATGGGAATTAAACTCTGCCCTACCCTCCCTCTGCTGTGCTTCTAGATTTCAATCTCATTTATATATATGTGTGTGTATGTATATATATATATATATGTAGTATTTTACATTATGGCAAATAGTCTGCTTTACCTAAGCACACAAGTTAGCAGTCTACAGCCTAGTGTCTCTGCCTGGGTATCAGATACACTTGACAGTTCTGGCACCATGTGTCTAAGTAGAATTTGTCTACGTCCTCTTTAGAAGAAAAGGCTTTGTAGAGACTATGACTTAGTGAAGCTTGTTGTTTTTTTGTTTTGTTTTGTTTTCACAGCTATTCCAACTAACAAATTGAAAGAGTCTGCTTTTAGAATTTTGTTATGTTTAAAAGCACTTTGTGTCCTAAGAATTAAGGGAAGAAAGGGAATACAGGTTGGCAGTCTGAGGTTATCTTACTTTCAGGTAAAAGATGTAAATGCTGTAGACAGTGGCTTGGTTGTTTTATTGGCACTGAGGAGTTCTAGTCATGGATCCAGACTCCATCATGTTTAGGTGTTACACAAACAGCATACAGAAAGCATGCAACTTTTGTATGAACAGGAGAACAAGTAAATAAGTGCAGGCTGCTCTGAAAGGAAGAGAAAAAGAAGACAACTTTGTTTAGTGCGATAAAGGAGCAGCCATGTGTTGTGTGTGTTTAAGTGCACTTGAGTTCTTGTACCAAGTGTCTTCTCAAACAAAAGTCTTAGCTGGAGGAGAACAGTGAGGGAGATACTTCAGGATGTCTGGAGTTTCTTCTATGGAAAAAACAGAAGTGAAAAAGCAAAATTTTTGGCATCCAAAAGTGCACAAGAACCAATATATTCCAGAATAGTGCAAGAGCACAACTGAAGTCTTACATTTCATTTGACAGTGAAATGGGAGCCTTTGGAAGGGAGGTACAGTCTATGCATTGAAAGTAGAAAAGCAGCATTTTACTGCTTATGACTAGAACAAGACTGTTAACAGTCTTAAAAAGAAATTAAGCCCTTAAACACAAGTTCCTATTGTCTTTGTTCCCCAAATATAATTTTTAATATTTTTTGACAGTTTTTTGCTTTCTCTGCTATCCTCACCAAAAAGACAAAATTACAAATGTTGAACAGTTTATTTTCAGAAGACCATTCCAAGTTGGCTTAGGCTTCATAGCCAGTTCCACTTGAATATTCCTTGTGAGTGGCACTGAGTGAATCTTCCTCTTTGTGAGAATGTGAATAGTATTGCTTTGTTCACATGCCTGTTTTATTTTTGTGTTCTTAATTTCATACGTAAAGGAGGTGTAATAATTTTATATCTAGGTAGGCTATATATGCCCTTATTTGCCACACCTCTGTTTGCAACCAAGTTATTCAGCTTGGAAGTATTTATCATGTGAGTCTTAATGCCCTGTAAAAAATACATAGGAGTATTTTATTATTTTAAATAAATTTAAGATAGTGAAGAAAAAAAAAGAAAATAATTATTCCTGCAGTTAGGAGAATGAACTTACTGTGAATAGAGTACATAGAAATTACACCATTTGCCTAATTACTTACGAGGCTATTACCACCTCTAAACATAGAATATCTTACAATAAAATAATTAAGAAAGCTGTTAGTGGAAAGGCAGTTCAGTGTTAGTAACTGATGGTACAGACCACTTAGAAGCTGAAACAAATTAATTCTAAGAAAGCGCATGACATGTTACTGCAGTTGGGAAGGAACAAGTCAGAAGGTCAAAATCCATTAGAATTAGGAAATAAAGGAGACAAAATCTGAAGGAAGCAGTCTGTTTTTCACCTTCATCCTTAAACAATTGGTTCAGTTGGTCCTTGTCCTGACACAAAAGTTAATATGGGGAAATAAAATCAAACAAATTGAAAGCATTAAGCCATTGCAGTCTTAGCATGCTGGTTGCCTGTTGGCATGATGGCTCTACCTTCTCCTGTGATTGATAGAGCTGTCCAAATTGGTGTTCTGTATGTGCAGTTTGTTTGGTCTGATGAGCTGTCAGACTTAGATTTAAACTCTACCATCACTATAACCCCATGCTACCTCAGGTTCTTCTTATTAGGACTGCCAGGCATACTTGTTCATTACGTTTTGGAGGACTGGTTTGTAGTGACAAGTGGCCATCACTTATGGCAGCATTTAGTCAGGCCTCTTTGCTGCAGTATAAATGTTCATTTTGCAAAATTGTGATGCAGGTTTGGCCAAGAGCTCTTAGCTCTTCTTCGGCTCACTGAACCATTTGCATCTTATGAACTGGAACCCTAAGTCAAGTTCAGTTAATCAGTCATTCCAGTGCAAATACTGATGAAATCGCCAAGTGATTTCTTCGGCAAAAGGAAAGTCATGCTTTGCAACTCTGATTCCATATACTTTTCCCTCAGGGCATAAGCCCTGCTTTTATTTAATTTGAGTACTTTTTTGCATTATTGGAGGACTATGAATAAAGCAAACAATGTCATTTTGTTGTGGGTTGTTTTTTTTTTTTTCAAATCCTGAAGGAAGCTGCAAGGGACATGTTATGCATAATAAGGAAAGGAGAAATTGATCAATTTTTTAAAAACAAAATTACTAGGATACCTCCTGTGTTTTCATTTTTCAAAAATTATTGACAACCGTTTTATATTTTGGAATTCTTTAAGTTCTAAAACAAATACTAGCCTTTAAAAACTGAAATCCAGTCCTTTTTCTTAATGTTTGTGTAGTTCTACTTTTAAAAATCTTTTCACAGTTAGAAGTACATTGCTGAATCAATACAGACATTCCTGTGTTAGATTTACTTCCAAGGTGAGGTGCTTGTTGTAATAGCTTCATGCTAACTAGAGTATTACTGCTTTTCAGTGAGAGGAGTTGCAACTGGTATCTGTCTTTGTAGCCCAGTGACAAGGGGTGTGACTGCTTCTGTTTCATCTACCACCAATGTTGCACAACATCTAGTAATGCATGACTTTTTGGTAGGCTCTTTTAACTTACTAATGCAGTGGATGACTACTCCCTCTGCCCCCAGCTTATTTTCCAGCAAACTGAAGGAACTGGGAAATGGTCAGGTCAACATGGGAATGGTTAAAGTGTAGTGTGTGTGTATTTGGGGGGGTAGAATGACACTCTCAGTCCCTGTCAGCAGCAAGAAAATAGTAGAATATGTAGTGTAACTCTAAATACACTGGATTTTACATCAGTAGAACTTGCTGCTTCCTGAAGATGATTATTTCTAAATAAGTCTTCATTCAGTTCTGTCACCAGGTATTCTCTGTGCTGTTGCTAGGTTCTCCCAGGCATTTGCATCACGAGATGTCTGTCAGATGTAGCTGTGGTGTGTGTCAGCACTCCATGTCCTGGAACCCTTTTACTTTCCATGATTGAGTATTCTTTTTTGCTGCTTTCAAAGCCTGAAAAGACTGTTACAGATAAAACCAGGCTCTTGAGTTGCACTGAGCATAACTGAGATCACACAATGACAGTGCCTGATCTACAAAGCTACAGCTTTGGTGGCATGCTGGTTTAGTGGTCAAAAGAGGATGAGGGCCAAAGAGCCAGGTGTTTGCAGGTGTTCTTTTCCATAGAAGCCTCATGGTAATGTTACCCGTACAGGAAAAGTCCACGGGTGGAAGGGTAAGTTATGATTATGTGGATGTGGCCATGACTCAAGTTATTTAGTTTTTTTCAGAAACTTAAAGCAAAGTAGGATACATGTTTCTGACTCTACTGACACTGCAATAGTGGGGTTTATAGCCTCAAGGTATAAATGGGAAGCACATGACTGAATATCTCCCCAAGGAGTTATTTTTATGGAGAAGGGTTTGATTGGTTGGATGTTTTTTCTGTTGTTTTGTTGGGTTTTTTATTGTTTGTTTTGTTTTGGGGTTTTCTAAAAAGAGCACCTGCAGTTGAGCAGCAGAGTTCTTAGGTTGTGCACTGCGACATCTGTTTGGTGAAGCTTTAACATTTCTGGGAAGAAGCAAATGATGTTTGAGCTTAAACTCTTGTTGACTTTTCCTGCCATGTTTAGGAGACCTCTTCATAAACAGGGGAGTATTTTCAACAGAGCTGCTTGATGGCCTGCTTATAGAATAAGGCACAATTAGGAGTTTCTTGGCAAAGTCTGTGAACTCAATGATTATCTTGAAGTTGTGGGGTCCTTTAAGTGGCTTTATTACACTTTCACAAGGTTTCGTGGTACCCCATACTGGTCACAAAAACTTCTACCTTATTTGTTGTTTACATGTAATAATAATCTGTCTGAAGTCTGATGAGAACAATCTGGGCACTAACAGCTCCAAAGTTTGTGGGTTTTGTTAATGGAGGTCTAGTAAAAGTCATATATAGAAATAATGTAGAGAGGAGAGCATGTTCTGGTACAACATTAGGAAAGTAAGGAGAAGAAAAAGTAAAATTTCAGAGTTGAAGTGACCTTTGCAGTTATGCATTCTGCATCAAAGCTGAGCTCTGCAATTGCTGGCCCTGGTTCTGTTTTGGGAAGAAATTGACTCATACCATTATTACATTGTTTTCAAAGAAGCATAAAGAAAAGGTTGAAGTGTTGACAGCTATGACAAAGTCTAGTGCCATAATGTGTCACCAGATAAGTGAAACTGTATAGTCTGTGGCAGTCAGCAAAGCATAGCAGCCACTATTTATATGTCAGCTCTGGAAGAGAGGAAGTGTTACCCAAAGGGGAGAGAATATCAGAATTTGACAGCCTAGTAGACCTCTGAGGTTAAATGTCATCTTTTGAATAGATTTATATATTCATTTTCAGTAGTGAAATCTGAAATTTCAGCTTTTAAATGCTCAGTTTTTACTTTATGGCACTTAAACATTATGTCTAAGAACAGAACAAAGTTTCCTGATAGAGCAGATGGTGTTAAAGGTTAGATCATAATTTTCAGTATCTGACCTATACTGTGTAAATATGTAGCATGTATCTGTAAACAGGAGTGAAAGATGCATTTTGTCTGTTTCTTAACCCTGAGGAAAAAAAAGTTGACTTCAGTAAAACATATACTCCTATATTCTTTGTCTATTATATCAAATGAGTTTTCCCATTTCCTAGGCTTGCTGTTCTTAAGTTTTTGTTTTGATTTAAAACTTTAAATTACAACCCTGTTTGTATCTCTCCATGAACAGCAAGCATAATGTATGGAAAGTAACGGTGCAGGTATTGACATTGTTTTATTTTGTCGCCTCCCCTACCATAAGTTGTTTGTCCTTTGAGCGTGTGCTTGTGTTTTGTTTTGTTTTAACTTCCTGAGTACTCTTACCCCTCTATATCACTTGAAATGGGAATGAATAGAGCAGAGGTACTTCTGTAGTTATTTTAATGATCTTGGAAGAAGAAAGTTGTCAGCCTTCAAACAATATTTTCAGCTTGGCCTTTGTGGGGAATAGTATGTTTTGAAACAGAGGCGCTGTGTTTTTCTCTTCTCAAGAAAGCAAACAGTATCTTTTTTACATTCTGAGATCTGTGTGAAACTTTCCATTGAAGTGTGAATTACAAAGCTTTGATTATATGACCAAGAAGACGAGTTAGAAGAGAGATCCTGCACTTGGTCTGAATATGTTGGCTTGATATGCTTTGGCAGCCAAACATGCCAACAGTGGGCCACACAGTGTCAGTGAGAGAACTGAGAACAAGACAAGAAAGGTTTGGTATGACTTGGTCTTCAGTACAAAAGGCTTTGGGAAACCTTGTGAAACTTTGATGTGCCCCTTTTTTTTTTTCTTTTTTTTTTTTAAATATTGTCAATTCTGATCTCTCCTTCTCAGGAAGTATGTTAGAGCAGGTAAAGAGGGGCAGCTGAAATAATTGTAGGCTCAGCTGTCTTACAGGAAAAGACTGAAAAGATTGCAACTTAAGCATGTGGGACCAGATATGCTGCACCCTTTAATGTATGTAGTCCAACAACTGTAGTTCTTAAAGAAATGTGGTGGGAATGAACCCCAGAAAGTGGCCAGGCTTGAATGCTCTTCTTACATAGCATTCCCTGTAGCTGCTGCTGCAGGCCACTGCTCTGACCCAGCAGTGCATTTCATATCTCCTTACCACAAGAATGTCACAGGTACTTGGGCTATGATGTGAAAGTTAAGAAATAGTTCCAGTGCTTTCATGGTTAGGTAGTGATTGTTCTCAGTTGAGAATTTGGTTTGCTTCTGTGAAAAGAGTCAAGACATAAGTTAGTCAAGGTTCCTCTATAGGGCATTTGGTGACGTGTTTACTCAGCTACAACTTTTGTGTTGTTTCTGTATTAGTGGATTATTGCAAGGTAAACTGCCGTGAGGTACTACCATGACAAATGCTACCAACTTGTGTAAAACTATCAGGATTTATTTTTTTCTCTTATGTTTTGGATGGGTCCTGTGTTCAAATGTCTTGTGTCTCCATTATTTCTGAGGTAAAAGTCTTTTGTTTTTCCCTAAATTTTTTTGTTCCCTGTCTTTCTTTCTGACAGGTTCTTGAAGACGCAGAGGCTCAACATCTGTTCCAGTCCATTCTTCCTGATATGGTCAAGTTGGCACTCTGTCTCCCTAGTATCTGTACCCAGGTTAGTAAACACAGCTAGTTAAGTGCTGTGTGGCACACCATTTTTCTGCAAATTCTGCAAATTGACTAATGGCTAAAGTCAAAGCATCTGGATCATGTTACGTTCTCAATAAAAGTTATAGTTTTGTGTTGAATGTAGCTGAGGCCTAGGGAGCAGACCAGACAATACATGTCTCTAATGTTGTAATAGAATGTAAAAAAATACATCTTGCTGTCACATTTTTAGCCTGAACAGAGCTGCTTGATGGCCTGCTTATAGAATAAGGCACAATTAGGAGTTTCTTGGCAAAGTCTGTGAACTCAATGATTATCTTGAAGTTGTGGGCTTTAAGTGGCTTTATTACACTTTCACAAGGTTTCGTGGTACCCCATACTGGTCACAAAAACTTCTACCTTATTTGTTGTTTACATGTAATAATAATCTGTCTGAAGTCTGATGAGAACAATCTGGGCACTAACAGCTCCAAAGTTTGTGGGTTTTGTTAATGGAGGTCTAGTAAAAGTCATATATAGAAATAATGTAGAGAGGAGAGCATGTTCTGGTACAACATTAGGAAAGTAAGGAGAAGAAAAAGTAAAATTTCAGAGTTGAAGTGACCTTTGCAGTTATGCATTCTGCATCAAAGCTGAGCTCTGCAATTGCTGGCCCTGGTTCTGTTTTGGGAAGAAATTGACTCATACCATTATTACATTGTTTTCAAAGAAGCATAAAGAAAAGGTTGAAGTGTTGACAGCTATGACAAAGTCTAGTGCCATAATGTGTCACCAGATAAGTGAAACTGTATAGTCTGTGGCAGTCAGCAAAGCATAGCAGCCACTATTTATATGTCAACTCTGGAAGAGAGGAAGTGTTACCCAAAGGGGAGAGAATATCAGAATTTGACAGCCTAGTAGACCTCTGAGGTTAAATGTCATCTTTTGAATAGATTTATATATTCATTTTCAGTAGTGAAATCTGAAATTTCAGCTTTTAAATGCTCAGTTTTTACTTTATGGCACTTAAACATTATGTCTAAGAACAGAACAAAGTTTCCTGATAGAGCAGATGGTGTTAAAGGTTAGATCATAATTTTCAGTATCTGACCTATACTGTGTAAATATGTAGCATGTATCTGTAAACAGGAGTGAAAGATGCATTTTGTCTGTTTCTTAACCCTGAGGAAAAAAAAGTTGACTTCAGTAAAACATATACTCCTATATTCTTTGTCTATTATATCAAATGAGTTTTCCCATTTCCTAGGCTTGCTGTTCTTAAGTTTTTGTTTTGATTTAAAACTTTAAATTACAACCCTGTTTGTATCTCTCCATGAACAGCAAGCATAATGTATGGAAAGTAACGGTGCAGGTATTGACATTGTTTTATTTTGTCGCCTCCCCTACCATAAGTTGTTTGTCCTTTGAGCGTGTGCTTGTGTTTTGTTTTGTTTTAACTTCCTGAGTACTCTTACCCCTCTATATCACTTGAAATGGGAATGAATAGAGCAGAGGTACTTCTGTAGTTATTTTAATGATCTTGGAAGAAGAAAGTTGTCAGCCTTCAAACAATATTTTCAGCTTGGCCTTTGTGGGGAATAGTATGTTTTGAAACAGAGGCGCTGTGTTTTTCTCTTCTCAAGAAAGCAAACAGTATCTTTTTTACATTCTGAGATCTGTGTGAAACTTTCCATTGAAGTGTGAATTACAAAGCTTTGATTATATGACCAAGAAGACGAGTTAGAAGAGAGATCCTGCACTTGGTCTGAATATGTTGGCTTGATATGCTTTGGCAGCCAAACATGCCAACAGTGGGCCACACAGTGTCAGTGAGAGAACTGAGAACAAGACAAGAAAGGTTTGGTATGACTTGGTCTTCAGTACAAAAGGCTTTGGGAAACCTTGTGAAACTTTGATGTGCCCCTTTTTTTTTTTCTTTTTTTTTTAAATATTGTCAATTCTGATCTCTCCTTCTCAGGAAGTATGTTAGAGCAGGTAAAGAGGGGCAGCTGAAATAATTGTAGGCTCAGCTGTCTTACAGGAAAAGACTGAAAAGATTGCAACTTAAGCATGTGGGACCAGATATGCTGCACCCTTTAATGTATGTAGTCCAACAACTGTAGTTCTTAAAGAAATGTGGTGGGAATGAACCCCAGAAAGTGGCCAGGCTTGAATGCTCTTCTTACATAGCATTCCCTGTAGCTGCTGCTGCAGGCCACTGCTCTGACCCAGCAGTGCATTTCATATCTCCTTACCACAAGAATGTCACAGGTACTTGGGCTATGATGTGAAAGTTAAGAAATAGTTCCAGTGCTTTCATGGTTAGGTAGTGATTGTTCTCAGTTGAGAATTTGGTTTGCTTCTGTGAAAAGAGTCAAGACATAAGTTAGTCAAGGTTCCTCTATAGGGCATTTGGTGACGTGTTTACTCAGCTACAACTTTTGTGTTGTTTCTGTATTTCAATTAGTGGATTATTGCAAGGTAAACTGCCGTGAGGTACTCCCATGACAAATGCTACCAACTTGTGTAAAACTATCAGGATTTATTTTTTTCTCTTATGTTTTGGATGGGTCCTGTGTTCAAATGTCTTGTGTCTCCATTATTTCTGAGGTAAAAGTCTTTTGTTTTTCCCTAAATTTTTTTGTTCCCTGTCTTTCTTTCTGACAGGTTCTTGAAGACGCAGAGGCTCAACATCTGTTCCAGTCCATTCTTCCTGATATGGTCAAGTTGGCACTCTGTCTCCCTAGTATCTGTACCCAGGTTAGTAAACACAGCTAGTTAAGTGCTGTGTGGCACACCATTTTTCTGCAAATTCTGCAAATTGACTAATGGCTAAAGTCAAAGCATCTGGATCATGTTACGTTCTCAATAAAAGTTATAGTTTTGTGTTGAATGTAGCTGAGGCCTAGGGAGCAGACCAGACAATACATGTCTCTAATGTTGTAATAGAATGTAAAAAAATACATCTTGCTGTCACATTTTTAGCCTGAACTTCAGTAACACTTTCCGTTCTATATTTCTGTATGCTGGAGTTGCTTCTTACTTTTCTTTAATGAAGTAACCATGAAACCTTTCGGGTTTAAAGATCACACTTATAAACGGAAATACCTGAATAATCTTAAACCATCTGATGCTTTACTTCAGAAATTTTTCAATCCTAGAACAAGTGTTTTCATAAAGTCTTCATTTACTTGGGAACATCGCAATATTTGTGCACATACAAACCTAGCTCATTTCTTTGTTATTGTTGTGGGAATCAGTTCTGTAGGCGGTAAAGCTGATAGAATTGAATAGAACTGATAAGTAAGTGAGAGTGTATGATGGGTAAGGACTTTGTAAGCTTCTTACAAATTTTCTTAATCATAACGAAGGAAAATGTATTTTTCCCTCCCTATTTTGTTACGCTGTGCGAGTCATGTAGTTGATACACCATTTCAAACAGTATTAGTATTTCTTATATGTATTTTTTTTACTAGTCACTTGATAGAGGAAGTTTAAGAGAATGCTATGAAGTTTCTGAACACAAAGTCAAGCACAAGACTTGCAAGTCTATGTAGTAATGCCTTTTATAAAGATGTACTGTTAGGTAGAGTAAATTGTGAAGTATTGTGTCAGTCTTTCTTTTTTTTTAGACGTAAGGCTAAATTTGTTCCACTGTAACATACTGTCCAAAATATCCTATTTTTATAGGCTTGTAAAACTTACTAGAGAGGACTTCTCAGGATTCCCTCCCCCTAACTGGGTGGCTTCAGATATCACAATATAGCTTGTTAATTAAATACCAAGAGAGCAGAATGAGATTTGACAAATGTGAATGTAGGAGTTATAAGAATTAAGGAAAATTTGTTTGTTTTGTGTAGCAATAGGGCTGTTTATTCAACACTCCAAATCAGTAGCAGTTTCTGTATTCACACCTAAATGGATTCAAATGTAACTGCTCAGCTCTCCTGGAGTTAGGCTAATGGTTTTGCCTTAGAATATTAGAAGAGGTGAAAACTTCTTTCTCTGGTCAAGTGTGTTTATCGTAATTGTTACTGGACTCCCTAGCAGTCAGAATGGTATTTCCCTCATGGCCCTGTATTATTGCATAATTTAAAAAAATGAATAGAAAGCCATGAAATTAGTGAGTGAAAATTCCAAATCAGGAGGCTAAAGCCTAATAAAATGGAAGATGCCTAGCACTTCAGGTTTTCTTTGGTTTCCCCCTCCCTCTTTGTTTATTTTTATGTTAAAGAAACACTGGCTTGAGTAAAATAAAACTCCAAACTGAAGACCAAAGTGAAGCTGAGCTTTTTCTTTATTCTGATTATAAAAGAATGTATAATCATGCCCTTTTTGTAAATGTTACCAGTATAATTTCTTCAAGTTGGATGAAACAAAATTCAAAGCAAGTCACAGGGTGATGTTCTGTGGCATGACTCTGCCTTTATTTTTTATTTTTTCATTGTAAAGTATTAAGCATGGTTATTGCAGCTGACAAAGTTCCTTAAGGGTTCTTAACCATGCACATATTGAAAGTGGATTTTTACTTCAGTTTTTAAGATTGAGGATTTGCAGCATCCCATCTATTTTTTTTCTCCCCTTGCCATTCCCTATGGTTTTGTTTGATAAGTTGCGTTTTCTTGGTCTTTCTTTTTATTGCTGATTAGAAATCTGCAGTTTGTCAAGCAAGCTTTTTCTGAATTGTCTTGAAAAAACTGTTCTTGATTTTAATGGTGCTGCTGATTAAAGGGCTCACCAATGGCCTGAATTACTCGTGCGCTGATTTAACAAATGTGATTTTGTGTTCCTGTTTTTTTTCTTTTAAAATGGCTAAGCTAATTATTTTTCTCTCTCCTGCCCCTTCCTCCCCCTCACTTCTTTTATTGTTAGCCAATACCTCTACTGAAACAAAAGATGAATCACTCCATCACAATGTCACAGGAGCAGATTGCTAGTTTTCTGGCCAATGCTTTCTTCTGTACTTTTCCACGTCGCAATGCGAAGATGAAGTCTGAATATTCTAGTTATCCAGACATTAACTTCAACAGGTATGGCACTCTGGAGTAAATGGAGCGGATAAACCTTCAATGAAAACATTATTGTTGTCATTTAGGGGCACAACTCATTATTTCTGTCTTACATCTGTCACTGATTTCAGTAGTTTCATTTCTGTTTTCTCTGTTTAAGGGACAAGAAAACAATGCAATTGTGTAAAAAAGGATCTTGTACACAGGAATATATGCTTAATACTCAAAATTTTTGTTTTTTCCCCTGTATGTCTGTGCACAGACACGCTCTGGTTCTGCCATAATTAGGCTGATCTGATTCCCTGCCTTCTCTTAAGCTGTTAATTTGTGAATGGTGTATTTCAGTTGTGCTTCAAGTGTTCTGTATGTGTTTAAATTAAGGTCAGTGTTTCCCCAGCCAGGTTTCTGTTGTTTCCTTTGTGTCAGCAGTGGTGATCTAAATATAAAGTCAGATCAATAGGACTTGATTTTTCAGCATCCATACAATCTCTGCATGTTATAATAAACCGGACCTTTAAAGATCACATTTTCAAGAGACTCTGATTTCTAAACAAATGTTTAGTCTTTCCTCAGTGCTAGCTTACATATTTGATTATAAATTCACTTTTAAATAGGGGAAGAGCATGGAGACACTTCCTGCTGCAGAATATTAATGGTTCACGTGGACTTGTAGATTAGACAAAAGAATTTATAGTCTTCTGTGCACTTCTGTACATGTCTGTGTAGATCAACCTTAAGTTTATTAGGCTGGAGATTGGTAGATTATTGATCTGGAGTTTCTCTTATTCCTCACAGTTAACATCTGTAGGTATATACTCTGAACACTGAGATGAAATACAAATATACTGTTTCCTGTGGTCCAGCATATACATAATGTGTCTCATAAGAGCTATATTAGATTAGAACTTCCCAGAATAAATTGTCAGGCATGCTGATGCACTAACAGTGGGTTTGGTGCTGGCTGTCTTTAAGGGCTAGCACAGGTTTCTGTACACTGTGTATGTCTAAAGAGAGACCAGAAAACTATACTGGGAAAAGGCTCACTGTCTTAATGTTTATTCCAGCAGTGCAATGAGTTAGGGAACAGAAGTGTGAGTGGGCATTGCCTGTGCCATGCAATTGATCATATTTGTTCGTAAGAACGTATGAAGTAAAAATACCATATATTCATTAAAAAAAGTTACTTGTCTTCAGAGCAGTGAAAGAGGACAGTAAAGTTCTGGAAAGAGTTCTGTTTGCACCAACTACATGCTTCTAGCTGAATTTTAGATTTTTTACAGGACTTTATTGTACCAGTTTTAATTGCAACTTACGCATGTTAGAAATGAAGCAGTTAAATTCCTACCACCTAGAGAATAAAATGTCAAATGTCTGGACCAAATTAATATTCTCTTCTATGAACATTACACAGCAATGTAAAGTCACAGTAGTACAGTGAAATACTGTGGTGGTGAACTGAGGGCATAATGTTTTGAAGTATATTTAAATTTTAACAAGCCTTGAAAAATTATTAGGTAAATAGTTTCCCTCTCTAGACTTAAATAATTACCGGCATGAGGTACTAACTATTCAGGATTTTGTGCCCTATTCCAGGCAGTATTCCTTTGTTTTCTGAGTTGACTTCCTACTGCTACCACTCATAGTTAGTTCCAACAATGTCATTTTAAAGGGGCAATAGATCAGACAATCTTCAGGCCTTCCTCTTGAATTATGGATGAGGTAATGCTCAGCTTTTAGTCACACGGAAAGCCATTTTTATTTGTGTAAGTGCAAGAATATTGTTGCCAAACTGGAGAAAAGAAGGGAAGCTGATGTCCTCTGGTTCATCTAAGTGCCTGTTCCTCAGTGTTTGCCAATGTACGTGATTTTTATATATAATTACAGTTTCTCTTTTCAGTCCTTTTTTTACTTAACCATTTGTTGAATCAAAATTTTCCCCAATGTCTATTTTTTGTTTGCTAATGAGCAGGTTAGTGAAGTAGAACAGAAGTATGAAAGGCAGTGGATAAAAAAAGAGAATGTGTCAGTGATAGAGGGACTGGCAGGATAAAAGCAAAAGCAGATTGAAGAAAGTGGTGGAAAGGGTACTGGAAGAATTGAGTTTTCTATCATGTACGTGTTGTATGTAACCTGACTTAGTTGAAATCTAAAAGGAAGGGGAAGGAGGAGGATGGATAGTATCTTATTTCTTTTTCCTCCTCTCAACCCTGTATTTTCCCTCCCTGAAAAGTTAGTTCTTTAGTAGAAGAACAGACAATAAAATGCCATGTTTCCAGCTATTGTTTCAGATTACAGGGTTTGGTTCAGTGCAGTGTGTATTTTCAGCTTTTGCAAAAAAATGTTTCATGAAGCTACCAAAAAGGCAGTAGGCAATGACAGAAGGCAAAATGTTTGTGACTGTTTTCTCTTTATAACATTGTTTTGATGTAAAGGCTTTAGAGCCTGCAGCTCTGCTCTGTCTGCTTAAGGCTGGGCGTAACAGATTGTTCCACACAGCGACCCTCTCTCCCCACAGTGTTATGATCTGCAGCTTTTTCCAGACTTGTTGTTTTTTTTTTCTCAGCATAATTTGTCTGCTACAAAACTGAATGAATTACTTTGTTCTTTGGGTACAAAAAAATAATCTGCCACAGTAGCCTAACAAAGCAAAATCACTGATTAGATGCTGGTGTTTGAGGGATTTTTTTTTTTCCTCTTGCAAAGGTGATGTTCCTCAATTCCATTGTGTGTACCCTTCCTATATTCATACAGGCTTCCTTGCATCCCCTCAACAGTTTGAGAAAATAAAACCTGTGCCTTGATTTAGAAACACAGTGGTATAAGGTGTTTCTTGTGTTTTCAGTTTTACACAGCAGGTTATTTTTTAATTCACTTTATGCAAAGTTAAACACTAGTAATTTTTATAGACTATAGAACAGTTTCTGCATTTAAATGCTGTCATGTTGCCTCTTCCCACTACAAGATTGTTCCCCAAAAGGTTTTATAGGGTATTAAGTAGTTTATGACTTCGACCCTGACCCCCCCCAAGATACAAATCTGCTTGACAAAACACAGTTAGTGCAAGATATTGAGAATTCACTCTTTGTTTTCCTTTTTTTCCCCCCTTTGTTAAATATCTTTTGGTGCACAAGTGTTCAATACTGTTACTCCAGTGCTGATAGCAAGTTGCTTGAATGTTGGTGTGTGTGTTGATAATGCAACTGATTGGAAGGAAGGCCATTTTATGTGCAATGATTAACATAAGTCACCTGTGTTTACCTCTCCACTCCTGGCTGGTTTTCTTGCCAGATGAGAGAAGGAAAAAAGTGAGCACTCCTCCTCTGACACTGAAGCACTTGGTTTAATAGTATGTTGTAACACTGACTGTTTAGACAGATTGATTATCTTACAGACTGGAAGTCACTTGTGTATAATGAATTATTCCCTGTTGTGCTTGGCAATGATGATTCCTAAGTCATTAATAATTTGAAATATAGTTAATAAAATAAAACTGAATGAATTACTTTGTTCTTTGGGTACAAAAAAATAATCTGCCACAGTAGCCTAACAAAGCAAAATCACTGATTAGATGCTGGTGTTTGAGGGATTTTTTTTTTCCTCTTGCAAAGGTGATGTTCCTCAATTCCATTGTGTGTACCCTTCCTATATTCATACAGGCTTCCTTGCATCCCCTCAACAGTTTGAGAAAATAAAACCTGTGCCTTGATTTAGAAACACAGTGGTATAAGGTGTTTCTTGTGTTTTCAGTTTTACACAGCAGGTTATTTTTTAATTCACTTTATGCAAAGTTAAACACTAGTAATTTTTATAGACTATAGAACAGTTTCTGCATTTAAATGCTGTCATGTTGCCTCTTCCCACTACAAGATTGTTCCCCAAAAGGTTTTATAGGGTATTAAGTAGTTTATGACTTCGACCCTGACCCCCCCCAAGATACAAATCTGCTTGACAAAACACAGTTAGTGCAAGATATTGAGAATTCACTCTTTGTTTTCCTTTTTTCCCCCCCTTTGTTAAATATCTTTTGGTGCACAAGTGTTCAATACTGTTACTCCAGTGCTGATAGCAAGTTGCTTGAATGTTGGTGTGTGTGTTGATAATGCAACTGATTGGAAGGAAGGCCATTTTATGTGCAATGATTAACATAAGTCACCTGTGTTTACCTCTCCACTCCTGGCTGGTTTTCTTGCCAGATGAGAGAAGGAAAAAAGTGAGCACTCCTCCTCTGACACTGAAGCACTTGGTTTAATAGTATGTTGTAACACTGACTGTTTAGACAGATTGATTATCTTACAGACTGGAAGTCACTTGTGTATAATGAATTATTCCCTGTTGTGCTTGGCAATGATGATTCCTAAGTCATTAATAATTTGAAATATAGTTAATAAAATGGAATTTCTACTTTAACTTTGAGAGCTTCAATATTTCTGAATTCTAGTAGCTAGAATGACATCTGTTCTGTGGCAAACATTCGATCATACCAAATAGCACAAAATACTGCTTTCATTTGAAATACTAAGCTAAAATTAAAAAGTTGTGTTTTTTTTTAAATATGGATTGGGCAGCTTTATGCAAAAATATCCTACCATAAAAGAAAAATAGCTCCATTTGTCATCTTACTCCTCTTACTGATTTTTCCATGAAAGTTGTATGCTGGTTGAATGTAGAGCGTGAACAGCATTTAATCTTCTAATATCATCTCTACCATTGTGATGTTGGTTGCACAGTTTGAAGTAACTTATCATGGTGGTGCTTATAATTAATCTTCCTTGTAAACAGCTTGTGGTTTAATGCAGCACTTCCATAAAATATTCCTCTTAAAAATATATTAAAGATAAGATTGAACCATGCTTTCTTCCATTCATTTTTTATAAGGTGCTGAAATAGGTGCAGTCCACTGTCACACAAGACTTTGCACTGTGGAAGTTTTTCTTCCCCCCATTGACTAAGTTATCAGACCTGTCTTAACATGACTGAACTAGGTAATTTGAGAAACCATCTAGTTTGAGTATATGTAAAAGCAAAGCATGAGAAAAAAACTCCTGCAATTTTGAGTCAGTGTTCTGGATGACTGAAAAAGAGACAAAGACCCACTTTGCTTTTGCTGGTTTTTTGACCATTCTTGTATCAAATTACAATAATTGCTCTGTTTTTCTTTTTCAAAAAACTACTGTAGTTAAGATATTACGTGTCTGTAATAGCTCCCATCAAAGCAATTGAGGTTATATTGGTGACTAAAAGTAGGATGTCTAATGACATTCGACTGGTGGACCTTCTGGCTAGTCTGTTAGTGGATACTGCCAGTATTCCACTAGGACTGAAGTTCTTAATATTTATTAAACCAACCTTTAAAGTAATTTCAAGTGATTGGAAATAGGGGGGAGAAAAACCCCACTAGTTAAGATATGTGTATTTTATGGAATGTATAATATATGAAAGGAAATAGGCAAACTATGTAGTACATTTACGCAGGAGAACTGAAACCCAATTTACCAGTAATGCAATTGTATCTTCATAAACAACATCAATTTTGTAACACTAATGAGCGTTCTCTGGGAAAAAATTACCTAGCAACTTTCAGAGCACTTGGTTTTGACTGAGACATGCGTTGTTCCTCTGAAAAATGGTTCTGTGTTTTCAGAGTTTACAGTTGCTGTTCCTACAAAATGGATTGTTATGCCTGTTTTAGGTCTGTATTCTCATTAGCCTTGGATGGAATATTTTTAATATAGTTTTCTGAAAAGAAATAAGCATTTGTGTGTGGTAAATGATTAAATGCTCTTTAAATAGACAACTGTAGAAGGACACTTATCTTAACAAGCCTGGTGTAATTACTTTGCTAGAGTGGTTAAAACAGTCCATCTGAATTTATTTTATTTAGATTAGTTAATATAGTAATTTACTCCAGATCTTAGTTGTATAAAATGTCCTTCTGGTTTAGATCCTCAGAGTCTTACTCCTCTGTTCCTTGATACTGAGTACTTAAAGTTAGCTTCTTACTATGTCATCGAAGTCAGGTATCAATCTGATGTATTTTAAAACTCCCGAATCACAAAAACTTTCTTAAAACAGTTTTATAATGCTCCAAGTTACTTGCCACAATCAAAATGAAAGGCACAGAGAATAAAGATGTGGGTATATATGGGTGTCTGAGATGGAAAGGTAGTTTTTACGTCTAACTACCAACAAAATTACATTGTTTAATTTTTTGTTTACACAAACCTTAAAAGATTAATTTCTAATTACCTGTAAGGGCTATTGAATAGTATGACCTTAAATAACTTTGATATTACAACAGCTTGTAACTGTGACGTATGGCACTAAATAAGAAATTGCCTATGAAATTGAATTAGTGAATGTATTTATTTTTTTTTCCACTTTACACCAAGGGAATGACAAAACTCTAAATTACAACCTGTATAAACAGGAAAGGAAGGTGATTTTGATACAGAAAGACTGATTTCTATGAAGTGGAAGAGCCATACACTAAGGCACGAGAGAAGAAGAACAGAGGTTACTGTATCTGACTTCTCTAAGGTTGTGCTACGTTTTCCTTTCAGGGAGTGCAAGATCTGGAAAGGGCATTTTTTTTTTTTGTGTTGTCAGAGAGCTGGTTAATTTGTCTGCCTTTAATCTCTCTGGGAGGAGTTTTTCATGGATTATTCAGCTTTTGATTTATATCAAGTTCAAGTTTTCATTAACTCAAGTTTTTATATTCTGCATAGCTTTACTTCTGACTCGAAATATATTCAATGGCTGGAGGACTTTCTGATATATTTTATATTGGGGGGCTTATATTTTATGTTGGATATAAGCAAATTTAAAGTAGGAAATTCTAAGGTTTCCTCATCTTACACCATGTGATTGATCTTTAAGTGTTTAAAGCTGTCCAGGGGAGTGATTTCCAGACTTTTTTGATTGCACATACCTATCAGTAGGAATTTTTTGAGCATGCACCCTCAGTGTATGCATATTTAGGATAATTATAAATAAAACTGATATATTGCATTCTAAAACATGCACAAAAATAAATTGAAAAGGTTGAGATAAAGACAAAATAAATAGCATTTAATAGTATTTTTGTTTCTTGAATGGTACAGAAATATTTTCTTCTAGCATCCCAGTGGATTGCCTCATGCATCTCCTGGGGTGCTTTGGAGACTGAAGTGGGTCTGGGGTATGACTTTTCACAAAAGACAGGTCTGTAAGCA
>NW_009953797.1:2804278-2820236 GCF_000747805.2 Chaetura pelagica
GAAAACTTTTGTATATGATTTATTTTCATAAGGGGAGTGTAGATGGTAGTAATGAAACACTTGTTGCAGCTCCATTCTTCATGACAAGTCCTTGACCAGTAAGTGACTACCTTTTTTTTTTCTTTTCCATTCAAGGGATGCTGTGGTGATGTAGTGCTCTGGTGTAAAGGGCTGAGAAATATTTCGGGGGGGGGTGGGGAGCGGGGGAGATGGGGTGATGGACAGACATCCTTCCCAATACATAATCAATTGAGACAGCTTTCTTAGAAAATGCCTCAGGCAAAGGATACAGGTAAATGATATAATTCCAATTATTCCTGTATGGTAATCTAAATTGCTTTCATATGTTTAGAGAGAAGGCAGTTGTTCCCTTATCCTGTGCAATTTTGTTATAAGCACATGTAATTGTATGCACATTCCAATGCTTACATGATGGGATTCTCACTTTCTGTGCACATGAAAGTATACAGATTGCCTAGACACTAGGTACATGAGTATCTATAGGTAGCCCTTAATATGTGTGTGCCTAAAGTTACCTTGGGCACAGTTGAATGAAAATGTCCAATAATATTGTGACTGACCCCTTACTGAAACAGTGTTTTGATCAATGGTGCTTAGCATTGCAAAGCAAAGCTTAAAAAAATACTTCATGACAAATATGACACTGTTTTTGGGAAAGGGAGAGTTTTATTTTTCTTCTTGTGTTTTTGGAACTCCACTTTTTCTTTTCTGGGGGAAAAATACTGCAGGAGAAAGATGCAAAAGGTGCTTCTTGTGAGCTCCCCAGTGCAACTCCTGTAATCTCAAATGAAACGTATTTTGTGCCATTCAACAATGTATTAGTTTTTCTTGTAGGGTTCAAAGTATCAGTATGAAATTGTAGTTGTTTCCACTGAGATTGCTAGCAACTGAGCATGCCCAGCCTTTTAATGAAAATAGCCCTCAAATAGTATGGAGAGTAATAAAAGTTTGGCAATAACATACACAAGCATAGTATTTCCACCCCTACATGTATGTATTGGATAATCCTAGGCTTTAAAATGCAGCAAGATATGAAAAGCAAGGTGCTTGTTTTGTTCTTTTTTCCAAGTGTTTTGTTGTTCTATATGTTAGGCTAAAGCTCTGCTTAGTGATTAGCTCTGTTCTTGAAACTGAAGGTGATGTCCATACAATATTGTTATTTCTGCCTTAGTTTTCCATCCTTCTCCCTGCTCAGTCCCTTTACTGAGTGAAATTCATCTATCCATGCCTCTTCGTTTAAAATCCTTCCGCTTTTTTTGGTAGGAGAAAAAGGAGGTTTTAGTAAAATGTCTTGTGCTTGCTTAGATGCTACTTTATCTTCAGTGAGATCAGACCAAAATAGAAGAAACAATACAAGTGTGTCTTCAACTATAGTGGTAAAGAAAAAGGCACTTTTTACTGCCTTTTGTAGTTAAGAAAAAGCACACATGGTGAATTGTGGGCAAGTATAAGATTGTGTATCCAGACTTTTGCAAATAACACACATGAAATGCCTTGGATTTATGAATGGGAAGTATTATTTGAAGAATGATCCATACTGTAAACTTTTGCATATTGTTACAGCATGGACAGCTCTGTGAGTCTTAGTTCAGATTTCAATATAAGGATGTTACTATACTCCTTCGAGAGAGACATTCAAAGGAAACCTAGTCTGGGAATGGGAAGATACAGGCTGGGAATGGCAATACTGATAGGAAATTATTTAACTGGAAAGTTAAACCATATTATTGTAATGGCTCCTTCTGCTTGTGAAAATTACTGCAGCCAGTTCTTCAAGTAACACCAAAGGATCAGGTTCGCTCCTTGGAAACTAAATTTTACAAGCAAACTACTGTATTTTAATTATACCTTAATTAGAAACAGTGTATTTCAGAACTATTTGCTCAAGCTGGTTCAACATTTCCCCAGTAAACTAAATGCAACACAAGGTCACTTTTGTGGAGCTCTGAAGTTTCTTATATCGTGTTGGTGTTGCACCATTGGAAATGCCCCCTTGCCTCTTGCCTCAGCACTCAAAGGAGTGCTTAGAAGCAGGTACTTTAGAGCTTTTGGCTCCAGATTTCTAAGGTGGAAATGCTGATTGGAAATAAGACCATTTTGAGTTTCCAGTCAATGAGACTTTTTTCCACCCTGAAATTTTAAGAAAATGCTAATGCAAAACAAATGCATATGTTTATATTATTTTAATTATTACAAAAACTATTGCCTTGTAGCTTTAGTGCGTGCTTACTAACAAGTATTGAGTAATTTTTTATTTTTTTCCCCAATATTAGTTATTGTTTTAAATATTTTATTTCTCATATATGGGATTTAGCATCAGAACAATTTACTTGAGTGTCTGAATATTTGCTAGGAAAAAGTCTTCATTTAGATACAGTGACTTTAACAATCTGCTTTGTGTTTATGATGCTGTTTACACACCTGCTTCCTTATGTTTCTAAGTCTCTGACCTTGATTTCTGAAATAATTAAGTGTATCTCTGTAGAGGTCTTATTTCATTGAAATTGCCACTACCCTGGCTTGGAAGCCGGTGATAAAATTTGCAGCTGTGTTTGGTGATCGGCTGTGCAGGCTTTCTTGCTCCTGTATCTGCTAAATGGAAGTTAGCTGCGTGGCAGTGGGAACATTGTGTACAAAGCAAAACAGCTTACATTTGCAGTTGCCAGTATTATTTCAATTACTTTGAAAGTGGGCTTGCAGGGCTTTGCGTTTGATTCACCGTGCACTTCATTTGAATGAATTCTTTAATTGGAATTAATGGGGTTTGGCCTTGGGTTCCTCTGGCAGGAGATTGATTATGTGGTTTCCACTTACACTTTTGGGTGTTTTTTTTTTTTAGTAGGATCTGTTTCTCAGAGCTTGAAGAGGAATTTTAAGTCAGTATCTTACTAATGTCGCCTCATCTTGTTTTGTTCTTCAAAACAGAGACATTTGCTTCAGAAATAAGAGTACTTATAATTGTGCCTAATTGAGTATTTCAGAAGTAACGTTCAAGGTTAAAATGTTCAAATCTTTGCTATGTTATATCCTCACTTAATGGGACAGTACTGGGTCATTTTATGTTTTTGTAAATAGGGCTTTTACTGTTACATTTGGAAAGATGATTGGTTCATTTGTGCTGCTTTTAAGAAAGTTTAGCTGCCTTTGTGTGTTCATGGGGGGGGTGTTGATTTTTCTCTTGTTTTATCTTCTTACTGAAGAACTGCTTGGTAGAAGTCTTCTGAATCATTGATGTCATTGTGACGTGATTTCTGTGGAGATTTAAAAGAACCTATGAAGCAATCAAACTCAACCAAATTAAGATCAGTAACTTTCAGTAATATGATAGTCTGAGGGCTTAAGGCTAATTTGTAGCAGGTTAAAATCCATGGGGATTTTTCCACTGGTCTGATTGGCCTTTAAAACAAATTCCTACTGTTGTCATGCACTTTTACCTGAAATAGTTGAAGACAAGAATTCCTTGGTCTGCTTATAGGAAAATATGCAAGTAATATGCTAGTGGTTTGTATTTTGCAAAATATATGTAATAATGTATGTTTGCAGATAGCCATCTTCAGTTTGCCTCTAGCTCACTAACAAAGGTAAATGCTAGACACAGAAAATATTAAGTCCAAGCATATTCATTTAAAACATGGTGTCTTCAACCTGCCAAAAATTACTATCCTCTTATGAGTGCATTCTGGTTTGGACAAACATCATTTGGTGAATTCAGTCCTAAAATATGTGTTCAAGACTGGTGTTGCCTGCTTTTGTTTTTAATATATCATTAAAAATATATATTTTTCTGTATTTAGCAGTGAATTTTCAAATACAAAAGTACACTATATTGTATCATAGTGAAGCAAAGCAAATAGTGTGAGGAGGAAAAGGATGGTAAGAGCTCTTGGGCTAACTCTCTAAGAGATCTGATGCATCTAGTTACAGAATATATATAGCTACTAGATCAAAATTCAGATAATTTTTAATACCACCCAGAGTTTTTCAAATTCTTTTGTGCTGCTCTGTGGCTTTTACCCAGCCATATAGGGCTAGAACAGAAATACATAGATCTCTCCTTGTTATTGTGATCTCATATGGTATTTTTGGGAGCATTTACTTGCTGTAAATGAGATTTCTTCAAAGGCAAATTGTCATTAATCTACCTTTGATTGCAGTGAAGAATTCTCTCCTGAGAGTTTGCAACATAAGCAAGATTTCAGTTTGATGTAGAGAGACAAAAAACTGATAAAGGCATGATTGGGCTAATAGGTAAATTAACCAGTTTAAAGAATTCATACCAAATGAGGTGTCCAAATAGAAGATCAGAGACAATTCGTACACGTAGGGAAGACCTGCGCACACCACACGCATCAACTCTTTCTTTTATGGATCCCTTATTACTTGTGCAAGCACAACCCCTTGATACAATTTCTTAATTGGTCATTTAGAAATAGACTGTAAATCTGGAATTTGCTTTCTTAGAGTCCTGATTTATTATTCAAAGAATATTTTTTTTCATATAACCTTTTAATTTTTTTTAAAAGTAGCTTCTGTGACTTATAATAGATTTTTGGATGGAATTGATTGCTTCAGCATGTATACTTCATGAGAATTTTTAAATACTGAAAAAATCTAGTTCACTTCACTACTAAAAGCTAAATTCACCTCACAGCATTCTGGTTTAAAGGCAGGTTGTCATTCCAGTGCATGGGAACAAATGAATCATGTTGTGTCATTTCTTTACTTAGACTATTTATTGGGGGTGAATCTTACATCCTCAGGGTTTTTACTGTGTCAGACATCTTTTAGTGCATGTCCTACTCAAAGGATATTATTTCTGAAGTCATTGCTGTTTTTCCTTCCAGATAAATTCCATTATGTGTTGCCAATAAGAGTGCCTTGTCATTTTGTTGGAAATGAAATTAAGTAATGTGTGTTCAAGTTGCTGGAAGATAGATGATGCAGTAAAAGTATTTCAGCTAACATTAAAAGAATACATTCACTTAATGGCTTAAAATAGGCTGCATCTTTTTAATGCCTAGGTTTTTACAAATGAATGTTAGAATGCCAGTAGTAGCCCAATGGGTGAAGCCATTTCTGTTGGGGGTAGGTTCTTTTTCTTCAGAAATGCTGCTGGTGCAGTACAACTCGTGTAAGCAGTATGATTGTGCTAATTATTCTCTGTAATTCACTGATCTGAAAGTAGGGTAAGGCATTTGGATTTTGAAGTACTCAACATACATGTTTTCAGCCCTTGGTCACTTATTTTAATGCAAGTCAGACTGTTGCAAGTAAAACTAGTAGTTTTCCTGGATTTTCGTATTGAAATTCTATATTTTGGTATTACAAAATCAGTGTGAATGAGAGAGGCAATCACTTGGCATCTTCATCAGAAACTGAGCAAGTGAGTTAATTTGTTACTCCCAAAGTACAGTGTTACAGAGGGGCTGTCTAGAGAACTGTTTTCACAGTAGAGTGTTCAAACGCAAAGCTAATAAAAATACGTACATAATTGTTCATAAATAAGAATTAGCAAGTCGTCTAATTACTCTGCACTGTATTCCTGCAAGCAATGTAATTGCTTTGATTTCTTGTTTTTCAGATTGTTTGAAGGACGGTCACCAAGGAAGCCTGAGAAACTTAAGACTCTTTTCTGCTATTTTAGGAGAGTCACAGAAAAAAGTATATATCCTTTATTCTCTTTATTGACCTACAAAGGAAATACATTAAAAACTTAATCCCATTAAATTTAGAAATGGCTCTGCAGCATTGTGATGGAAGTGCATAACAAAAGCCAGCTTGCTAAGCGTGCTGATGTTCATATTAGTGTCACCTCTCATAGAGGCGATGCATGCAGTTAAATTTTTGCAGAGAGATTATTCTGTTTCCTTTTTTCTGAGATATATGTGTAAGGGGATTTTGAAAATAGGTAAGATGTATTTTCACCCCCCTTCATATATATAAATACACAGATATATAAGATGTGTGTATATACATTACACATATGTATGTTTGTAATCTATGCACCTACTTGCTGCACTGCATCAAAGTGAGAGTGTGGAGGGCACTTGGCACCACGTGTAGTCATTAAAATCATAGGCTTAAAGATCATAGAATCAAGCTTCATATTTCCTGCACTTCTGAGGGATTTTTTTCATACTTGTATTGATACTTCAGGTTTTTCCCTCATATTCCCTCAAAGCAAAGCTATTGTGAAGTTTGCCCCATTCAAATAAAATGGAGATATGAGATATCTCCCAAATCTCCTAGAAGCGAGTGTGGTAATTTCATTAGTGTGCATAGTCATATCTTCTCTCACCATGAATTTGAACGTCTGCATAAGCTTTCAAAAACAGATTTATTTTTGTGAGAAGTGGTTCAGAGCTTATGTGTTCTATTCCAGGGTGGAAAGATGTTTTACTGCAGGAGCACACATCACATCTGTAACAATATCCTTAAAGTATTTCTTTAAAAGAGCTTTTTTATTTACCTGACAGTATTTCAGCTTCATATTCTGTCAGGGGTTTGTTTTAAAAGAATGACAGCTTTAAACTATTAAATATAAAAATCCCTTTATGTGTTTCAATCTATTCAGTTCGTCATTTCGTTTCACCACAAATTAAATGCAGCTACATCCTGTTTCAGCTCTAAAATTTCAGCAATGTCAATAGAACAAAATCTCTGAGGTAAAAAATAAATTGTGATCTATATGAGGGACCGAGAAGAGATTCCGTGTACTAGCTTTTTTTAACCTTGAGTGATTATATTTTCATGCAAACCAAATCCTAACTTTATGCAGCTCTGCCTGACTTCCTGTGCATATAAAATCTGTTGGGAACATGTTTTATGGAACTACTGTATTAGATTATAACTTTAAGTAATACTTAAGGAGATTGAATGCTTTTTTCTTGAACTAAAAATTCCAATCGTGTCTCTGAAAGACCCCATTTCTTGTTCTTTTTTTGTCCAAGGAATTGCTGAGACTGAAGTAACTTAGCTTTATAAATAAAAGCTGTAATAATTTTGCAAGTCTTTTTATTACTGATGATAATTAATTTCCTTGTAAGAAAACACAGTGGAGACTATATCAGCTGAAGAATTTGTGCTCAGAAGACAAATGCTCAATTTGTAAAACATTGCCACTAATATCAAAGTTCCCTTGTAGAAAAGCACTTGATTACTGAAAGCTGTGCACCTTTTTTTTTCTCTTCAGGGCACACAACCCTTTTTTTCCCCTAAACCCCTATAATTTTGATGAAAAGCATAGGTTTATTTAAAGCTTTTGAAAAGGTGTGTTTGTGCTTTACGTACTGTGTTGAATGTTTTTCATAAGCTAGCACAGAAGACTTACTGGAGCAAAGAAGCTGTTCTCAAATTAAGTTTTTATTAGGATGGTATCACCTAAGGAAGGGTTGATATTTTCTTTCTATTACAAAACTGGACTTTTTTGAGTAAAATAAGAAGAGAGGATGATGATGCATCGTTCCTGCAATGAGCAATGTCTCCTCTTTTACTCTTGAGGGCAGGAGTCTTCTCAGTTGAAACACAGTTTATTTCACTATCATCTTGGCAGGGCTGAAAACAGCTTGATTTAGAATCCACTAACACTGCACCTTTATTGATGCAGTAGGACTTCCTTGAAAATATGATCTGCTGCTTAATTCATCCACAGGTTGAGTTCTTGGTGCATTGCTTGTTGATACTGAACAGTTGTCACCTCTAGAGGTTCACAATTTCTTTTTTCCAAGTCATGGCACATTTTAATTTACTGCAATGACAAATTGTTCATAGTTGTGTTCACAATCACTTTTGAAAATAGTTTTTCCTAGATCTGGAGAAAGAAAAATACTCAAACTCCAAAAGGAGAAGAGAAGTGAATATTTTTGTTTTAATTTTAATTCTTTTCAATTTGAGCATGGGCTGTCAGGGGAATATTCAAAGCTGCTCTTGAGGGAAGTTAAGCTCTTGTGCTTCTGCCAAGAATGATGTTTGTTGTAATTTTAAAACCTTACCACTTAAAATAATCCAAGGTCTAAAGCACCAGCAGTTAATACATTTTCCTCTGGGGTTGCTTTGCCCGTAGAACCTACAGGATTGGTAACGTTTACGAGGCAGTGTCTCCAGGAGTTTCCAGACTGGGAAAGGTAAGTCAAACATCCTGTTAATGTAAGAAATTTATTGAATCAAGGATAACTGAATCCCATTTATATTAAATTGATTCAGGCCTGGAAATGCTATGCAAAACAATGTTTCATGTGGATTATTGAGAGAACTACAGAGGGAAGAGGATGAACTGTCACAAGCATTTTGAATGCCCTGGATTTTCCAGTATGTTTGTTTGCCTGTGTAGCCAACAAGTCTTAAGTGAATTTTTAGAACAATAGCACTTCTTTGGTGCTGTTGCATGAGTGGGGAAAAAAGGGAGAGATGAAATGACATGAAATATAATGAAGCATGGGTGATAACCAGCATGAAAGCACAAGTGTTGCAGCTTGCTTGCTGATAAGCAAGTTAATGTGCGACAAACGTGTGTGAAAAATGTAGAACTGCAATTTAAAATTTGAGGGTTTATGGTGGAGAAACTGAACAATTGACTATGTTAAACCTTTACAAATTGATTCTGAAATGAAGATGCATTTTCTTTAATCCATCAGGGTTTATTTATACCACCTTACGTTTAAGGTGGGAGAGAACTCTGGGCTTCAGTGGGTTTGCTTTTAAAAGGGATGTCTGTGTGGAGGTTGGGTAATCACCCTTTCTGTACAATATTTTTCCTCAATGATAGATCTCAGAAAAAATTGTCTAGACTGCATGTCACCTATGAAGGCACTATCGAAAGCAATGGACAAGGTATGCTACAGGTAAGCACATATAACAGCATATGTGGCTTTATTTAATGGTTTTGTCATGCCTTCATGATCTGCCAGATTAGCTAAGTTATTTGTTTATCCTCAATTTACTTATATGACAAGATGTTATGCAGTGTAAAAGGAACATCAATATTAATTCCATGGGCAGTCTTAGTACTGTCAATATTCCCCAGCTCACCTAGGTTTGCACATGTACCTGGTACAGAAAGAGCTGACAGAAAACAACAAGCCCTGCACAGCTTCAGGTCTTTTGGATCAAAGTTTGACAAGATAAAAGTTTCCGGCTGTGATCTTGATGAGTTGTCAAGGGTTTCAGTTTATTTTAAAAAAACTATTCTTGTGCCCCAGGCAGTGACCAGGTCAGTAGTTCAAGAGACTTTGTTGCTGCTGCCAGCACCACTGTTTCAGTCTGAGGACCAGTCAGCAAAAGAAATTCATAAGGAAGATGTCCTGTCCATATCTTTAGCAAGGAACATATTCAAGTTTTCAAATTAGTTGTTTGGGCTTTGCTTTTTTTTTTTGCTTTTTTTTTTTTTTTAAGTCTGCATTCTACAGTTCATTTACCAAACAAAAATTACAGCTTCTTTACCCAGGAGCAAGTGCTGCAGAGGAAGGGAGAATAGGACTTCTTTGCTGCAATGCATTTTGCTCAGACTTTAAAATGTCTCATGACTTTACAAAACTTGAGCACTCAAATGCGTATTAAATTTAAGAACTCAGCAATTGCTCAATAATAACCATTTTTCTGCTATATCTCTAACTATAGTAGAACCTCAGAGGTGAGAGAAGGTTGAATTATGCCTTTTCATGTAGTGATTCTGTTGTCCTCTGTAAAAGTGAGTATTGCTGGGATGTGATGGTTTTCCTCCTGGCTATTTGAAGTCTCATCAAACAAAATACCTCTGCTCAGACAGAATGTTCACTCCAGAGGGAGCAGGTTGACCAAGATAGTGCAGGAGTCCACAGTGACCCATGCCTTGACAGGGTTTCTGACTGAGACGAGCAGAGCAGGGATGGTGACGATAATAATTTCTGCGATGGGCTGGTGGTCATCAAAACAAAAAACAAGCAAGGTGATGAGTCAGGTCACCAAGGTCAATCCTAAATGTCTGCTCAGCAAGTGGGCACCAGCAGAGGATAGGGTTGGGCATGGACCCGTGCACGATGTGCCTCAGGAGAGGTCCAGGACAAGGGTGTGTGTACAGGGCCGCGTCTGGTGGCTCAAGGTGAGGCTTCTCAGTGCAGTTAAGGTGCTTGACCCACTGAACATTTGGGTAGTTCTCATGTTATTTTTTGCAAACCCAGCAGATTTTAAATAACTGAAGTGTATTGGTATTTCCAGGATAGGCTTCAGGAACACTTGGTAATGGAGAGTCTTTAGACTTGACTCCCTGAAAATCAGTTTGTAGCCTACGCAGTTGCTCATGTCACTCCAGCAAATCTTGTTCCACTCCTATAAGTGTGCTCTCATCAGCTATCTAAAAGAAAATCAGTAAGAAGCTAACAGCATTTGAAAGATTAAGAGACTTTGTAAAATTATAAAAATAAGTGGGCAGGTAATTTGCATAAATTATAATAATGTTATTGAATAAACAAAATCCTTTTTAATCTGTTGCCTATATAAAAATGTCATTTGCAAAATATTCATTATTGCAGCAGAGAGTCCAGAGCTTGTTTCAAGCAGAGACCTTTAATGATCAAAATGACTTGGCCTTGTTCAAGTGCATTTCAGGGAGAACTCGTAAGAGATTCTTTTTGGTACAGGGCAACTAGTACGTGGTCAGTGCTAATCCACAAATGCTTCAGTGTAGACACCTGGCACAGAATGCCTATTAAAGGATAACGTAATCATTCTTCAATGTCCATAAAATGCAAAAAAAACCCCAATCATTTACTTTTTTCACATATACTGAAATGTCTTTTAAGTATGTGCTCTTCAGAGAAAACCCACAAAACTTATTTTCAGAGTGTTTGAGTTCAAAACTTTATTTTGCTGTGTAATATCTCTTGTCTTAAGTTTTCTGAGAAGTAGAAAGGAAAAAAAGAAAAAGGCATGCTGTTAATTACACTCTGTCCTGCTCCTTGTATATTTCAGTGAGAGCAGCAGATTTTAACAGAATTATTGAAATTTTTACAGGACTTTATTTACCTTGGTAAATGAAAGGATCTTATGTTGTTTGTTTATCTTACAATCCTAAACATATTTTTGTTAGGTTGACTTTGCAAACCGTTTTGTTGGAGGTGGTGTGACTGGGGCAGGACTAGTACAAGAAGAAATCAGATTTTTAATCAACCCAGAACTGATTGTATCAAGGCTCATCACTGAAGTCCTGGATCACAATGAATGTCTTATCATCACAGGTTAGTCTTTGCAGAAAGCGTTTCACATTTTATTCTGCTTTTTTATATAGAGCATATATTTCAAGTTGATGTTCAGTATGTTTGAATGCTGTATGGATGAAAAAAAGAAAAAAAAGTCAATGCTTATTTGACAAAGAGCTTCCTTTGCCCCACCTCTTAAGACCATAGGGTTGCTATTCCAATAGATGTTTTGTGAAGGAAACAAACAAACAAAAAATGACAGCAGGCAGGCAGAATGTTTTTTATCTTATATAAATGTGTTTGAGGACTCAGTGTCTTTAGGCCTAGCTAAGAATATAGGTAAAAGCCACAATTGCCAGCTATTAGCTGGTCCCAGCTATTAGCAGGTAATGCTTATGTCGTGTTAAAGCAGGTGGTGTTTTTTAATTCCTGTCTGCAATTTGTAACATTTGATGTGATCAGTGGGATTGAAAACTCTGAGAAGAGGAACTGCCTTCTGGTTGCAAAAAAGGGGAGGCAGTGGAAGAGCAGAAAATAAGCACCCATAAAAAAGGATAGAAAGTCAGGAAATGTCTCTTAAGGGTTTTAATCTTGTAAGTTACCGATTTGTGTTTGTGTTACTTGTAAGTTAGTTTTGGGTTCTTAATTACAAGATTAAAAGCTTTTCCAGTGTGTTTTGAGGGGCTGTGTGACAGCACTCTGTCCAGTGCTTTGTTGAAAGTGTTTGTTTCCATCTCTGTCATAGAACTTGGAATATTTTATTACACATTGGTGTTTTGATGCTGTTTTGATCCAAATATCGCTGTTAAAAGCTGGAGGGGCCCGGGTCATGCTGTGTCTCTTAGTTATATACAGGAACACCGTGAGCATCTTTCGTGACTGAAAAATAAAATGATGCTATCATATTTTTATTTACTCTAAAAACCAGCTTTACAGAAAAGAAATTATTGGAGAGATCAGATCCCCTGGGCAAATATTGTAATAGATTATGTATATCTTATGTTTTTCAGTCTGCTGCAGTAAAATGGTTGGTTTTAGTTACTTGAGCTTCCCCAACAGTCAGGAACTTGTGTTAGAGCACGTTTCTTGGAAAAATCATTCCAAAACACTGCTTTCTCTCACATGTATGCACAGTAGAAATTTGAGCTTAGATTTTGCAAATCCTTCTCTGTCCTGAGCTATTGATTGTACTGGGCAGAACATCTTTTATTTTCCATCTTACACTTGGTAATCTTTTTAAGACAGTCTTTTATTTTGTTTTTCCACCCTGCCAAAATGAATGCCTTTTCTGCAAAAACTTTTTGATAAATGGGCTTTAGTGATTACCTTTTAAAAAAATGAGTCAGAAAATTCTTGGCAATTGCTGCTTTCTGTTGTGCATTTTGGATATGACACTAGAACAAGTTCGACATATTGAAGTAGTGTCCTCTGGGTGAGGCTCTTTTGGGGAGGGTAAAAACAGAGCATAGCTATCAGTCTGTAATAACTGACTGGGGGAAATCACTGAATGAATGCTTTGAAAGACCTTCCGTCTTTCTGCAAAAAATAGTGTTTGGGCAGGAGCAGATAAAGGTGAGAATGTGCTTTTCACTGTGGCAAAATTATTTTAGTTTTTTGAGTACTTTATAGTGTTTTGCAATTAGTAATTGTGATAGTGTTCTTCCCTAATGGAAATGGTCATTCCTTCATTTTAATTTCATCTCTCTTCCACCTTGGTTCTTAGCCAAGTTTCCTCTGCCTATCACACTCCTCTTCATAAATTACGTTCTTTGTGATTCATCTTAACTCAGGGGCCTAATGGGTATAACTGTGGAGCTTAAATTTGCAGAAGAGTCTGAGAAATTGAAGAGAAATTAAATTTGTTGTGATTGCACAGTATCTGGTTAAGATCACTGCTGTAATGAATATGGAACTGGCCATGCAGTCAAGTTCTTCAGCAGAGACATCGGCCTGCAGAAATGTCAACAGCAATGCTGAAGATTCCCACAGCTGTGTTTCTGGTAGAGCTGTGAATGTGTTGGTGTTTTTCATTCTGGGTTTTTTCTCTTTTTTTTTTTTTCTTCTCTCTTTTGGAGTTCACATGAACTTGGGCAGTATGTGAAGCTGTGTTCTGTGTTTGCTTTAAATCTACAGATTAAAACCACAGCCAGTCCTGACTGCATCTTAACGATGCATTTTCAGAGACTTCTAAGCACATTACCCGTGCAGCAAATGAGATCAGATAATTGATTCAGCTGAAAATTTACTCAGAGGAGAAAAACATTTTTTCGGCTGAACTTAACAGACTGATGGTGCCACTGTCTGGAGAGCCAGAAGACTAATGGTGGTGCGAGATAAGGATCAGAAGAAATAACTGAAAGGAGAGAAGGACCTTTCCCTCACTTTCAGCAGTAAATGTGTGTTTATATTGGTGACTACAAAACTACTCTTATGCTCTGCACATGTACTCCTTTTTATTCACTGCCAGCAGTATGGCCTTCTCAGGGTTAGAATTTCTGGCTCATAAGAAATACTAGAGGGACAGCAAGGTGAGGTTTTTCCCAATCCCTGGGAACTTTATAATGCCATAAGAATAGAAAGAAAAGCTAAACTATGGAGTCTGAGAAAGGTATATTTACTTTTTAGTAATAATTGCAACTCTTTCTAAATGGATGAGGTACTATAAGCACTAACTCTTGGCAGTTTCACTGTCTGATGCCTACAAAGAATGTATTTTTGAATGATACTTGTACATAGTTTATTTTCACTTCAGGTGTAGGTTTTTTGAGTATCTGTAGCTTGTTTTTAAAGCTCTGATTGAACTGTGCTATTATGCTGTATTTGTGGCTTGCCTTTTTCTACCCCCACCCCCTTTTTTATGGGAAAGAAAAAGATTCACCAGAAACATTAGCATAGCCAGTTTATCCCATACTACTGTTCTCCAAGCAAAAGCAGTTTGTATCCCATTAGTTCACAGGCCAAAGTGCTGCCAGTTGAATAGCCATTTTTGTCTGAAAAATTTCCAGAGCTTTGCTTATGATAACCCATTGATTTTCTGTAACTATAGATTTCTCGGACTTGAATTTAGAGTTCATGTGATTTTTTTGAGTTTCTCTGTTACTGATTTATTTTTTTTCATATATCTGTATCTGCTTGTTTGTTTCCTGGTGCTTTCATCATCAGACACTGCACTTCCATAAAAATTAATGAAAACAATGAACCTTCAAAAATTCAGCTTAATACTTTGACTGTAATTTAATCTATGCTATTATAACATCTTGGTAACCTAATAATTTCTTTCCACATGCTAGACACCAAAGGTGTCTCCTTTTCAAAGTTGAAAGTTTGGCTAGGTTTTCCCTTAAGGAGAGCTCTCAAAAAAATCATACTTCCCTTTTTTGTCTTTTCTTAGTATTTGTTCAGATGTTTTTACCAAGCTTATCAGTAGAATTGTATTTTGCTTATGTCAAGAAAAGTCTTACTGAGGGTTGATAGCCTACAGTTCAATTAGAAGGTTGACTTCTGAATATTTAAGCTGCTCACAGTTGTCCTTTGTACAAGGACATGAATGTGTGTGAATATACAAGCATATTCTGTCATCACAATTTTTGGGACTTTGATTTTATACCAGAAAGTGAATTCTTGATGAGGAATCTTTTGCCGTCTCACTCATTTTGCATAACAGGTCTTCAGAGTAGCCTTGAGTGGAATTTGTGTGCCTTCAGCATGGCTAATCATCTAAACAAATCAAAATAAATTAGGAGTGGATAATAGAGCAGATGACTTTAAAAAGTGTGAAGTCTTTTCAGTTAAAAATAATTTGGGTAAATGAGAAAAAAAACAAACCCGTTTTTTAACAATGTGTGTTTCCTATGCTTGAGAGTTCTGAAAGCAAGCATTCAAATTCCTTTGTCTAGTGAGAATAAAAGTGAATAGTTTTTTGTTTCTGGTTGTTCAACCCTTGTTTTCATAGAGAAATTGAAAAACTTTGATATTAAATGTGAATACTGTGTTCTCAGAATATCACCAGTCTGTGCAATAGGTAGGCATTCTTCTTGTCTTACTAATCAGATATTTTGTGCTATCGGCTTACACGTCTTTCTGAAACCTATTTTTTGGTCTATTTGTAAGCATAGGTGGTGTTTGTAACTAGGGGGTTGCTTAGCAGGTCTTCTTACTCTTACTGTTTTTAATTTAGGCTTAACTGTATCTCTTTGAGCTGAAATTTTCCAAACAAGGTAGTCTTTTCTGTCCCTCATTTTTTAAATCCATTTGTTGAGAGTTCAAAACAGGGATAAGTTGTGATTTTGCTGTGGTGTTATTTTAGGAGTATTTATTTGAAGCATTTGTGCATTTCTTGGTTTTTAAGCAAGGTCCTGAAGCTCAGTAAAATGAGGTGAAAGGCAGCCTTTTGGGAAGTTTATGATTGTTACTCTCAGTTAAAATGTTCTTCTTGGTCTTTGGGATAAGCCTTTGAAAAGGAGTTGGCACAGCAGAGTATAGTACCTAAAATTACTGGAGGTCTTGCTGATCTACTTTCTTACAGCCCTTAATGCTTACTGAGATGCCCTGCTGGAATTTTTCATGGAGCAGCCAAGTATGTTCCAGACCATGGTTTGGTGGGTACTCAAGGTTTTATAGAAGTAGCTTCTTGGTACTGACCACCACAGCTAAGAGCAGCATTCCTTCAGCCCATTTGGTGCCATTAGTTGCTGCGGTATCTGAGAATTTGTATCAGGTACCAATAGTGCAGAGATCATGCTGAGCAAATGTGAAATAAAATGGTA
>NW_009953797.1:2820281-2832618 GCF_000747805.2 Chaetura pelagica
GGTTGCCCTCAGGAGACCATGGAGCAACAAACTGGGTAACACTGGTGTGTTGGAAACCTGCTTGGTTTCTAACCATCACTGTTCTCTTTGGCTTTGTGTTTTAGTTTTGTTAGAGAAATAAAACTTGTAAGAGAAATAAAATATAAAAATAGATCCTTGAGGTGCCTTCTGACCTGATATTCTATGATTCTCTGTAGATTACCACATATGCTTTTAAATCTCTTTCTGTTTTTCTTCTCATGTTTCTTAAACTGTCAGTCCCGATGTTTGCTAAATTGTGATGAAGTAGAGTTGCCATGTTTTTCAGGAGTGGGGTTGGCTATTTTATTGTTGTGTTTATAGATATTAGTCTAAATAAAGAAAAGCAGAATGCTAGTGGTGCAAAGGCTCATGGTCTTTGTTAACTAGAAATTGACCAGTAAAGCTTTAAAGGTGACAGGCAGTTTTTCAAGAAACTATTGAAAGTGGCAAAGTTTAAAAGACTGTCTTCTTGTTATACACTGGGCAGCATACCTAGATCTGCATTTGTAATGTTCTGTGGTGGATGCTACACATTATGAGTGGGGAAAAAAGCTTCTACTGGTTACAAGAAGGTCTTGTATTCTTGTTGCAGATACACATCTCTTTTTCTTCATTGCTTTTGAGAGTTGAGTGTTCATTCAGAGAAGTCACGACTCCTATAAAAGATGTCCTAAGTGAAAAAATGTGTACGTATTTTGTATGTAATATGGAAAATCATTTGTTTCAGGTACTGAGCAGTATAGTGAGTATACAGGCTATGCAGAAACATACCGGTGGGCAAGAAGCCATGAAGATAAGACCCCAAGGTAAAGTTCCATGTAGATATTTCAAGTGAAGGAATAAATGAACATTATAAATTTGAAAGCTTAATGCTTTTGTGTTTACTAGGATATGCCTTAGTAGAGAATTTGACTGTTTGATCCTGCTATCTTCACTAGAGCCAACAAGCTAATAAAGTTCTCATATTAATAATGAGATATTAATGCTAATAAATGGTACCTGCCAATATGTCAGGTCTTAAACCAACAACATCTTTTACAGTTACATGTATTTAATACAACTTTTTATTAAGATACTGACTGGACTGTGGATTTTAATGTCACAAAAAGTTTCGCAATGATACCTCAGGTGCTACAGTGCAGCTGATGTGTGCTGCACAAGACACAAGATTTGTTATCATGAGTATCATGTTATCATGAATTTTTATACGCAAAATCATTCCTTTCCTATAGAAACATACACAATGTGGTCTCATGTAAATTTTGGGGGAAGACAGAGTCAAAGTGCTTTTCTCTGACCTTGCAGTCTTCTTAATACTTAACAAATACGTACTTAATAAATAGTGGTGTGTAATTAGATTTGTTCCACATTTATGCACAAAGTCTAGCCAGAGTATTTCTAAATTCATAGGGAGACTGGTCTCATTTCTGATTCTCCTTTCATTCCAGACCCACAAAGAAAAAAAAGTCCTCCATTGTTTGTGTGAGCGCACCTTTCTAACTGCTTCTAACAGAGAAGCTCTGCCAGGAATTGCTCATTTTGGATTGTGATTGTATGGCCAATGGAAAACAACTAATGTAATCTACTTTTCTCCTCCCTCCAATTTTAGGGATGAGTGGCAGCGACGCTACACTGAAATTGTTGCTATAGATGCATTTCACTTCAGGCGTTTCCTTGATCAGTTTGGTCCAGAGAAAATTAGAAGAGAGCTCAACAAGGCCAGTAACTTCTTACCATGATCTGCAGTCTAATGTTTATAGTAGCTTTTCAGATGTTTTTGTATTATTATCTTCTGCAAAGGAGATTCTTGCTTAGTTGTGTCTCTCATAAAAGGTATACTTCAGGATTTTGCTGTCCAATAGTAAAATAGAAGCTTTTAAAACAGAATTATTCTTATCCTTTGACATGCCATTCAAAGGTGAATTTTGTTTAACTTTCAAAATGATAAATGAAATTTGGATATACATGGTATTAACTCTTCCCTGTCCTGCTTTTAAATTATTATTTTAAGTTGTCTTCCCATGATTGCCTCAGCCCTGCAGTCAAGGTGAAAAAGGAGATGCCTCATCTTTTAATACGTGACAGTGCATAAATATGGTGCCATTTTTCTTCCAACTTTCTTCTTTGCTCTTGGAGTATTGCCATATCACCTGGGAGTTTATATTTTCGTATATTGATGTCTTCTTGAGATCAGATCCACCTATTCATGAATCTTCTATCTTTATTTGCACAATATCTGTAAGGTCTGTTGCAACTGAATATGTGTATGTATTGCATGCCAGTTAGAGCTTACAGTGATGGGTGTGTTCAGAAAACTGATAAATCAGGCCAGTTTTAATCCTTTAAACAAAACTTTCAGACTGACATTCAGAAACCACACACTGCCTACTAATAATTCTTAATCACTAGTAGTTATTATCACCATGTATTCAATGCAGCCTGTGTTAGCTGTATGCAAAACTGCACTGCCCCAATTGCTGTGTGGTCCTTGATAGTCTTAGTCATCACAGTTGCCATGCTGAAGAGCTCTGACAAGGGAAGCTGGAACTGCAGTGGGCATCTTTTTTCTATCCCCTGCCCTCCCTAATTTAACATCTTGTTCTTAAAAAAGGTATTTGAGTCTCTAGATGGTTCCCAGCCCTCGGTTTCCACCCTGGATTGTGTGTTGCATAATGTTTGGGAACATGGAGTTACTTTCCCAAGCCATGGCAAGCGCTTTATTATATTGCATGGCTGAGATTTTAATGTTACTTGTTTTTCTTCTTGCTCTGCTGCCATTTATTTCCTTGCAGTCTGTTCCCAGCTGTTGAAATTGTACTCTTTCAAAGATTAGTAATTGCCATCACTGAGCTGTTCATAGTTCTGAGCTTTCAACCTGTGCCAGTGTTTTCAAAGCCTTTGCTGTTATCCCATGCATAAATTGTGTCTCCTAACAAGAGGTGCCTGGTATCAATCTCCAGTTCACATGGCACATTCTCAGAAGTTAAGAAGGCTAGTGGGCCAGAATGAGGGCCTTGCGTGGCTCATTTAAGGCATAGATAGTGAAAGCTCTGTGGCCTATTATAGCAGTGACAATGCTATTTTTACTGGACAGTTGAGTACAAGAACGATTATACAGTTACACTGTCTTTGTGTGTGTGGTTGGGTTCCAGACATGCTGCTGCTGAAGTGGTGCTTCTACACCGACTGGTGCATCAGGCCTCTGCTTAGCTAGGGTGTCAAATGTAAGGGCCCAGCACTAACATTGATAACTTTTCCTGCTTTCTGTAGTATAGGGGGCTTTAGGATAATACAGGATGCATTTTTAATAAATTCAAACATAAGGCAGTATGTTCCCAATTCTCAGCTGGAAAGGGAATAAACCTGAAAGCTCTTTTTTTTTTTTTTTTTTTTTTTTTTTTTTTTTTTTTTTTTTTTTTTTTTTTTTTTTTTTTTTTTTTTTTTTTTTTTACCCTCCCAGAAATGCTGCACAGTCTTGAAAGAAATGAAATTGTTATAAAGCCTTAGCATCTTAACTAAAGTAACATTTATCAGCTTGTTTCTTTGTGGTTGGTAATGAAATTAGCCCTGACAAAGACAGTAAATAAATTTTTAAACTTCAGTGATGTCTTAGTACAAAATTCAAATCACCTACTCTAGTGAATTGATGATCTGCCTAAAATTTTCAATATTATTGATTAAGTTTGGATTTTTAAAATAAATTATCATAGATCCATGCAACTTTTTATACAGTGTCAGTTTGACTGATGCTGTTTGAGGACTCATTGGTATTTTAAAAAATATAATCCTGAGTTAATTCTGTGTTTGCTACAGCAAAAATGTAATTAAGTTTGTTGGAGGTTCTATAATATTTTAACAAATCAAATTTTTTTTTGGTATACTGTGGTGGGTTTTTTCAGTTTGATTAAAAATTAATGTTAACCTTAAGACCTTTCTGTTGGTGAAAGCAAGTTGATGGAAAACCTGCAGCTCTATTACTGTTATGATTGAATAAATCAGGACTCAGTAAGCTCAGTATATATGCATAGAGGCTTTGAAACTGTCATGTATCAGTAGATGCAGCTCAGTGTCCAGAGGTTCTTTTGTTTGTCTGTTATTTTGTTAGCCCTGTTCCTACATGAAATCTATTTCAAATATTGGTGCATTGTCTCTTTTTTTTATATATAAAAAAAAAGTGATTAGGTTGTGGGATTTTTGCTATGAAAAGTCATAGGGGAGCACTTAGATATTTGTCTTCATTGCTGCTGAAGTCCTTCCAAGTATTGGGTGATTTTCTTACTATGTCTGATGAGACAGTGTTTGTTCTCCATATCCTGGTGGGTTGAGAAATAGGTGCCCATTAGGTAAAAGCTGAAAGATAACAGCGTCGCGTTGCAATACCAATCCTGTTTCCTGCACTGGGAGAGTGGAGTTAACAGAATGATTGTCCCTGCAGCCAGAGTGCTAGCTTACTTGACCAACTAGTTTTGTACAAACTTGCTTTGGACATTAAGCACACCAGTAGCTCTGACTTGAAAGAGCTCAAGAACCTGCATGTATCTGATGAAGTCTAAATTTTCAGCTTAGATCATATTTGAGTGGAACTGTGGGTTCTTCAATCTGTACCAGAAAATTGGACAAGATGAATGAATTTTTGTACTGTTGAAAAACTTCCAAAGATATTTGTCCTTTTTCTCTACACATGGAAGCACCTGCCTTTACTCCAGATTTCTTAGTGAATATCACACTTTTTTCTCCCACTTTTATTTGTTTTGTTAGACATGTATTCAAAGATGACATTTTGTTGGGTTTTTTTTTTCAGTTTTGAGGAATTTCAGTAATCCTGGACACAGCAGTTCAACTGCCACGTATGCTAAATGGGCAAAAAAGCAGCAAACATCATATAATCTACTGTTAGTTATTCTCTGCTCTGGCTATCCTGAAAATTTTTATGAAATTCTTTGAATTCAGCACCTATATCTAATTTTTAACTTGAATCCAAATAAGGCAAAACTTGCCTTTAATTCTCTAGTGAGTGACTTAACTTTAAAGGAAGAGTAATGGTGTATTGAGGTAGTTTGCATCTGGTCTTGCTAGAAGACAATACTGAATACTGTTATCACTATATTGCCTGTCAGTTTCATCTTCTGACTCTTGTCTGCCTGCAGGCCTTCTGTGGCTTCTCCCGACCCAATGTCCCACCTCAACATCTCTCTGCAATAGCCACAGGAAACTGGGGATGTGGTGCCTTTGGAGGGGACTCCCGATTAAAAGGTAAATTGTGGCAATTCACTAATGTCCAAAGAATCAAATAACTTAGATTTTGGTTCTTGGCCTTTTTTCTGTTTTTTTCTAGTGCTTTTTTTTGTTTGTTTGTTTTGTTTGCATTAATACATTTTAGCCAAGAATTGGAATCATAGTTAAACTGTTCATGGAACTATTTTATTAGCTTTGATATTTAGGCTGTGGGTACCATGGCCTTAAACAATAAAAATGCATGTGGCTTTTATATGCTTTTCAGTTTAAAGTGTGAGCTAAGTCTGTGTTGGTGAAATGGGACCTGTAGCACTGAAACCTTCAAAATCACCAACACGCAGTATCAGCTCACAAGAGAATGTTCACTGCAGTTCTTAGTCATATAAATAAGCTGACATTTCTGGAGCAATCTTTTTAGTTTATGCTTAAAATTCATATATCTGCAAAGCTGTTTACCTGGTATTTTACAAGGCTTCCCAAACTTGCTGGCAATGCTTAATGTTTAGTTTTGCTCCTTAATATATTGCTGTATGTCAGAGAGATTTCCAGTCACTCAAACATGCTTCTTTCTTGCCTGCCTGCCTGCAATATCACTCACTTTCTCATGTTCTTTTATTTTAATTGGAATATTTATAATGTGGCAGATATCACATGCCTACATTTATTTAAGAATTTTCTCCATCAAGCCAAGAACTGATGGATCCTGACATTTCAACTGATAGCCTGATTCATATACTTCTAAGTAGAAATTTACATTTTGTTGTTTTCAAACATTTGGAGAGTATTTTAAATCTGCTTTTCTCAACAGCTTTAGGTGCTTACATTGGGACAAACCATTATCAGTCTATCGGCTTCATTAACTTTCTTTCTTAATGTGTTTTATTCATTAAGCATCTATTTTTTTCTCAATGCTCATTGATTTTCTGACAGTTCTGTTTTTATTTCCATCAGATAAAATGGGCTGCCAAGTTCAGATCATCAGTATCAAAAGTAGCATTTAATGCAGGATCTGACCATACTTGATTGTAGGAGTGTTTAATAAATGCTTTGATTTGCATAAGGACTCCTCTTGCATCTGAACTGTAGTAGCCAATGTATATATTTTTAATGTATGGGTTTTGGGTTAAAAAATGGCTCTTTTGATCTAAGCTATTATTCATCCCTGGAAATGACTGCAGCGCCCAAGGCACTTTGCTGAGATAGCGTGTGAGAAAAGGCTTTGATGTAGACAAAGAGATGAGCAGTGAGATGTGGTGCTTTGTAACTTTGATACATACAAATGCTTTAATGGTCTATCAGTTTAACTTCATATTTTAGTTTGAGCTTTCATTTAGGTAACTTTTTCTCTGGTTTTGGATCAACCTTAATTTTTTTTCTTTTTTCTCCAAAATCTGCAAAAATTAACCAATATTAGCAAGTTACAGCACTGCTGCTCTTACAAAAAATTAATCTAAATCTATGTGTGTACTCTCAAGTCTTCTGTTCTTTTGACAGACCTTACAAATACAGGCACTGGTTTCACTTGCACTTGATTTATTCTTTTTGTAAGCTCAGCTTAATTTCTTAGTTGACTCTGAAAAATCAATATTTCATAAAGAGAATTAAAGGACAGTGACTTGCTATCAGGTATGGAACTAGTAATTTAGTATGGGATGTTTTTCCTTGAGCTGCTGCTGACTAGCAACAGGATGGCTTAATTATTATTTTTTTTTCTTAAACTATGAGCTATGAAGAGTACAGTAGTTTGTCATATGTGTTTTTGTCAGAACAGAACTATATTTGATGTGTGATAACCAAATGAAGTCTTCTCTAGTTCACAGATATTACTGTGCATGGACTAAGTAATCCCTTTTTTGGTAGAATGCTGTATGGGGGTAACAGCCCCTGAGCTGTTAATTCTCCCAATGGTTTCACTTCATTATAAGCAAATTTCTTACAGTGGAAAATAATCTTTTACACTTCAGAGGGAGTCATAAATTCTTCATTACAGAATGTTTTAGAAAACTGATATCAGTATCACAGTTTGACAGCTTTTGTTGACTATACAGGCTTGACAGTATATTCCAATGACAAAATAGTTTTCATGGTTTAAAATCTTGCTTTTTCATTTAACATTCTTAAATACAAACCCTTGTTCTTTCAGAAGTAGTATCTGGATCTGTGACAGATTTAAGAACTACCAAAGTATTTAATAAGATAGTATATAACTGGATAAGCACCATAATGCATAATATTTTTTTTTGTAATTAATTAAAGAAACATGATTGTATATAAAATATGGTTTCACTTAAGTTCACAGATTATGCAAAAACTAAAGTCTTCTTAAGGGAGGAAAAATATAATCTGGCTGCATAAATTAAAGACCTAGTACATAAAGAAAACAGATCCACCTAAGTTAGGAATATTTCCACAAAATTTTAGTATAAATTTAAGAGTTTCAATTCTGAAGAAAGTAGGTTTAAATAACTGGCAGAAGTTGGAAGATCTTGTATTTTAAAACCAGAGGATAATTTAACTATTATTAGCTACACTACTGTCTAAAGATTGGAAAAGTGTTGTTTTATTGAAAATGCAAATGAAATTGTCTGATGAGACATCTCACAAATGCATAAATGTAACTTCTGACAATTACGAGGAAGTATTCTCTAGCTGAACACTTATCTGTGAAAATGAAGTTCAGAAGGGAGGCTGCCATCAGTTTTAGGAAGACCCTTAGAGGATTTGTGAAGGGAAAAGCGTGTCTTGCTTTTGTGTGATCCTGAGTTGCTGCTGTGGCAGCACTGCAGCTATGAGCTGCACAGCAGGCATGGGAGGTCTTCTTGGCGGGTCCCTGCTGGCTCTGCTGCAGCCACCTCTGCATTTTGGCTGCACTGCCTCAACAGTACTGCCACAGGGGAGTGCCTGGAGATAACATCCTTTCTTCTGGATAAAAGGGACTGAGCATGTAGGGCCTGTGAGGATAGTTGGGTCCCCAAAAGGATTTTTGTTATGTTTCTGTCACCCTCACTGGGTAGTAGAAGGTGTGTCTGAGCCGCCATCCCTTCAGGTGTGAGTTCAAGAGTTAAATTGGATCACATCAGCTGGATGCAAGGGGCAAGACAGCCCAGATCCCTCCAGAACCCTGTACCACAGCCTAAATTCACATTTACAGGAAGTTTCACATCATATCATATATCATTAATGCCCAGAAGATTGTGAAGCCTAATTCTTGACAGAAATTTTTATCCTTATTTCATAAGATTCATAGCAATTCAAAATAAACAGTAGGATATTTTTAATATCTTCTGTAAAGTGAAAATGCATTGTTTGTTTGGAATGAATAATACAATTCATTAGGTTCTGTTCCCCTATGCGAGCTAGTTAATTAGACCCTTTAAAAGCTGAACTAGTGAAGCTTTACCAAATCCACAGCTGGTTCAGTAGTTTAATTAAAATATCATTCCCAGATTGAGATTAATTTCACATGTGAATCATGTAATTAATAATTTTAACTATGGGTTTACAATATTATTTTTTTAGTAATGAGTGCAGTATATTGTTATGTCTCTTAATGTGGAAGATTCTTGAACTATGAATGCCTTTCTATTTAGTTGCTACTGGTGGTGATGCAGTACATACACTATTTTATTTAAAATCAATCTTTCAAAGACAGTAACCTTTTAATTAACTCTATTGGGTAGAAAAGGAAAGAATTAATATCAGAGCTGCATCCATAGGCTCTGAAATGAGGCAAGCTTCAATAGAATAAATAGTTGGTGGGATCGGTTATTTGAACTGTTGTAACATTACCTGGAATGAGCATGTGATTGATGGCTTGGCTTGCATTTGTGGCATACTTCTATAGTAGGAAAGATGGACGCTTTAAATCGTGCAGTGAGAGGCTGCAGGAACATAAATCTCCTCTTGGAAGCTAAAATTTGGGTCAGCTCCTGCTCTGTGTAGACTACCTAGTAAAAGGGTTGACCCTGTTCTTTCTGAAGGGTGGCAAATAATGAAAATTGTGTTGTGTCCCCACTCCGTGATCAGATGCAAACAGCTTAAACCAGGGTGTAAGATGGTGTTCTGTCTTCCTATGCTATTGCACACATTTGTTGGATAACTAATGGCTGTGTGCTGCCTGGGGGTTTATCAGGAAAGGAAGGGCAGTTGTCACTAGTGACTCCAGCACAACACTCTTGGTTGCGGTGCCCAGTATTCTTTATTTTTAAAGTGGAAATAATACATATCTACCCATTGCTCAAATTGCTTTGCAGCATTCACCTGGAGATGGGTGGTATGATTATTTGCTGAAAAATTAGGCTGTGTTTTTCCCTTCAGCAAATTGTTCTATCCTGTATTCATGTGTGCAATCTTCTTTGTTGTTTCAGCCTTAATACAGATATTGGCAGCTGCTGAGGCTGGACGTGATGTTGTTTATTTTACCTTTGGAGATGTGGAGCTGATGCGGGACATTTACAACATGCACACTTTTCTCTGTGAGAAGGGCCAAACTGTTGGTGAGCATAAAGACATTCTTCCATGCAGCAAAGAGACTTACTCATCTCTGTCAGTGGAATTTGTCCAATGAGAATTATTGTCATCAAGTCCTGAACACAAGCAGATGGGTCTTGGTATATTTGTACCTCCTTTTCAGAGTGGGGAACTCTTCTGATTCGGGGTCAACTGTGCAGTGGTGATCTGTTAGAAGACTTGTAGAACCCTTTTCTAATTCCCTTGGGAGGTACACTCTGAAATTCGGAAAATAGATGCATGTGGTAGACAGAAGGTTTGCAAAGTTTTTAATAAACCGAAATGCTTCCAAAAGGGAAAATCTGCTTTTGCATTCTTGATATTAATTTGTATTACAGTGGTTCTGGCTCGATCCTACAAGATGTGGTCAGATGTGTTATCCAGTAGCAGTACAAGAAAAGCAGTGTATCCATTGCCCCTTCATATTTGTTAAACATCTTTCATTTCTGGGGCAGAGGCACAAAACTAGGTGATTTGTAATACTTCTGTAAGCAATGTGTATGTAAGCCTACCTTTTGGATAGCTTGTGCAGGAAGCTCAGCAGAAAGTTGAGGGAGGCCACCTTGTGTTCTGGGCAAACTTGGATACAGTCACACCCCTGGTCTGTGGCTATCTACCTCCTCTTTCACTGCTTATTCAAAGAGATGTTCCTAGCCACTCTCTGTGTGAGCCTGCATTTCTAGTCTTCATTTGGAATCATATGTTCTTCATATCTGGCATGATCTTATGTGGTTTTTAATTATCTCTTTTTATCCTTAAGGGGACATTTATAGGCTGTTACTGAGATACTACAATGAAGAATGCAGAAGCTGTTCCACTTCAGGACCAGATGTCAAGCTATACTCTTTCATATACAATGCCATTGAGTCCTATGCAGATTCTACTGATGATGATGAAGAAAAAGGGTTGTGCTTTGAGGATTAAAATTATGTATTTCATCAGAATATTATCCTTCCACTGGTATATTGTGTGATTTGCAGGGTATAGTGTATGAATTGACTTAATATATATTGGCTGCATTGGTAGTAACACCCAAACAATAAAAAAAACACCTTCAAGAGATGAGATTTTTTTGTTTGATGGTTTCAGACGTGAAAATCTTGTTCATGTGTGGTCAGAGAAGATTTCTTTGGTAAATCTGGTTGGCATTATACCTTGTTAAGCAGGATATTTTGGTATATATTTGTATTTCAGTCAAGAGGTTGCTGAAAGACTTCAGAAAATTTCTGTGTATGCCTTTGCCTTTATTTTTCAGGGATTTTACCTAAATTTCTCATGTAAGCTTAGTGCTGGAGTGCAGACAGCCATGTAACTGCTGAGATGATGTTAGAGAGAAGCATTGTGATGATTGTTCTTACTGAAAATTGTCATAATTTGGTTACCTCCTTAAGACTGCCACGGTATCTTCATTGTTCTTATCAACTTTTTCATTCATGTAACTTAGTGTCTTGGGTTAAATTGTTTTTTTAATAACTGGTTAAAAATTGAAAGATTCTGGAGGAGCTGTAATGCATTTCACAACTACATTGTTCAAGCTTAGGAGTTAGCATGAAGCAGTAGAGAAAAAACAGGGATGGGAGGGTAGGGAAATCAGAAATGTGACTGAAGTTAGTAGTAGAGGGAAACAATTTTCACATGAAACTCTTCAATACTGTTTTGTTGGTGCTGTCTGTTGCAACATTGAACAAGGTCTTAGACACATTTAAGTATATCTGAAGTTTCTCAAGGTTCACTGTTGTTGGCAATATCATTTGAATTAAGGTCTGCTAGTTGTGTTTATATTGTCCTATCGGTTCTCTATTATTGCAATATAAACATCAGTGAGTATAAGATCCTCATGGGATAACTGGAGGAAATGGAAATCACTTAGAAAGCAGTGGGAGGAAAGTCTGCAGGCTGCAGATACGAACATGAGGTCTTGTCAGGAGTTTGCACAGTGTCTTTTTAGGCCTGGGAATGATAACAATGAGGAGGGGTTAAAAGGTGTGTAAAACCTGTGCAGTTGCTATCTCTGTGAATACCACGTTAGTGTTGCTGTAGTACATTAATAGTTTACACAGAACTGCAGATAACATCTGTGATAAAACTTTTCCAGGTCTATGTACAGGTCCAATCCAATGAAACACTTGTCTATTAGTAGTTTAAACCCAGTAAGTTTAAGCCCAAATTGCCAAGTGCAGCCTCTTGTGTGTTAGATGCTGGTCTGTCATGATTGCTATTTGCCATTTAGCAATACAAGTCAAAGCCACAGCAGGAAATGTAGTGAGCTTGGGCCTAGTAGCAACGAGTCCTTTTGGCTAATGTTGGATAAAACCTCTCCCAGCCTGAAACGCAGCACGGTAATTAAGTGCTGGGAGCTGTTGGCAGTCTGGCTTACAATAAAGCACTCCATGGGAAGCAGTAGCAAAGACTTGGGGTTATGTGCACACCTTCAGAGTATTGCACCTTTGCATAAATGCTAACTGCAGCTTGAAAAGCATGTTACTTGGAAGGTAACAGACACAGCAGTCCAAGGGTTTCTTCCTACTTTTCTCACCAGATGTAGTTTTCTCCACTCCTATCCATTGTAGGG
>NW_009953797.1:2832681-2835000 GCF_000747805.2 Chaetura pelagica
AGGGAAAAGATCTGGTCTAGAATTTCAGACTATTTTCTGTGTTTGCAACTTGTGTCCTCAGAGTTAGTGGAAATCTTTTTCCTACTCGTGGTGTTTCATTGTTGACTCAGATGCTGACAATATGAGTAACAGTGTTTTATAACAAACTTTTATTTGGGCATTTAGGTTAAGCTGTAATAGTGCATCTAGATTCATTACTGATGATAAATGTACCCTGTTAATCAAGACAAGTGATGGAAATTGGTGCTATCTGCCAAACCTTCTTCACCTTGCTACTCAGGTTTTCCTACAGAAAAGGTGAACAGAATTTCTTCATAAATAATTGGAAGAAAACACAGTAGAAAACTTAAGTGGCTAGATTTGACCTTCCCTTTATTGTAAATAAATACATCTTTATTAGTGCAATATTAATTTTCATTCTGAGGGGAAGAGATTTGTCAGGCATGAAAAATGTATCAAAATAAAATTCTACTTCAACTCTAGTAACAGAAAAAGATATTTAACTTTGGAAGGGCTCTGTGAAGATCATATTATAGGGTATCAAATCAAGAGTTTTTGCAATGTCAGATGTTTCCAGGATAATCCTAGTCATTTTATGCAGTCTGTATTTTCACTGATAACTGAGAATTTTCTAATATGGGGAAGAACAATGCCTTTTTTTTTTTTTTGGGATCATTCTTTAGGGTATGTCTCCCATGTATTTTTTCCCCCTATGATATATGATTGTGTAGAGAGGAGAAAAGGAGAGTAACTCATTTTCTGTTTAATATGTCATCTGAATAAGACTGATATATCCTGCATTCTACCCTGTGTCCCCTGATCTCATAAAGGGCAATGTTTTAAAAAGAAAATTGAATGTGACTTTGATTGCAGACAAGCTTAAGATTCTGTTTTTCTTGATTGTTTTGGGGTTTTCAAAAGCAAAATAGCAGAGTTCAAAACAAAACAATGGTGTTATATTCCCAAGACTTTCTAATTCAATAAAGAACTAAACTGCCCAGAATGCTGCATGTGGAAGCAAGAATTTTGCATCAACCTAATACACGTTCTGAATCTTTCTTTTTCCCTCCACCCACCACTCTCCATTTCTGAACTACCAGAAACATTTTTAGCTAGAGATACTTTTTGGTGCTCTCTCTGAAGTATTGTGGAATGGAGATGCAGATGATCTCTGTGCAGCCTAGCAAGCTTCAGTTTCTTCTAGAAGCCTATTTATGGAGTATTCTGGTTTTTTATTTCTTTTTTCATTATTTTAGTGATGTTTTATATATTATTTCCAATTAAAAGCAACTTCCTATCAGAACTTCTGGTTTATACTTTTTAGCAGCTAAATGGAATGCTTAATATGAACCAACAACAGGCAGTCCTGTAGACTGCAGCATTGCCTCATGATGAAGTCTGGTGTTAGAGCACTTCTGGTTTTACAGCTCTTGAACTCAACTTCCTCAGTTTTGAGGTGTCTTATCTAATGATGAGTACCCATTACTGTGTGTGTATATATTAATTTATAAACTGTTGAAGTGTTCCTGACATTCTTATAAACTTACAGTTTATGCACCATTATATTGTTGGTTTTTTTCTGGATCTGTATGCTAATGTTTACATGATTTTGTAGGAATACAATTAAAAAATTCTAACTGAAGCAATAGTGTGTGTTTTGTGTCCTAATATCCTTTACAGGATAGAGAAATTCCAGCTCATTTGAATGCACGTGGCACAATACTATAGGTAGTTCTAGCAGCAAATTTAATAATGCAAGTATGTTGACACATAAAATACAGCTCATTTATTCTTACTGTGCAGTATTGTAGCAATTTCTCCCATCTGTGTAACAATGTAAAAGTGAAATGACTACTGGGAATTAGAATGGGAAAGGTGTTGTCATGAGTGGGAGGTTTCATACATGGATTTGGCCATGTGTAGATATCTCAATGTTAATTTCCCGTTTTCTTTTGGTAAGCAAGTAAGTGATTAGTCTTTCAAGTTCATGAAGGAATATAGCTAAACAAAAGCAAATGAAAGCCCTTAAAAGGTAAAGTGAACACGTTTCATAAATGTTTGCATGGTTTGTAAAAGCAGGACTAACATCCTCTTAAATTAAAAGTTTTAGAACCATTTTTCAAAAATCTTGTTTTAGGCTGTTAAGGGACTAATTTTTTTAGCATTACAAAACATAAGGATAAATTATAATTTCTGGTTGCTCCACAGGTTTTAGATGTAGCAAAGTGTATTAAAGTTTGCAGTGTTAATGGCAAAGGATTCAGTCTGCAGTGCAGCAGAGACAGTCCCACAGACACGACGTGCAGGGATGTCTGCCCT
>NW_009953797.1:2835037-2848519 GCF_000747805.2 Chaetura pelagica
CTGCTGCCCGCTGCTCCATACATCCTGGTTCATCCTCAAGGGTGGTGTGTCATTCCTGGTTTTAGATTTAATTCTTCTTGTATAAATGGCCAGAATTATATCATTTGGGTGAGAGTTGGATTATCTGGAGATGACAGACTTCTGGTAGTGTGACAACTGAGTAGAGAAGGGCTGATGCCCTTCATGTTGTACCTTGTAAATCCCAGGAGAAGGTCTTCACGCTCTCTGCTGCAGTTGGGGAGCAGCTGCCAGTCTCTCCTGCCCCAAGCTGCCACTGGTCTAATTGTAATCAGCAAACATCTTCAGGAATACACTTTATTAATTCTTTAAAGCAACTGAAGCCTGTGGAGATAAGTCCTTAGGGATAAAGCGTAGTTGCAAGGGCTGCTTCCCTGTGGACTTTTCCCATTTTTCTCTTATTACAAACCATTGGCTTTCCACCTAAGTCAGTACTTGGGTGGCGGCATCTCAGATAACTGAATTTCACCACTTTTTATGTTTCCATTCCAAACAGCCTGCATCCTCTCAGCCTGAGCAGCTTTCTATGACAGAAGGATGGACAGATGGGTGTCAGACCTTGGGATACAAAAAGCTGTAACAAATTCTGTAAGGTTCACTGATGTATTTGTGTATTAGCATGTGTAGGGTGATACAGTATTTGCTCTGGATGGATGATTGGAGGTTTTTTCCTTTTTTTTTTTTTTTTTTTGAATCTGCACAAAGTCTCACTATCTTGTGCTACATTTTTTATTAGAGTGAGAACATCCATAAAATAATGGAAACTGCAAGATGTTGCAGCTGTCTAAAGTTCCTGGGTTTTTTAACTAAGAATTGAGTATTTATGATCCTGTTTAGTGCTAACAGTGTTTCATGCTCGTTTATCATTGCTTAAGTGAGTGTGACCTGGAAGCTGTCTAGGAGGTATCTGTCACTGATAACTCCATTACAGCAACGCCATCAATTTCTGCTTAACTGAGCTGTCAGCCGGGGTTACATGGCTCCGAGAAGTGGCACTTGGGATGTGGCTAAAGGAAGTGCTGGTATGTTCCAAGTCCTCTTGGAAATGCTGTGGTACTGTTAGAATGTTCATGGACATGCACATGCTGTGCTGGGCTTGCTGGGTACTTGATATGTGTGTTGCAGAAGCTTAAAGAAGCTGCCAGAAACTACAGGGAGTGTGGATGGTTAATCTGTAGTTAATCAGCTCCAGGTCTAAAGAGGACAGTGGGACCTGTGCACAGCAGAGGGAGGTTGCACTGTCTGCAGAGGGGCAGGGCTGGCTGGCATTGCATACCTCGGCTGCTCTTCTCTGGATCAAATGGAAAATGGGTTGCACTAAAAATCCTTTCCATAGCTTATCTGCCTAACAAGAGAAATACAATGTTTGTGATTATTTTTTGTTTGCTTTTTGAAATAGTAAAAATGGAACAGGCAATATTAAAAACAGATTTGTTGCCCTTTTTTCCCCCTTTCTGAGTATCTAAGAGGACAGCTTTGATATGCAAGTTTTCAGAGCAATATAGTACAAGGAAGATATTTCTTCATTGTGTGTTAAAAGGCAAAAGCATTCAAGGTAAAGATGACTGAAAAGGCCCAACTCATTTTTCTGCCCAAGTGGTATATGTTGGTTTGTGTAAGTGTTCTCTTAGAAAGCTGCCTACCAGCCCTGTACAGAACCTTCCATAGGCACTTGATCTGCCCTATTCTCAGTCAGATTCATTTGGAAGGCCCAGTTAAGTTACACTTATTTTTTTTTGTTCTTTAAGGAGGTCCCTTCTGCAACTGTTTGGAATTCTATAGCTACTATAGCTGCTTCCTTTTGCAACTGATGTTTTCAAAGTGAGGTTCTGCACGTGAGAAAACTGTGTTCACTAAATAGGGAGTAAAAATATAGTGGAGCAGGTTTGTTTTTGAAGTCCATGTTTAAAGTTAACAAGAAACAGAATGTAGTGCCACACAAGATGCTACCAGTTTGGATGTACATGTATTAGCATTTAATCACTGTCTCCACACAAATAAACTTCAATTCTGAAGGCTATTTTTGTAGGAAGGCAGGCAGGACAAATTACAAACTGGTTTTGTGTTTCCTGTCGTCACTTTTTTAATATGTCTGACCTTAGCAAAGGGTTAAATGCATTACTGGTGTTTTTGCCTGGAAGGACAATATTTGCTAGCTTTTATGTAAACTGTAATTTACATTAGGAACAACAGAGTAAGAGAAATTAAGCTGTAAATCCTGGTGGGATGTGCTCTGTAATGGCTGTTAAGCATCTGACATCTCCATTTTAGGGTGCAGGAGCGAGTTAAGAGGCAAAAGGGGAAAAGCTGCAGTCTCTCTCAAATACAGTGTTTTCAGCTTTCTTTTACACTCACTTTATGGAGATTGATAGAAAAGTATTTTACTTGCTGGGGAGTTATGTTCTCAGAAATTGCTAATAGTACCTGATAAAATAAAACAAACCGGGAAAACAAAAGGGCAGAATCAGAGCTAAACTTTTAACATTTTCAGATTTATTATAGCAGGAATCTGCTATAGTTATGCTTTCCAAATACAGTGCTTACATTCTCTCAGCAATTATTATCAAGACCAGGTATAACGAAGTGGGTTTTTCTCCAATTAGCCTTTACTTTCCAAGTTTGCAGGTGTTAGTAAAGAGGGCAGAAAACACTTTAGGGAAACAGGGGATTACTTTTTTTTTTCCGTGCTTACATTTGCTGGGTTGGCATGTCCCACATATTGGTGTCCAAGAAGGAGAGCACCTGTATGGGTTTTTTAGGGGCCTATTTGATCCATGTTTTTCATTTGTGAAAGACTGTCCCGACAGGATGCTGATAATAGTCTTGTTTTGCTTACAGGAGAGAAAAAAAAAAAAAAAAAAAGTGATGTTTTTCTGAAAACAGTAACATGAGTTCTGACCACATGTAGGTAAGTCGCATTCATTTTAGAGTTCAGTGGGGAAGTGACAGGCATAAGTACCTTACAGAGCCAGACTGTTGCGACTTCAGAATTGGAAATAAGAAATTAATGGAAAAATTTCTCCAGGCTGCCTCATTAGGCCAAGTTGTTTTGCTTTGTGTAGCTGAAATACCAGAAAAGAGGTTTTCAGTTAAATGTATCTATGGGCTTGTGCATCTTCATCAGGAACAATGTTGCCGTTGTCCTCCCTAGCTGCCAACCCCTTGTGTAATCTTCAGTAACTGGGCAGGGTAGGGTGTCCCATCTGGCATGTGTTGGCTTTGCAGGAATGACAAGGAAGAAATGCACTATAAAGATCTTCCATTGCAGGACTTTGCCCTGCTCCACTTCTAAAGGAAATTCCTTTGTTGAATTAATCTGTTGTGTTATTTCCACATCAGGTGTTGCCTACCTAAGGGGCACTCAGGAAAGTTCATGATCTTGATCTATGACGTTAGTGTGGATTATCATTAAGCAAAAAGCAGCTTTGTTTCCTTCCCCTTGAAAGCACAATAAGGTAGATCAATTAATTCTGAATAATGTCCACCTAAGATTTAGATATAGTTTGTCATCTGCTTTAGAGATGCTTCAGAAAGACCTTCCTCCACAGCCTTGTATCAGCAAGTATATTGCTCCTCTCTGTGTGTACACTGGGCTTTTTGTTGGAAATGGAAGGGAAGTGCTGAATTTGCTAATTTCTTCCATTCATCAAAGCATCTTGGCACACCACATGCAGTAAAGAGATTGTATAGATCAAAGTGTTTCACCATGGCATGAAGTTAATTTAGCTAAGATTTGAAGACTTACCTTTTCAAAATTAAAGGTTAAGAAAATTGCTTCGAATAGCTAAATCCAGTTACTGAATAATGACAAGATTTTCCTTAATGTACGAGGAATTGATTGAATCAAAACCAAAATGTCAAGGAAATAAATTAAGGTAATTGTAAGTGTTTTGCACCCTTTTATATAAAGGATAAGGTCCTAAAAAATTGTATATTCAAATCCAGACCTGACTCTATCTTAAAAATGCCTGCATTGTGAGGTAATTATCTTCTTGCAGTTTTAAGTCATTATTTCGCCTGTTGCCTGAGGAATTTTATAGCACAGCAGTATTAATAAGATGCCAGGAGTACAAATTTCATAACTTAATCTCTGTCATAAAGGGAACTAGTATAAACACAGTGGTATTTTCATTCATAATTATTTGACCTGCAGAAAATGTGGGTCAGAAATGAAGAGATGTTTGATTTTACATTCTGTGGAAAATTAAAACTTAGGCATTTTGAAGAGAAAGGTAAAAAAATAAATTAAAAATCATTGTCTTCTGGGCAAAGATTGAACACAGTGTAACTTTAAGAAAAGGAGACTTCTAATTCCTCCGTGTTGTAAATCTCAGCTAAGTGGCATTTACGCTTTACTATTGGTGATGACAATTCTCTGAGTATTTGAGATTTAAAAAAGACCTACTGATTGAGTCCACCTGTCCCTCATTCCACTGAGTCCTTGTACATAAAAACTAGCAGCCAAACCCAGCAGATTACATTTTAAATAAAACAGATCTGGAGCTTCCCCGCCCCATCTGAAACTTGAGCTTTTGATTGTGAGCAATCATGAGGACTAGATGTTTTTAATGATGACTAAGTTCCTCCTACAGTCATTTGACTTCAGCATCTGGGGCTGTAAGTCTTCTGATTTTATTTTTTTTAAGTTTTTGAAGTCTTAAAATTGTTGGTCATTGGCATGAAAGCTGGAAATACTTAGATGAACCTGCACCTTCTGCATGCCAGTTTTGGGAGGGTTTTGTTACCCTGAATGACAGCAGGAACCTCCTTTGCCTGCTAGTAAAGATTTTGGTCTCAGTATTTTGAAGGTTTTCAAGGCTAATCAAATTCCTGTTTGCTTCAAATAAGCATCCTCCTTTTTGCCTCAAATCTTGATTACATGTGACCTTCAGATAGCCTCAAAATGTTAATAAATTACTTTGAGATTGGTTTCTGCTACAGTCCAGTTAAAGCTCCTGACAGATCTGTGTAACATTGTACCCAGGAAAAATGTTTAATCTATGACCAAAATAATGCATTTATAGTCTTAAATGAGCAAGGGAAGGCTTTGCTGTTCTGAAAATTGATGTGGCAATGACCTGACAGAGCTATGACTTCAGGGAGTTAAATCCAGCTTCAGATTCTGACCTCTAGCAAAATTTGGCTATGTTTTATTGCATGATGTGCACAGGAATGTATGGATCACAATGATCAGCATCCTGAAACAACAAATAATGCCAGGTATTCTCTGCTGCCTAATATTTCTCTAGGGCTGAGACAGAGCACAAGACACAACTAGTGGCCCAAGTATCCTAATGGTGTATTTAGTAGTATGTATCTTAAAGCATTTCCAAAACTGAGAATTTAGAACATCCCCAGGTGGGGGGAATTCTCTGAAGTGAGCTGGGGACAGAATGAGCCAGGAGGAGGTGAGGGACTCGTGAGAGTCCCCTGCTCACTCAGCATCCAGGAGACACAGGCAGAGCCTTTTCCTTACACAGCTAAAACACACAAGTGCCACAAGCCCAGACCTGGTGGGTGAAACCCATGTGTGTGTCATCCCATGCTTGAGAAGGCTTTAATTCCTTGCAAAAGCCGCTTTGTTTACTGAAGTGCTTGCTTTAGCTCTGTTCTGGTCTGATGGCCCCAGCGCTGCGTGGCTCCTCAGCCGTGTCTAGCCGATGATCTCAGCCTCGGCCCGAAAGGTTCACCCTGTCTGCAGGAGGAATCATAATTCAGCCTGCCCCGTTCATCCTGCTCTGAGTGCCCGTGGTGACAGCACGTGCCGGCTGCGCTGGGTGACTTGGAGCATTGAGTAACTGTCAGCTGCAAGCTAATTGACTTAGGGCTTGGGCTAATCACAGTCCCCAGAGTGATGTGCAGTCCCTGCTCCAGCACGTTAGATCCTTCCCTTGCTGCAGTGTGCAAGGGTGGTAATGAGTGAGGATCATGATTTGCTAGCTGGATTGAGTATGAAATGACAGGTAGGATTTATTTCTCACTTTCCAAACACCTTTATGGAGTTTTCTTTTTTTTTTTTAACTGGCTTCAGTGATGGCCTTTCAGAGGCACTGCATGTCCAGGGGGAATGGGTCTGTGCAGGAAAGGTCTGTTTGCTAAGGCAAGGTCTGAAATTGTCTTAGGCTGCCACAGCAATAGTGCTAAAAATCCAAACTTAGCATCATTGCAATCTAAAACTTATCTCTCTGTGGGTTCTGCCTTTCACTTAATGGTGTTCTTCATATACTGCTCATTGAAGGTGATATTATGATTAACCAGACTAGGATTTCATGCATCTCAAATGCCTTAAATTCTAGCTGTAGCAACGTTACTGTCATGTCAGTGAAACAAGCACCACCCAGGCATCCACTGGTAACTGGCCTGCAGAGGCTGGACAGCCAGACATGGTTATGGTGCTGTGTCCTGAGCACCACAACTGCCTCGTGTTAACAAGCATTAATACAACCCTGTGAACTCAGCATCAGTGGATGAAGACTTTATAAAATAGGAGGACCTGTGTAATGTGACAGCCTGAACTGCACATTAATGCAGTCTGAAAGGAATTTAGAGCAAAATTAGAACAATATATTGCAAGTTGATAAAACAACCACAAAACAAAATGCTTGAGGTGAGTTTGGGGTGAGCTGTTGCATTTTTTCCTGTAACACTAATATTTTTCTGAAAATCTATTCAGTGATGTGGTGGCTGCTAATGGCTCGACAGTTCACGTGAAGCATGAACAATAAGCTCATCTTGGTAACTAAGAAGCTCAGATTATTTTCTACTTTACTGGAGAAAATTTGCATGGTGAAATGCAGCAAAAATTAAGGTAAGGATGGAGCTGTTTCAGCTGTGAACAAGAATCATTCTCTATTATTGTCCAGCTGTGTCCAGCACTGTGAATGTAATGTTTCCAAATAGCCACCGTAAGGAAAATAAGAAATGACTGTTACTCTGCATGTAATAGATTTGATATTTACAGCCCACCTTTGAGCACTTGGATATTTTACATTAACACTTTATTGAAGGTGTCTCTGAGTCAGGGAAGAGAGGAAAAGGGGTGCGAGAGGAAAGTGTTAGAAGGAAATTGTGAAGTTTTCACTGTACAACAGGTTTGGGGAGCAGTTTCAAAGGATCCCATTAATAAAACAGATACGGTGCCAGGACAGAAGCAAACAGAAAAGCCTGTTTAGTTATTGCAGAGTAACTCAGTAGGGACAGTGCATCTAAAGGAACTCTAGCTTTGAGGCACAACATGGTGTTGATTAGTGCAAATAAACCTCTTCAGGAGTCACCTTTCAGCAATTACAATCAGACACCACCACTGTGGCTTCAAAAGCTTCATTAGCAACCCCTAAAACCAGTGAGAGCTACAAATCTCAGATACTGCAGAAGTTTTAACTGATGGAGAACTGTCTTGCCTTATTTATATTTTTTCCAAATGAAAGAAGTGGGAAGATAATTACACTTTCCCTCATCAGGATAAATGGCATTAAAAATCAAAATAGATCCTCCTTGAAGAAAACACAGCCAGTGGTATTGAATAAAAGCTGAGAAAAATTTTCCAGTTGAGTATTATGTTTTACTTTCACCTGAAGGTGAAAATAGTGTATTTTAGATGTAGTTAAAGGAAAGCAATCAGATTGTTTCTGTTTTTGTTAGGATTCTCTTATGAAACACCTGCAAATATTGAAAACAGTTTTACTGCAGTTTTCTCCTAATCCTCTGATAAAGTAGAAAAAACAGTATTTTTAATTCTTTCTTGGTTAAGGAAAAGGCAGGTGGCAGTGCTTCGTTCATCATCAACATGCCTGGCAGGCTTTTCTGCAGTAGCAGTGTTGATCTACTCCCACAGTTAGTGGGGAAGACTTCTTGCTTTTCCTCCTGCCAATGTACTAATGTCCCATTAAAATATTAGGACGAATTACGTTTTGTGGTCTTGCTAATTTCAACATTATTTCATTATTTGACAGCTAAAATAAATGTTGTATACCAGTGTTCCTCCCTAACCTAACCCCTAACTCTCTTAGTGATTCACTGGCTGCTTTGTACATGTTGTAGTTCTTTGTTTACTCCGAGGTCATGACAATAATACAATAAGATAGGAGAGAAATAATTACAGCAACAGTTGGTTTTGTTCCTGTAGTTGTAGCAGGCTAATTTATTGGCACAGTCCTGTTAAACAGTCAGGTGGAAGTTACATGTAACTGATTTTCATTTTGCTCTATTGTCTCCCTCTAATGGATCCATGGCCAGACAGATGAGGTCCTGCATTGATTCAACCCAGGAACATATTTGGAGAATAAAGCAACTTGAAAATAGCCTGTTGGCCAGAATCAATTGAGGAGTAGTCTTTGGTGATCTTGGTCTCCCAGTAAAACACTCTGTACTTCCAAGCTATTGTTTACTCCAGAGCAAGACAGCCTGAAATTGTAGAATAATGAAAACCTAGATAGATGCTATTCATATAAAACTATCAGTATGAGTTTGCCTGTTGATCAAATAACAACTGCATGCTTAACCGTAGCTCTGACATGACTTCTGTTGTGAAATTGGCACAAGTCATAAATGCTTCAGTCAAGTTTGAAGGAACCCTGGAGGTCATCCATGGCAGCTCCTGCTTAAAGCAGAATCAGCAATGGAATCAGACTAGGCTGTTCAGGGCTTTGTCCAACTGGGTCTTGAAATCTCCAAGGATGGAGGATCCACCATGTTTCTGGGTCCCTGTTGGTTGTTATCCTCCGAATGAGAAATGTTTTCCTTGTATCTAGATTGAACTACCCTTGTGTAACTGTCTTCATCCTCTTGCCATTCAGCACTGTGAAGAGCCTCGCTCTGCTGGCTCTGTCTTCTTGCAGAGCCCCCAGGTTACCCCCACAGCTGAGGAAAGGTCAGTAATTGCTTCCTTCCAGCTACTGGCTGTGCTGCTTCTGGCACAGCTCAGTGTGCTGCTGGCTCTCCTTGCTGCCTCATGCTTAACCTACCCAAGAAGCAGTACAGAATTGGTACCAAGTTTTCTGTCCCTCAGACATCCAGCAGCTCATGTCTCCTTTACCACAGTAAGTCTATTCTGGGAAGTCAAGGGATGTTACTGAAGTTTGTGACACATGAAGCCAAGGTTTCTGCAAGCAAATGGAATGGAAGTAACCCATGTGAAATTTCTCAGTTAAACTGCACTGCAGGAGGTGTCAGAGGTAATTACTATGCTTCTCCCATGTAGGACTGGGAAAGGAGAAAAGCCAGATAATTGATACCAGTTGACAGAAAAAGGAAAATTAAGAGACTGGAGGAAAGCACTAAAGTAAATGGAAATTTGCTGCTGATTTGTTAGGTTCATGGTTTCACCTGTTAACTTTGTAGTAGTAAAATTTGCTGAATGTGGCTGTGTAGTTACTATAGGGAAGTGTCTGGAAAGGGTATTCCTAGATGCTGGAAGCCACTTAAGCCAACTGTTGAGAACACGACCTGGAGCACTGCATTGTGCTATTTGAAACAAGCATTCTGTCAGCGCCTAACCATGTGCCATTTTAGGGAATGTAGTAAATTCATCACAAAATGTGATACTGTTACCCTGCCTACACAGGAGCTCAAAGCAGATCTGTACTGATGCTACCAAAAACATTTTTCCACTTGGTGCAGGTATGTCTGCTAGAATTAAAACAAAAGCCATGGAGCAAACCCAGAGGAGTTTGAATTAGAAATCTACCAGAGGAATTGCTTGGCAGCACTTGGCAGTTGTCAGTTCCTGCTACAAGTAATTCGGTCTCTCCTGAAAATATGGTATCAACTCCAGGCTGAAAAGTATGTTTAGAATTAATATATTTTCACAGTAATGGATGTAAATGGAGCACTGACAGCTCAGCATGCTTAACAGCAGGCAGGATGCTGCACAGGGAGGGAGACTGTGGCATGTGTTGACGATAGTGGAGAGTGCTGGGCTCGGCCTGGAAGGGGAAAGGCCTTCATTGTCCTGTGTGTCTTGAAGCAAGAATTTGTGGTTACCTTCCTGTGGGAGCTGACTCAGATGCAGAGCACTGCTGGGGAGAAAGCTGCAACCACCCCAGGTGATGTAGCCTGCCCAGGAAAAGCTCCTGTGTCTGACAGAGGAGGTGCCTGTCAAATAATTCCAGGATATTCCAGCTGAGAAGGTTGTGGAAAAGGAGAAGATATATTGTAAAATGAATTGGTGCAAATCCCAACTGTTAGAGTGAGTGCCATTACTCTGCTATTGTTCAAAGGGTTTTTAAAAGGTTCTTAGCACTTATTTGAAATGTCTACCTAGAATAAGCAGCAATACTCAAAAAAAGCTACCTCTGAAAACAAACTGAATCATTCATTGGAGCTGCTTGGTCTAGGATGGTCCAAGTTTAAATTTCAGATTTAAATACTATACCAGCCTAATGACCAGAGCCCCATAGAATAATCACTGTGTTTTTTGTTAGGCTCAAAGTGAGAGGATGCTTTATTGTATCCAAATTGCCTTGCTTTAAGATGAGATGATAGTTTAGATTTGAATCTATGTCAGCTTGTAGTCTTGATGTGTAATGAACATACTGGGAAATAAAGTAAAATGGAGTGTCTGTGCTCAGCTTAAGAGAACGTCTGGTAAACATTGTTTCTAGTGGAATTACATTACAAATAACGATGAAGAGTTGCCAAAAATACATAAAATATATCTATCTCAGGAGGTGAAGCTATTAATGAGATTGTCCTTCTATGAGTAATTGGTATCCAGACCACCTCCTATGAGATTACCCTTTGAAGAAACAAGCCTACTGAGAAGCCATGCAGCGTTAGGGAGAGAGTTGTACAAAGCAATTCACCCCAGGAACCGCAATGCTGATTGCCAGTCGCTGCTGAGCCGGCAAGGAAAACTGATGGACCACAACCAAGCAAAGACCTAGGCAAGACATTAGAGTCACCCAATCCCATACTGTGGAACAAACGATGAGTCCTGTTGTGCCCCCAGAGGGCGCCACAGTGTGTTTCCAAAAACAGCTCGGTTCTAGTTTTGTTAAGATGCGCTTTGGTTTGTTCAAGTAGGTTGGTTCTAGTTTTGTTAACTCGTGCCTGAGTTAAGACAAAAAAGAGGCAGAAATAAGTAAGACAGCATATCAGAGGAACCCTGACATGCTACAGAAAATAAGGAGAAATATAAAAGTAAATGATGGTGAGGCAGTGTGTCCTTCAACACAATAGACAATTTCACCTCTGACTGCCATTTCAAGGGTACTGTTGTCGCTATCCAGTATTACATATTTTATCAAGTGCAAAACTTCTTTAGCACATAACCCGTTTTCAGTGCACAGCTGGCATGAGAACCATGCTAAGCAAGGGGGCAAACTTGGCTCTGTCTGCTATGAATTGCAAGTTTTAATTCCACTGATGGATTTTCATTCTGGCCAATTTCAAAATCTGATGGTTTATCAGGAAGCAGAGCCAGCAGATGTATCTCCCTTTGGGTGGAGGTGGGAGAGGTAAGCATACGAGTGGACACACAAGTGGGCAGGTAAATGTCACCTGTAATTGGAAATTTTGAAAAATAAAAGTAGGGTAATGAGAAAATAGCTGATTCTTCATCACCGGGGCTCATTTGAGAGCAGATGGGTGGTAAAAGGGACGGCTCAGGAGGTGCAGAACAGTGGCAAAGTGACACCCAGTGAAGGAAAGCCATCATCAGAAGGCAGTGCCTTCCTACAGCATGAGCTGGTGCTGAGTGGGAGAGGCAGGAGGGAAATCCAGTTACCATAAATACTGGAGAACTCAGGAGCTGCTCCAAAGCAACTTTTCAAAGCATTTTTCTGTTTTGAGTGCACATTAATACCCAGGGTGTGAAGAATTTAAAAAAAAACAACAACAAACAAACAAAAAAACCCCACCAAACTATAAATGGGAAATTGAGCATAAGCTTCAGGGAACAACACAAGCACTTAAAATATTCCATAACATCTTAGTGTCTATCTGAGCATATTTACCTGGCTCATTGCAATGGCATTCAAAGTTGGTTTTGACGTGGGTCTCCCTCTGAATTAGAGGGGAGGTCTGCTTGTCCTCACTATGATTTTTAATTCAATTTATGTTCAGTCAGCATAACGTGATTGCCCTGAAGATGGCCTGTCTGCTCATAATAAGGTTAAAACTCAATTAGTACCCTCAGCATCTAACAATATTTCACCACTTGCCAGAAGGCTCACCCAGCATCTGGCTAGCTGTGAGTAACCACTTCAGCATGTGTCATTTCCTCAGCAGTGAGGGGCTCCCCCCAGTCACTCCTTCCAGGCTGCTCCCTGCACTAAGTACTGCATCACAAAAATGTTAACACAAAATCATTCACACCTTCTTCTTGAAGATGCACAACTGCTAGGAAAACTACTGAGATGATAACAAGGCTTTTGATTTATTTATGTGAGGATTAAGATTTTTTTTCTAGAAAAAATAATTTTACTCTAATCAGCAATTGTAATAATCAATAAGCCTCATGAAAATCTGGGTGATCATTAGGCAACAAAGTACTGGATGAAGCCTGTTGTATTCTTTCCTAAGGTTTTTACTTTGTTTCTGCCCCCCTGACCTTGATAAACTCATTTTTGCTGTAGACCTTTAGCACAAAACAAATTGTAGCTCTCTTTCTCTCCTCCCTCTTAAGGGGTGCTCAGTTTTCCCATTATTTTCATCTTCTTATTTATGGAGAAAATTATCCAACATTGGTATTTGTGTGAAGATGTAGATATTTACCTGAAATATCAATGTTAGCATCCATATTGATGTTGGTTCTATGTACTGCATAACTTGATTGGGAGCAGGTAATTAACAAATATGTCATGTGAGTTATTATAGAAAATGAATAAACGTTTGTAATTTGAAAAGATCCAGACAGAAGACTTGGAAAAATTCTGCCAGCAAAGGAACACCTAAAGTTGTGTTGTCTTCCATTTTATAGACTCATCCTGGTTGGAAGTGACCTTGAAGATCATCAAGTCCAGCCCTGTCTTTGGCCATGTAACCTGGGACAATAACTCACTCAAAAAAAAATGCCTCAAATATAGTTCTAATCATTTTGTGAAGCTCTACTATTTTCAGCCTACTTCATGTACAAATTTTGGAGAGGCAGCCTATGTCCTCGGAACACTTTACCTCTCTTCTGTGAAGCTTTCAGCCATTCCTGCACAGCAGTTGTGTGAACGACTTGTCCTTTGGATGTTGTGCTTCCCTCTCCCCTGCACAGCTCTCCAGCTGGTCGGTGTTTCTGTTTATACTTATATTCTATGTTTAATGAAACCGCTGGGCAGGGATCACCAAAGGGTCCTTCCCTTGCGCGGGTCCCTTCCCAGGCCTCACGCCAGGGAGGCGCAGCCCCGTCTCCACGGGCAGGATCCTCACGCTGGGCAGCTGCCCGCGCCGCGTCTCCTGGCGGCCCCCGCAGTCTCGCTGGTGGGTGTCCATGGGTCCTGCTTTCCTCTTGCGGGTGCAGGGGCGCTGCGGGGC
>NW_009953797.1:2849693-2854928 GCF_000747805.2 Chaetura pelagica
GGGTCTGAGGGCTCTGGCCGCGGGAGTGGCCGGGCTGGACCCCGCAGCTCAGCCTGCCGACGGGGTGAGGGGGAAGGCGGCCCTCCTGGCCTGGGCTCCGGTGCCTCAGCCCCGCCGCAGCCGGGAGCCCGTGACAGCCCCGGTGGCTCCGGCCTTTGGCCGCAGTCAGGGTGAACAGGACACGCATGGCGAGGTCTCGCCAGGTAGCCACAGAAGAATGTGTCCTTGCACTATGGGCAGGGGCAGAAGAGTAAAACTGACCCCTTCCAGATATTTCCCTCCTGCCTGTTTCAACGTTTTGGTGGCCTAGAGTCTGTAGTGATGTTACCCGTTGGTACTCACTAAAGGTGCTTTGCTTTGAGGAGAGAGTAAATACATTGGGTAGTTTTATTGCATGGAGATGCCTCTGTTGCCCAAGACTTAGGGTGTGGGCCTTGTGTTGAAAGCATGGCTTTAAACTTCCTCCAGGCCAACTCTTAGGATGGAGAATTGCACTTCTTTATACAGCACAGCATGCTTGTGCTGGAAGGAAAAGAAACATTTAGCATGTGGAGGTCTGTATTCCTGAAGTAGCCTTGTTTGATACAAGGATATGCCATGGCTCTCTAGTTTCAATTATCTCTGACAGGCTTTTGGAGATACTTTGTTATCTTAATCCTTTTTTTTTTTTTTTCACGTTCTGCCTTTTTTTATTAGAGTTATTCAATCTAAAGAGCTTTAGGAGTGAGTTGTATGAGGAATCAAGGAGAAAATGGCCATGATAGTGGATGATGGAGTGTTTTTGTGAGCTATGGACCAGACGTATTAAAGACTACTGCAGAGCATAGAGAGCATTTGTTAGCATTGGTAGCAGGACTTCATGTGTGTATTAAGAAGCTCAGTAAGGATACTGACAATATCAGGAGAATATTGATTCATATGGTATTAATCTGTACAATGTATTTATGTTTGAAGTGGTCTTGAAAAAATTTGGTTAAACACTTTGCTATCATATCTTGCTGCCTCTTTTTTCACATGCTTCTAGAAACCTAAGTAGAATAATTCACAACACCTTCCATAACATAAGGTCACTTTTAGAGTTGGAAGTGGTCTAGCTCATAGCTTAACACACGCGTGCCATATTTCAGAACAGCTGCAAGGATTTTCAGCTGCTTAGGGCTTTTATTTACTTCCACCATTTTAAAGGTGCTTTGGTGCATTAAATACCAGGTTTTTTTTTTGGTTCACTGCTTCTTATTTTTTACCTCTGGTAGAGATTTAATTAACATCTTTCTTTAGGTTGCTCTTAGCTCAGCTTGATTCCTTGCCAATCACTGTTTTCATTTCAGATTTGATTTAGGAAACATAGCAGAATGGAACAATCCTAACTATTTCTGACTTCTGCCTGCTGTCCTGTTTGCTGATTTTGACTGACAGTCTCAAGGCTGAGTGGGCTGGAATGGTCTAGGCTCATGCTGGTGGTCTCTCATTTGTTTAGCTGCTGACAGCTGACATCTGTGCTGAAGAGCAGTGTGTGCCAAAGGAAGAACTAGGAAGAAGTCAGTTTTGTTGAGTGAAATTAATCTGTAGTTGAAATCTGACTGGAATTACGTTACTGGGGGCTTTGTCCACTTCATGCCTGCATGAAAATGGAGACATTACTTTTTAGTGAGATGTGAACAACATCTGTGAAAGCAGTTTTTTTCACCTGTGATCTTTAAATCTTCACAGGAGTGACATAGCCTGTATCTGCTCTTATGGATTGCATATTCAGTAATTACAAGTTGGAGTATGGCTCTGACCCTATTTTGAAATTTAAATTGAAGTGGAGGGAACTGACTGATACTGCTTATAAGCTCTTTGTTTCTATTACATATTGTGTCATTTGCATCTGTTTTTCAAATCTCCCTGACAAATGGTTATTTTCCTATGTGTTCTTTGCTTAGTGCTGGTTGAAAAATCTACACATTCTACAGGCAGACATATTAGGAAGAAAGAATGTAAAATTACCTGTACTTATGAGGTGTGCTGCTGTACCATGATAAACTGAGAAAAAGTGTTCCTTTCATTCCCTTCCCTCCCAGTTCTTTGCAACCCACTTTAAATGAGGGTGGGGATGTCCTCCTTCAGGTATGTGTGCAGAAGTTTCGTAGTAGAGAGTGGGATTTGCTGGACATATGATGGGTGAAAGAATAGTTTCTATCAGAATGGGCACAAAGATGATGTCCTAAATGACTTCTCAGTTCTTTTTGTTCTGCTGTGTTGAAATCTTACCAATTTTTGAAAAATTAAGCAATTCATACATAGTATTTTTAGTGCCATTAGATCTTAATGAGAATTTTGTGTGCAGACGGTGTATTAACTCTGTCAGTGTTGTCCCAGTTGCTCCTGAGCTTTTTCAGGACTTAATCTGCTTTCAAAGTGCTGATAGTATTTATGTTCCCATGGTTGTCTTGGAGCCCTAATCATCAGACACAGGGGGAAGTCAGTGTTCCAATGAGGTTTGAATCTGTGGAATGGGAAATGACAAGTGGATATAGGTAGACAGGAAATAATGCTAATGTACAGGGGATTCAGCATGCTAGTAGCCTAACCATTGCCAATTCATTGCAAGTGCCAATTGGGAAGAGAACAATGTGTGGATTTGAGGTTTTAGGGGTTTAAAGGAGGAGTGTATACTCGTTTTGATGGTATTGCCCTGAGACAATACTTTCCATGTATCTGGGTGCTGTGGAGAACATGAACAAGTGCTTGTTTGGAATATTGAGTAAGTGAAAGATGGCAGCTGGTGTTACAGGCTAGGTGTCAGATCTGCTAGAGGGAAAAGGCTGCAGAAGTCTTGAAAGAGGAGACAATGGAATTTGGTGTGATAAAGGAGAAGAGCTCACTGCTGGGATGACACAGTTAAAGTCAGTGACTAGGAGAGTGATCCAGTCAGAAGCTTTCAATATAGATGTTGAGTTTAAAGTGTTATATTAAAAATGTAATTCTAGAGAACAGCATGCAGTAATACTGTTCTGTTCTATAAGAACATTTTATGTATATATATATATGTATATATTTTTATAACACTGATATTAATTTTTAAATTGGATTATGAAAAATATGGCTCTTTCTATTAGGAATTTTATAATAAAATATTTCCTTCTTGGGAGGGAGAGGGTGAAGAGGAAAAACAGTAACAAAATGTAATCGGACTGATGTAGAGAAAGCTTTTATACAGAATTCTTGAGGTGTCTATTACTTCTTGAATTAGAGATAAAATTATCTTTACATGTAGTGGATAACATAAAATTTGATCCATGACTCAAAGTGACACTGTTGTTTTAAAACATTTTTTAAGTTAATTTGGCAGTTCAGTACTTTTGTTTTTAGAAATTGTTCAACTAGGCACACACACTAAACAACAAAAAACTTGGATTTTACTCTCTGACTAGATAAATTATTTCTCCAGATGACCAACAAAACAAATGAAAGACACCTCAGACTTAAATCTGAATTTTTCTTCCTCTTAATTAGCATCCTACCCTTTATATTCTTTTAGCTTTCCATGTATTTCTGAAGTGAAAACAAAACTAGTAGTTTGTTTTCACATTTTTGCTATCCCTTTGCAATTTTAGTAACTTCAGCATTAGAATCATACTATCTTTGGTCTAATTGTAAGCTGCATTTGTTCTTTTTATTCTGAAGGTGAGCATTGATTCCCTTTGCTAGCTCTGGAGCTAATGGTGTTCAGTGTTCCCAGGATTCAGCCCTTATTGTTTGCTTTAATTGTGTTCAAAATTACAGAGAATCTGCTCTCCTTGCTGAAAACCTCGTAAGAGGTCATTAGAGGAAGAGAAATGTTGCTAATTAGGAAAGCAAATTAAGCTGAGCCTTTTCTCAGTGTTTGATTGAAGGCTAGTGTCAACGTGAAGACGTAACTATCCACTTTTAATGATTTTGTCAGCTCCATTACACATGGCATAAATGAGGTAGCAAGGTTCTTTTCAACCTCTACATTTGTGATTGAAGCTGTTCATTGAGCTGGCCCCAGTCTGGCGTGGTAAAAGGTTGTAGCTTTCTACAAATGACAGGCAGCAGTTATGGAAGAGCAGTATGGTTACCAAGAGCTCCAGCAAAGTCAGTGATTAGCAGACTCATTTGTTCCCAGGAAACTGAGGCTTAGAGTGCATGAAGTACAAGTACTACATGATTGCTTTAGGAAACAGGATCATGCTATCAGTTACAGAAGCTGTGAAGTAAGGTGAACTGTCTGATGTGGGCTTGGCCATCAGCGACACTTCCACTGCTGTAAGTGTAGTTCTGCCATCAGGCATGGCGTGGCCTTCCTCCTGGAGAGAACTTCATGCCTAGGCCTAAGCTTTTTTGAAGAGTACACTAACCATAAACCTCAGTTTTTACTGTGAGACTGAAGTGCAATTAATTCACTCTTTTTCTGATTAGGTCTATTTTGTCTTTATTAACAGACTTGGATCTTCTGTCTGATAAACAAACATGAGTCATCTGAGGTTGTTAGCAGCTACGCTGAAGTGGCATAGCATTAAACTTCTGGAAAAGCAAGATATAGGCAGAAGGGTATTTTTACATGGTCGACGGTATGCTTCATCAGGAACCTCAGAACCATTCCTGAGTGGGAGTAATACAAGTTATGTGGAGGAAATGTATTACGCATGGCTTGAAAACCCTAAAAGCGTACATAAGGTAAGTCTAAAACTTGACTGTAAATGATAATACTAGGTTAAGCGTGGGATTGATTTTTTTCTTTTATAACTTGTTTTTATGAAAAAGTCCAGCAAAAGGTCTTGTATGAAATGAAAAATGTGAAACTAATTTCCCACTTATTGATTGTTGTAAGATGTGATATTGCAGCAGAAAAAGTACAGAGGAGCCACAGGCATGGTGAGCAGAAAGAATGAGAAGTCCACATGAGAAACAGTAAGGTGCTCAGAAACTCCATGTATTCCTCCATGGAAATGTTATTCAAGCAGTCTGTTAAGTAATTAGTTCATCTGGAAAAAGACCCAAGAAATAAGATACTTTAAATTTTTGCTTTGTTGTAATCAGGCTGTGTGAGAGGATATGTTGTATTTTAAAAGTATGTGTTGACGCTGGTACTTCTAAACTGTCTGAAGATGAATGTACAGTTCCCTTTAGGTAGCTGTGGAACTTGCAACCTTACAACTGAATCTGAAATTGTCAGAAAAGCCTTGCCTTCTTAAGTATCTTGAGAATAATTTTGTTCTTTCTCTTTCC
>NW_009953797.1:2854962-2886556 GCF_000747805.2 Chaetura pelagica
TACTTTGAATCTATTCCCCAAATAATTTCTTCTGTGCAAAATACACAGACTTATTTTTTACAAGCTTACTGCTGACAAGGAAGGTTCTCTTACAGTGATACATGTGTATTAACTTAAGAAGCTGATGGGAAGTCTCATAAATTTTAAGAGAGACATGTCATTTTCTGGAGAAGTAATGTGAATTGTGCCCAACATGTTTACCAAATTGGTTGAGTGTTCCTTTATTCTTGAGGCATATGTATCAAAATGTCACTTAGAAGTTGTTGCTCTAAGTCTGATAATCTATCTAAAGTGTGAGGAAGCGATGCATGCTGAGAAAAAAAGAGACCAAAAAAATAAGCAGTTTTGTAGCTGTTTTTTATAGATATTGGGTATGAAGTTAGTCTTGGAAGCTGACATGCAGTGACAGTTCTGGTGAGTGAATGTTAATCAGATAGCAGATACATCCTAGGTCTTTGGTTTAACAGCTGAACTTGGAACTGAAGAGACCTTTTCCAGGGGTTGCTCCTCTCATCCCATCTGTCTTTGATTCTTCATCATGTTACTACCAACTATATTTCCAGCCAGTGTAGAGCAATGTAGCACGTTGTGTGGGTGCATTGAATTAATTTCTGAGAAGGTCTCATGGTGTATTGGTTGCTATAGATCGATAATGGACTCCTTCTTTTTAGGGACACTGAAGGAATGAAGTCATGCAGGAATGTGTGTGGTGACCTCTTGTCTTTTACGTGTTTTATTTAAGTCACTTCGACTCGCAAAAACCTTTATCTTAAGAAGAATTCAATTTATTCTTCAGTCCCTTTGCGACAGTGAATGTCCCTGCTGTGAAGTCTGGCGAACTTGTGCCGCTTGACAAACTGGGCAGGCGGCAGGAGGCGGGAGCTGGCCAGGGTGCTGAGCGGCGCCGGCAGGAGTGAATTGAATTTAAATGTACTAGTAGAGCAGGGTTTGGCCTGGGGAGTGGATCCCAGGAAATTCAAGATGTATGTTCTTTCGCGGTTTAACAGTATGTAACACTTACTGTTACAGTATGTAATAGTATGTAATACTTACACCAGTAATGAGCTGAAATAAATTAACTTCACTGGTTTGTGAGTCTTAATGTGATTGATAAACATTGTAGATTACTTTACAGCTGTTCTTGCCTAATAATTAGTTTTTCTGCACCCTAGAAAAATGGGAAGGAGAATGGTGTCAATTTACTTTTACTTTGTTTCGTAAAAAAAAATATTTTTAGTTTCTTGAAAGCTGTCTCTTTTCATCAGCTGAAAGCTGTAAATACCCACCCGTGATTTTTGTTGACAGAAATTGTTCCATAAAATGTTGAGAGTGGAACTCACCCGGTTTCCTTAAAAATACAAAAAAAATCATGCTGTAGTTATATTACTGTGGGCAAGTTGTGAATTTGTCATCATGCTATAGAAGTGGTGGAAGTGTTGGAAAATAATGTCAGGAGACACCAATGGCTTATGTGGTGTTGATTATGGTATTGTTAATGCTTGGACTGTCTCTGCAGGCTACTCGCATTTCATTGCTTTATCCAGTATGTCCAGCATGGGTTAGGGAGCCAGTTTGTGCTAGGCTTTTAGACAATAGTCTGAATGCCTTTCCACAGGACAGTTCTAAATAGTCTAATAGTCTTTCCTCTTATTTTACTATTTTTCCTCATGTTTCTTTTTCCTGGATATCTCCTTCTTATCAGAGGGCATGTGCCTCCTTCTAGTTGATGGTTTGAAAAAGCTTTATTTTTCCTGGACTTTAAAAATCATACTGTATTCAGTTTTACTTAGATGATGTGAGGAAATAGACTCTCTATTGCTAGGAAGCTACAAAGCAGGTATTCTTTAGTGGGGTGCTGGGTGCATGGGGGATCTCTTCTTCCACACATGCACACCAACAGACAAGAACACTACATATTTATTCACTTAAAAATATACATATGCATTACCTAACAAAAGAATAGGCAGGATTATACAGGGTAATTCCCTGAGTTCATTATAATATTTAAATAATTTCCTCATAGTCATTAACATAAAGCTACACCCCTTCACACATGCGCACTGCCTTTTGATGGTTGTGGGCCCGGGTCCTGTGGAGGAAGGCTTATAGTCTTCTTCGCTGTGCTGGGTCATGTTGTTCCTCATTCTGGCAGGTTGGCTGATGTACCCAGATGAATCTTGCTTCTAGGCTCTCAGTTGAGACACATCCTAGTTCAACACAATACCTCTAACAAACATTAGCAGATTCTATTCTACAGCATCACATAGGTTTGGCAAATTTAACCCTTAAATCTCTAATTCATTGAAACTCCAATTAATCAAGGTTCCTGTTTCCCTCTCAGATGTTGTGACTGTACATATGTGCTTATTTAAAAATAACATTTGTCACGTTCCAATGAGCCTGTTCAGTGTTACTAGTGGTTTTTTTTCTAAAACTCTCTCCTTTCTCTCCTTTTAAATTTCCTATTTTCCTATTTTCCTGTCTTTTAAATTAAGGTTTGTTAGAGTAGCCAAAACAACAATCAGGATAAGATGACGTGGCTCTGAAAAAGGCATCAATATTTCTCCCTGAAGCATGGTGTCAGGGCTATAGATCATAAGGGAGAAGCTTGACAAGTCTCAGTTATTACTATCACAAGATTAATTACAAAACTACATGGTTGGATATTGAGTACATAATGCCTGCCATGTTATCATGTGTGCAGCCATTTTACCGTGAATGTGTAATCACTTGTTTACATACTTGGGAAAAGTGTGGGGTTTTTGCTTTGCTTTGACTTAATCTTATATATATTTTATTTTTTTTAATGATGTAGTGGTGCTCAGTGTGTCTTCTAAGGCTTTACTGTCCTCACTGCAGTTGATAAATATTGTGATAGAAAAAACCCAAACCATCAAGATAACTAATATGATACTTGTTAGTGCAATACTGTTTATTACATGAGAGTAGAAGAGGGGTGCTGAATCACTTGAATTGTATTATATTACCTCAGAAAATAATGATTAACTATGACATAGATTTGCTGATGGGAAAAGAAAGGAGTGTTATCATATATCACAACAGTAATTTTTATTTTACAGATGCATTTTTCTATTATAAATCTCCTCTGCCATCTTCTTAAAGAACTTCACTAATTTAGTGGAGAACATGCAGGTTTGCTATGAAACCAAGCTGGTCTTCTGTCTGTTCAGACACATAGCAAATGCTGTTGCCAAAGACTGACATTGATACACAGTGCTTGAAGACTATAATCTGGTATCAATCTTGAAAGACATTATAGAAATTTGTAAAAGCTTTGATGGATGTGTATCTAGAAAAAACTAATTTTCTGTAGCTAAACGATGTATTTTCCCTCCCCTCTGATTGAATGTCAAGCCTGCGCAACAAATCAATAAGTTCAGAAATGTGATGGGAAAAAATTGTGTGCGTTCCTTCTGTCCCAGCTGGCAGCATCATTAGGTATAAACCTTTTGAGGGTATTTCTTTATATTTGTGAGTTTGCATGAAGAAAGGGTCTTATGCTTATTCTCCTTAAACAGGTAGCTTGTTGGGCGAGGCTATTTGGATTTTGTTAGCAACTGCTTCAGCAGAGCCCTTGTCTAAAACCATATTCAGTTGTTTGAGGGGACTGTTTTTGCGATAACTTTTATATCTAAATGAAAGGTTTTTGACTCAACAAAAAGATAGTTGTATTATTATCATCATTGTATGTGTATCATGGTTTTGTAAAAGTGAGGAAGGAACTTTAACATAAGCAAAACATTCTTTATTAAAACTTCGAAGGATTACCAAATGTCAGATTTGTTACAGATCCACATGTGTGTTTGCAGTTTCCTAATTTAGTGAAAGTTAGTAACTGAATTGCCAGAATAATTTCTCCAGTCTAAGAAGCCTTAGTTACAACACAAAAGTATCAGTTTTTTTCTGTCTTGGATCTGCAGACTTTCAGACTAGGTGCTATATAGGCATGGAACAACAATTTTTAATACATGGTAAGAAGGTGTTTAGAGACCTCATCAGTCTCTACAGCTACCTGAAAGGTCACTGTAGAGAGGTTGGTGCCTCTTTTCGCAGGTAATTAGCAACAGAACAGGAGGGAATGGCTTCAAGCTGCAACAGGGGAGGTTTAGACTGGACATTAGGAAAAATTTTTTCACAGAAAGCGAGGTCAGACACTGGAATAGGCTGCCACTGGAATAGGTGGTTGGGTCACCATCCCTGGATGTGTTTAAGGGTCATTTGGATGTGGTGTTGGTAGATATGGTTCAGGGGAGAACTTTGTAGAGTGGGGATGATGATTGGACTCGGTGATCCCAAGGGTCTTTTCCAACCTGAATAGTTCTGTGATTCTACAAGAGTATACCAGAGGAAATGCAGTTACACTAATGGGCTCTTGCAGACCATGTATAGCATCTTGTGTAAATTCAGACTTCTCATCTCAGTGTGGCTATCAAAGAGTCAAAGTAAGAAGCATATAGGATATGGCCATAAATGAGAGAAGGGAGAAGGAATGAGTTCTTCATCAGTCTGTAGAGGACTGACCACCAAGTACGATCTGTCTGACTTAATTTGTCATGGTATGTAGAAGTTACGTTATGTTTAGATCAAGTCTGTGTAAGAGCAGGGTGATAAGTAAGTTTATTGTATTTTTGTCAAAGCAGCTTTGTACTAATAAAGAATTAAGAGAGGTGCATTAAAACAGTGTTTCTCAGGCAGTGGCTTCACGCTGATGACAAGGTACCACAGGTCCAATGAGTCACCTTCCATAACTTGAACTTGCAGGGTTGACTGATGTTTAGCTCTTGTATGCTGCCCCTCTCAAGGTGTTTTTGAACATCTTAAAGCTTGTAGAAATTTCATTATGAAGACTTTTTGTTAATTCAAACAAATTTATAAATAGTTTTTGTTGTCAAACTGCAGTCAACATTGCACAGTAGAAGAATATTTATGAATATTACATTATTTTGATTTTTTGGTGTGTATTCTGTAATGAATTTATTAAATAATTTTCTTTTTGAAATAAAATGTGTGGGCTACTATTTGTCTTTTCTAGTACTGTTTCCTTGAAATGTGTTAGTTCCAAGCTCACAGCCAGGGTAAATAACATTCACTGTACAAAATTACATTTAGCCTTTACAGTCCTACTGTTCCAGTCACACAGATTTAAAAGTTTTTAAATAGCTTCCTTTCTTTCCTAAGTTAGCCAAATTCAGGAAAGTACTTTATAACCTTTCATTACATTTTGTGGAAACTGTAAGCTAAGCACAAGTGCTAGTGCAGACTTTATTCTTTGTTGAAAGTAAGCATCTCAGGTGTTTTATCCCACTCTGCTGCTATCTGTTGGCATCCATACATCTTATACTGTTCTAACCTGGGATACTGGCCACCTCATCAGATTGGAAACAATTCAGGAAAACCAGACCTGGGCATATGTGAAGGAAGTGGCATGTGTAAAAGTGAAGACTGAAATAAAAAGAATATTTTGTTTGTTGTGATTCTGCACCTGAAATGAGGTCCATAATTTATTTCACAGTAAGGTAACCTAACCTAGTGAGAAAAGGATCATAGACCAAAAACCTTACTCAGAAAAATTGTAATAGCTTTTAAAGAGTTTCTTCAAGAAAGGCCCTTAAGGACTGATTGTGGGTTAGCATATTCAGTAGGTGTCTTAAAGTATCATAAATTCTTTAAGTATCATTAAAGGAACGGATTAAATTAATTTATTAAGTTTTTCAGTTTCATAAGTGTGATACCTCTTTACAAGCAGCATAGTATCATACCCATTACTGGTTGCCTGAATAAACATCACAGTTAAAAAGAGCTTTGTGGATGAATAATGTACGAAGATGCTTTGCACTCGTGTGCTGGAGAGTTTTCCACTGAGCAAGCTCAATGTAAGAAATGAGGTGAAAGGGCTACTAAGCTGCAGACATATCAGTGCTGTCTTTTTGCTGGCTATTAGTGGTACTTCATACTGTAATGTAGCCAGGTACCAGCTGCAGCTTGAAGGAGCTGCTTTTGGTTGAGACTTTTTTTTTGAGGTAATAATTTTTGCTTCTTTCTTTCTCTTTACCCATGTCCAGTCCTGGGATTTGTTTTTCCGAAATGCTAATGCAGGCCAATCATATGATCCCCATCTACCAGATCAGCTAGAAAGAAGGCCATCATTTCTTCAGAGCCATGGCCTACCCCAGACTCCAGGTAAAGCTGAAAAGCTTGTTGAAGATCATCTTGCTGTGCAGTCTTTGATAAGAGCATACCAAGTAAGTGTACTTTGGGGTAGGTGTGGGAGGGCCTCTCCTTTGCAAACAACATTTTGATTCCTTTTTATGTTCCTGTTTGTTTTCTCATCTTAACTCTTGACTATTGTCATGATTCTGATCCAGAGTGGCTTGAACTTGACAGTCTTTTCTTTCCTGCACAGTAAGTGAGCACTGCAATCCTGGATTCAGACTGGATGTACCTCTGCCTTCAGATTACCCATAGCCATGATACTGGTCATCTGACTTAACCTGGAAGCTCTTTATGAAGATAGTAGTTTGTGAAAGGGAACACAGATCTATTGGTTTTGACTGGTTTACCAACAGCAGGAGCCAAACATGTCAAAGCTTTGCCTTTACTGTTCTTTTGGCTCACTTAACTGTATTAAGATTTCTGTGTGTCTGATTCAGTAAGTTACTTGACTGAATTGGGAAAAAAAGTTATCTGAAATAGTTTTGCTTCATATGAAGGGAATTGTCCTAGATACACTCCTACTAATGAATCCTCAATTTCTTCTAGAGAACCGTTCATCAAAGTTGACTTTTTTCACACTCAGACTTAGTCAAATATATAATACATGCATGTATTTTCACAAGATTGATCTCTGATTTTTGCAGTTGTTGCTGTTTTCTGTACCCTGTGAAAGAAGTGGAAGTTATTAAAAAGTAACTTGATATTGAGAAAAATTCTGTCTTTAAGTTAATGACCAAACTGCTCCTGGAGTGTAATATGGCACAGCATGTTACTGATTTGCTCTTCAGGGTTTTGGTGTCCTTGCTAATTCTCTTCCTACTTATACGGCAGAGCAGATGAAGTGTAGGGAGGTGAAGTCTTTCCTTTTCATGATGCTTGAGACAGAATTGTTTCCTTAGTTCCAGTCAGATAGACTTTGTGCTGCTGTAAACAATGAGGTGGCACAGGTGTTGCCGTGGGCATCGTTTGACCTGTCAGTGTTTTATTACTGGTGATTCATGAGATGCAAAGAATCTCAGGGGCTAGGCTGCATTTACAGGGTTGATGGTTCTAAAAAAGATGCTGTGTTTCTGTTTGCTTATGATTGGAAAGCATCTTGTTATGAACTCTCCTGCAAATACAGAATGTTTGAATAGTAATTTTACAAGTCCCTTCTGGATGAACAACGCTTTAATCACACTTTATTACTGTGCAATTAAATTAATTATTAGTATTGCAACTTCGTAATTTTTTTTTCATGGACTGTTAGGATCCTTGTTGTGTGAATGAAATTCTACCCAAGTGAGCTGAATTAGTTCTTAAAAAGAAAAACATTAAGGGCAAAGTATTAATAAATTAATCTATTTTAAAGCTTTTATTGAGCTAATTTGGAATATGAGAATCACGCAGAACAGACATTGTATTAAAAAAATCAGGTTTTATTTGTGGCTCTATTGAATCAATTAGTTATTTTTTCTGTAGCAGTGTTATAATACAAGACACTAGTTGATCGCAACTTGTGGCATGCATTGACACCAGTCATACTGATAACTGAAAGCTGGCTAAATTCACCCTGAAGTTTATGTTTTTTGGTGTCTTGAGTGTCAGCTTTACCATAGATGACATTCCCAACATTTCAGTAAAGACAATAAACACTGATGCTATCTGATGTGGAGTGATCCTTTCACTTCCAATATAAACTTCTTCAGCACCAAAAGGAGTGCTCCCTTCACTTCCAATATAAACTTCTTCAGCACCAATCTATTTTAGGTCAGTAATGCAGGTCCAGAAAGGAGGATTCAGGCAAAAACCCCAGAATTACAGAATTAGCAAATGACAGAATATGTAGACTAGTCGTAGTTTCTTAATTTTACCCAGAGATTTAGAATACAATCTTTTTCTTAAACTTCAGTGTAATTCCAGTTTAAATTGCATATAAGACAAAATAAAGGTTGTGTTCTAATGTATATTCAGCAATTTTTAATAGAGGTACTGTACATATCCAGACATATAATGCTTATGTCCTGTGCTTATGAAAAAACTTGGGAAGTATAACCCTCTTATGACATTAGTGATGTTTGTTTATTTGACTTCATGGCTGATATACATATTATGGAGAGATATCAGTGACTTTTTCCCTTTGTCTAGCTTTTGTTAGTGTGATTTCTTGTATCTCTCACTTTCCTCCTTTTTCAGATCCGTGGCCATCATGTCGCTCAGTTGGATCCACTTGGAATTCTGGATGCAGACTTGGATTCGTTTGTTCCATCTGACTTAATCACTACAATTGATAAACTTGGTGTGTACACTGGACGCCTTTTTTTTTGCTGTTGTCATTTGTCTCATGTCTCATTGGGCTGAGGGGATTTAGTAATTTCAGGGAAGCTTCTACCTTTTCTGCTTGCTGGTATCATGAAAGAGTTTCTTTGAGTATCTGTGAGGAGGCTCAAATTTCAGGACAATGGAATTTCTGCTCTGAGATCACAGGTGAGGTTCCTGTGAATTCATCTTCTGATGAATGATGATTACAAACACTTTAGAAAAAACCCAAATCTTACAGTTTTGAACCGCACCAGAAATTAATGCTAAACAATACATTAGGCCAAGATTCTCATAATCTAAATTACTTTTATACCATTATGCTTGATGCTTGTCTTGACTGGGGACATCTGAAGGCTAGCCAATAGGAAAAACAAGCAAAATCCAAAGTGCTAGATAGAGGAACTTAAGGTAAATTTCATACCAAGTTTGGATTCTAGCCACTGATACTTATTCTTTCTTTAGAACTTGAAAAAGTCTGAAGTTCTCAGAAGAAAACATGGAAAGTGTAGAATTCTTGTGTGTATAATCCAGTGGTGATCATTTTATTTTACTGATGGAAGAGTGTAATACACAAGAGTTTGCTTTTGTGAAGATTGCTCTGGTCGCTAGGAGGGCATGCCTTTGGGAAATTCCACTGATCAATTTATTTGCTCCTTTCTGCTTGAATTGATTGATTTTTGTCTACTCTTCGGTCTACTTGGCATGTTTAAAAGGTAGTTTTCTACTTGATAAAAACACTGAATCAATTTTCCTTTGATATGTAGGGAAGCTTTTTTGGACCAGACATAAAACATGGTGCAAGTAGTAGATAAAACACGTTCTGCTTAATTTTACTGGAAGTACATCTTTTCCCTCTTTGCTGCTACACTTCCTATTTCTGTTGGTAGAAGAAGCAGCAGTTCTGACCCTTGGTCATATAAAGGTAGTAGAGTGCGTAAGACTGTAAATAAAGAGGTGTTTACACATATCAGGGGTTCTCTTTGAAGTTTGCCAGCTTTAATTATACTAGAAAATTCGTTAGACTTCTACTGCATAAATATAATTGTTTGGAGCATATGTGATTGCTAGCATCTCACTACACATTTCTTTAAAAATAAATTCAGTACAGAGCATTGTGACTGGTCAAAAGGCATTGTACTGAGGCCCTCATGAGCATAGAAAAAAAGTGTTAGACTTCTGAATGAGATGGAGGAATGTGTCTCAGAGTGTAACTGAGGTGATACTTCAGTTTATGAGGGGAAACAGAATTTCTAACCTAGTCTTGGCACAGCAAAAAATAGAAGGATCTCAAATGTTGCATATACTTGAATGTTCCAGGCAGGAAACTTATGAAAGGTCTCTAGTAGTACAGAAAGTATTGTAGTGTATAATTTTTCCAGGCATTTTCTCTGTCCTGTCTTCAAGTTTCTTTTTTGAGAAACCCTCTGTTAGGAAGTTTCTTTTGGGAGTTGCTTCTTAAAATGCAGTTACGGGTGTGCACACTACATGATTCAAGTTATAGAGTTGCTTTCAGGGACTCTTGGATTTAAGTGAGGTTTTATCTCTTTAAACATGAGGTGATGCTTCAGTGACTATACAGTGCTGCGGTACAAAGCACAGCTGTTATGTGCCCAAATCACTCCTATATGTGTTCTGGTTTTTGCATGACAGAACATGAAGAGCCTATGAATTCTGAGTGGAAGTCAGCAAAGGAAAAAAAATAAAACAGAATGTTGGCACTGCTTTTTTTAAAATTACACTAAAGCCCCTGTCATTCCCTGTGCCCCTTCTCCTCCTTTTTTCCTTTTTTTTTTTTAGCAATCATTTGGTGCTACAAAAACCTACTACAGTACCAAAAAGGAGAAACAGTGATACGCAAACACTTTTTTTGTAACTCCAGATTTTACATTTTAATATAATAATATATACATATTTAATACATTATTAGAGTATTTATTCTAAAGTGCTATTTAAAAATATATTTTAAATATATTATTTTAAAAGCTCAAGGTGTGTTATTAGTGACACTGTTGCATAGCAAAAGTCCTATGGCTTAACTTCAACTCTCAATGCTAAGTTCCGTTATTATTTCATCTTTAAATTACTTCTTTCTTCTTCAGAAAACTGTTTTAACAGGGAATATGGAGGACTGTTGTATATTGATTTAAGAGTTATGTGCAGACCCTAATATCAGTGTTAAAGTGGATGCCTGCAGCTTATCTGAAACCAAGATAAAGTGTTCAAAATACAAAATGGAGAAGCTGTTTTTAGTTTTAAAAATATTTTTACGTGTGCACACACACACATATGTAATTTTAATATATATATGTTTCTATAACTGTATGTAATGAGTATTATAAGTTTTAGACATTCACTTCTTAAAATTGTAAGAAGCTATTTTTTTCTTTCTTCATCTAAACTTGTCTAGATTAAACTTCAACCAGCAAGGCCTTCAGCTTGCATTGACAACAGGCTCACAGTCTTGTCGATTGTGTATTTTGACTTTTGAAGCTGCCTAATAGTTAACAGTTTTCTTAAACCCATATTCTTACCCAGGACAAGTTTAGATATGTCTAAATCAAGATAGGATGATACACTTAAGCAAGCCTTTTAGTTGGGGGTGTGTGAGTAAATGTGTCTTTTCTATAAATAGGGCCATCAACTGGGAAATAGAGCTGTACAGGTCATTAAAACAGCTATTTCAAATTAACCTCCCTGTAGAGAGGGTGAATATAGAAACCTTGGAAGTTCTACCAGAGTTTTGGCACAGCATTATGTAGAACATGTTCTGTATTTTCATTTGCTCTATCTATTAATGTTGTATAAATTATTCTACTCATTTTGTCTGTGAAAAGTGCTTCTCACCATGTTTTTTGCTCATGACAGAGCAAGAAAGAAGTCCTAGTCATTACATTTTACTAAACAGTGAAGTGCAAGATACAATGTGGAGAGTTGATGGCATATATGCTAAAATAGAAATATGTTTGGGTGATTTTATTTTCAGTTGTTCTATCTGAGCAAACAATTTGATATTCTATCTAACAGTAACTATTCAATTAAAATACTTCCTTTTAAAATCCAGACTAAACTGTCTTGTACTAATGGACTCCTCCAAAATATTAACACTTGCAATTTTTAATTTGGTACCTTCTTTCTTAATACTGCTTTATTTGCTTTAGTTTATGATGATTTGAAAAACAGTACTGGTTTTCTTTTTGTGTCCTGCTCTGCTTTGCAAATTGATAATGTACCTCTCATAGGGTTTTATGGTTTGCATGAATCAGATTTGAACAAAGTCTTTCAGCTGCCTACAACCACCTTCATAGGAGGAAATGAGAACAGTCTTTCTTTACGAGAGATCATCAAACGGCTGGAGGTCAGTGGGATGTTTTTTGATTTGGGAATGTTTTCATCCAAACAGAAGTGAACTTTTTCCTCTTGTGAATCACAAAAAACTTATCACTTGTCAATTATTAATAAAGCATATAAAGAATTGAAATAACATTTAAAATAACTTTTGTAGTTTCTAGAGATGGCAGCACTGTTAGTTTAATTGTGTGGATAGCTGAAATACATATATTAGGGAGGAGTATAAGAGGAATTAATGTGGTAGAATACTAATTCTAGTTCTTTAAAGAGTTGATATTTAAAAGGAGTAGAGCCTTTAGAACTCGTCTTTTAAGTGTCTTACCGCAGATAACACACCTTTGCATACAGTACTCAGGACATGCAGGGGTTGGTCTCAGAGCCCTAGCTTTGCTGAGATGTTTACCTGCATAAAAATACAAGGCTTGGGTACCAAACTTAAGAAAGCCCAGCTGTAGATTATAAATAATGATGGTCCTTATTTTCCATCCCAAATATTTCTCTAGAGTTTCATTATCTGACAGGTGATAGGGTTATGCCATGTGAAGTTATCAAAACTAAAATAATTTAAAGAAAAAATAATGTAAAGGAATAAATACAGAATAATAAAATCATAGAATGGTTTGGATTGGAGGGATTGATAATTAGAGGAAACTCCAAATAGCAAAACAGGTAGGAATGGTAATGAATTTGTAAACTACAGAATATTATATTCCTGATTGTGCTTCGGAGTACTTAAGTTGTAGAGATTTCTGTTGCATGGCAATGAAATCCATTAGAGTAAAAATGACTATGGATGAGGAGATATTTTACAGGATGAAACACAGAACTGAGTTACAAGAATGTAAAAATAAAAATAATTTCTGAGTAAATAAGAGTTCATGGCTTTGACCTGCTGTGTCAGAGAATGTGTTGACTCACATGTTTGACTGTTACATTGGCTTAGCTGAAGCATGGTGAGTTGTTAATCAACAACATCTCTGTTGTGCATTTGCGCTCTGTATTTGCTTTTTGGTTTTCTACTCAAAGTATGTCTGTGCAACAGTTTTCAAGAGATAATCCTTTAAGTTGCAATGTGCAAATAACTCTACAAAATAAAGAGCAAAATCTAAAAGCATCGAGGAACTGATTTGTGTTAAAGAGAAATAACATTCTGGTTTCCCTGTTCTCTCCAGAGCTTTAGATGTTTTAATGTAAAAAACTAAAATTAAATAAAAATTTAACATGAAATTCCTTTTTAGAGGCATTAGAGAGACATCTGTGTACTCAGAATAGTTTTGCCTTAAACTCACAAATAGGTCTTAATTCTGTTGACTTTTATTTTGAACAAATTTTTCTGATAATTTTTTTTAATGTCAGAAAAAGGAAAAAAAATGCAACAAGGAGATAAAATTCTGAAGTGTCGTTGCATTTTTTCTGCCATTTACCTGCTCTCAGGTGCTTGAATGCTTCTTCAGATTTTCAGCCTTCTGAGACTTGACAGTTATCAGTACATGAGGTTTCATAGCTGTCTTCTCATTTACTTCATTGCTTGATTTCAGGTGACATTTTAAAAACGCAGGGTAAATGTTGATAAATTACTTGAAATATTTGCTGGTGCATATGAAGAAAAGACTGTTGTGCCTGTAAGAAGAGTAGTGAGCTAGGTGAAATATGCCAGTCAATTTAAGGCAGGTTTATTGGCCTAATTTGAATGTATTAGCAAATGAGAATCTTCCTGATTCAAAATTTTGAAATGTTAGTTCACAGATAGAGCTTTCTGGCACAAAACTAGACTGAGTAAAATAATTTGTTTGCTTATAGAATTACTATGAGGAAGATGTGGTGGAAGAGGAAGACAAGATAGCTTTCAGAAGTGTTATGTATACAGGAAGTAGAGTTTTAAGTATATTTGTTTCTTCATGGCCCGTTGACTCCTAAACCTTCTGTGTTGGTGTTTTCACATCCTAGAATACTTACTGCCAACACATTGGCTTGGAGTTCATGTTCATCAATGATGTGGAACAGTGCCAGTGGATCCGGCAGAAGTTTGAGACGCCAGGAGTTATGAAGTTTACTAATGAGGAAAAAAGGACATTGTTGGCAAGGCTGGTGCGCTCAATGAGGTATCTTGGGGCAGTGCTGGGAAGTTGCTTTGTGACTGATGGGTGTAAGGTGACGTGGGAAGCTGGTGGTGGTCTGTAAGCAGCTGAAGCAGCTCTCATCCCTAGAATAAGACTCTCTTCTCAGACACAAAACTTACTACAACTCTTAGAATCTGAAACAGTTTGCATATCCATTGATAAATACAAGAGTTGGAGATTTACCAAGACACATTTTTTATAAAGCTTCTATGTTAAAGCACTTAAAAATGGGATGCTCACTGCAGGTGTTGGAACATACTTGTCCCAGGTCTTATTTGCCATTATTATAGCAAATTGTCTGTTAAATATTTAATTTGAACATAAGTAAAGAAATCATGTAATTGTCAAGTGAATATTGCACTTGGCTGAGTTTGTTTAACAAACCCTCAGTGTGAATCATCTCTCTTTATCTTGAGACAAGAATTTTTTGTTTTATTCCTGTATGTCAGGCTGTGGAAAGATCTGGGGTTTCTAGTAGCATGAAGGAGTCAAATGCTCATCTTCTGCCAAATTTCATTTCCGCTGAAAATGGAAGAAAAAACTTTTACATAAATTTCTATTCAGGAACCTCTAGTGGGCTTTTTTTTGGTCTAAAAATTATAAAGAAACAATTTGGTTTTGTTGAAAACTGCTTGTGCTTATGAGATTTGTGGCTTTGTAAAGCAGATAGTAATAATTCTGCTCAGGAATACCATTTTCAAAAATGTTCATTCCAAGTACTACATACTTCAGGTACCTGAAACTGAATTTTAAAGTATAATTTCTCATCCTTTGTGGTGTTCACTGATAGATTATTGAAAAAAAGAGTAATTTTTAACTCTTCCTTCTGTAAAAGGCTCATTGTATATCTTTGACCTACTTCGTGTATGCCTTAGTAAATGTGTTAGACCTTGATCGTGTAGTCTGATCTGGGTATTTTCTTAAGCCTGTGCAGGGTCAAGCGTTTCTACATTGTCCTTCTGAAAGTAACTGTATCTTTCATAAGCCTTGCTCCTCACTGGGTACTGAACACATGCAGTGACAGCAGGTGGGCTGCGAGCCCTTGTGAACTCACAGTGACACATGGGGGACTTGCAAGAAGTGACTGTGATATATTGTAGTTATTCACTCTTAGTAGCAGTTTGCCTGAAATAATGAACTTTCTGCTTGTCCACTGGATCAACTTGAAACTGCAAGAAAACAGAATGTGCAGCCACTAGTTTGAATTGTCCTGTAGGACTTGTTCACATGGGATCCTGCTTTCAGTTTATATAAAACTGGCATAGCCCTGCAGACTTTCCTGAGGAATTATGGCAGAATAGCTCAGCTGAGGGTCTGACTTGTTGCTTTATTGATAGGTGACCTAAGGAGAGTCTTTTGACAAGTCTTCATTTCACTGCCTTTAAGCCTTCAATCTAAAGAGGTAAATGTCAGCATTCTAAGTGAGGAATAAGCTGCGTATTAATGGCTTATGACAGTGTTATGAGTCCAGGCATTGCACAGATTATGTAGCCAATACAGTTATTTTAATAAAGATGTATTTTCTTTGCCTTTTGTATCTCCAAGCTTTACAAGATAATCCTTTCAGCGTTTGTGGAAGGGTACTTTTTAACCGCTCACATTGCCTCTGGCCCAAATGCATTAAAGAATGAAAGAAAACAGAGCTGTAAAAGATTGACTCTTCCTCTTGTTACAGCTGAGGCAGAGATACCAGTGTCCTAGTTTTTGGCACATTACCAGCTGTTACATCACACAATCTGAGGAGCCCTGCCATTGAATGTGACCTATGAAATAGTCATGCTTTCAGCTGTATTTCTATGGATTTTTTAATTGTTACTTCCAGAAAATACAGTTTCTCAGTTAGGTCTTCTTCAATCCATGGAAGAGAATTCATTGCTGTTACTCTGCCTTTCCAGTGGTCAGTATACATTTTGTATACGTGGTAAAGAACAGAGTTTTAACTTGGGAAATGAATTTTGTCTGAGGTGGAGACTCTTCTTCCTTTCTGAATAGTTTCTAGTCCCGTAAATGCTTTGTGGATACAAGAGAAAGAAGACTTAATTTTCTCCTATGTCTCCCTCCCTACTCTTGACTTACTTCAAGAGGCCTAAGCCTATGTATTCACAGATGTTTTGAAACAATGTGATGTAATCCTATTTGCTAAAAGATATTTGACAATAAGTGATTTCTACATTATCTTAATATAAACACTGTCTCTTGGTTTTTTTGGGTTTCTTTTTGGCAAAGGTTTGAAGACTTCCTGGCTCGCAAGTGGTCTTCTGAAAAGAGATTTGGCTTGGAAGGATGTGAAGTAATGATTCCAGCACTTAAGACCATCATTGATAAATCCAGTGAAATGGGAATCGAATATGTTATAATGGGGATGCCTCATAGGTAATTTCAGTGGAAAACTCCCAATAAATTGCTGTCCCATGACAGGTTTTGGGTTCTAGAATTTTATTAATAAATTTGGTATTAGAACCTGGGGTAGCAAGAGTCAGTCATAGTGAGTAATGGGAACGCAGAACTGTAACAAATACCTGGCAGTGAGAGGCCATAGGCTTACAAGTAAATGTTAGTGGAAATCTTCAGTGTACTTAGAAGCTGCAAGCAAATGTTGCAGCAGCCGTGGTATCTATCACATTGCATCAAGTCTAAGAATGAAAAAGCATCAAACTTTTTTTGCAGTCTGCCTTAATTAATTATTGTCTTCATGCTAAAACTGCTAGATAGCTACAGAATTAATTGCTTATACTTGGATGTTATGAAACATCTGTGAGAGCACTAGAGGAACTGCAGTGGGAGGAGAAGGGTAGAATGAAGGGTTTCTGTTTCAAAAGTTTGAGATTAACTTCTTATTTGCAAATTTCTGAAAGAAATGGCTTACTGGTTTTGTAAGTTTTATGCTGTTAACTTGGTTATTACAATTTTGAGACATAAATATGTTTGGATTTTTCTAGAGGTAGGCTGAATGTGTTGGCTAATGTAATCCGAAAAGAGCTGGAGCAGATCTTCTGTCAGTTTGATCCCAAACTTGAAGCAGCTGATGAGGTAAGATGCTTCTTCAATAGATCTATGTAGAGAGGTCAATATTCGAGGTAGTTTTTAGTCATTTTGGTCGTGGTTATTATGAAGATAGCATTATCAGCTGCTGAAATGCATGGCATTGTTTTTTAGTTTGACAAATATGATTCAATGAAATAACTTGACAAACTTAAAGACTATACTGTATCTCTAATTTGCAGAAGGTGTTTAGGAGTTACTGTAGTTGAGTTCTGTTGGTTTGCGACAAGTATGTTCCAGGTCATTTGACTGAGTTAATAATCTCTAAGCATCTTTCTTTGTTTCATATAAATGAAATGAGTATCAATATTATGTCAATATCCAGTATTGGATAGTGACACTAAGTAATAAATAGGCACCGTGTTCCAATTTGAAATGACAATGTCAAACTCATAGCACGTACTGATGTACAATTAGCTAGGTGCATTTTTCAGACTGAGGAACAAATTTGAGGTGTAGTCAATCAGATGCAACAGGTATGAATGACATTACTGAATTGTGGCTACATCTTGCATGTTAGGGATCTGGGGATGTAAAGTATCATCTGGGAATGTACCATGAGAGGATCAACCGAGCAACAAACAAGAAAATCACTCTGTCCCTGATGGCTAACCCATCTCACCTAGAAGCAGTTGATCCTGTTGTGCAAGGGAAGACAAAAGCTGAACAGTTTTATCGAGGGGATACGGCAGGGAAAAAGGTAAAGTGTTTTTTTTTTAATGTAGTAACTCTTACTGCTATTTTTTTCATCTTATGTTAAATAAAAAGTCTTTTTCTCTTCCTCCTTCCCAAAAGGGATATATCACCTGTTGAACTAGATAAGGTTTTTGACATGGTACCTTGAAGGGCAACTTCAAGAAGGAGGCTTAAACCTTCCTTTCATTTCTGAACTGAGCAAAGGCAGCAGAATGCTGACAAGTCTATGGCTTACTATTCAAATACAGTTCCATTGTATAAGCATTTCAGAAATACGGAACAAAGAAATCCTACTGAGAAGCTTAAATTGCAGATTTGCTTTCTAATGTATGTGTGTGTATGTGTGTGTAATCCTCTCTCTCAGGTTATGTCCATATTGTTACATGGGGATGCTGCCTTTGCAGGACAGGGAGTGGTTTATGAGACATTTCATCTTAGTGACCTCCCATCCTACACCACAAATGGCACTATTCACATTGTGGTCAACAACCAGGTAACAAATAGAGCATTTTTCAATCCATTCATCTGCTGAATAGTTGCTAGAGTGTATCTTTTATCCTTGTTTCTTATTAGTTGGGTGCATTTTCCCCTCTGATTATTAAAATGGTTAGGATGTTCCTGACAGTTATCATAATATCTAGCAACTCTGAGTGGATAATATTCTATCTCCTACATTTATTTAATTCAATTTATAACACATAATTGGATTAGGTTTGCTTTGTTTTATTTTTAAGGGAGCAAAAAGAAGCTAGCTAGTCATAACGAAAAATTACACTACTGCTGTGTAAACTACTATTGAATGAAAACCTCATGTGTTCAAAACAAAGTGGAGGGAAGTGCCCACATTTTTAATGGGAGTTTCTAAAATTTTTAGATCGGCTTCACCACAGATCCCCGTATGGCCCGTTCATCTCCATATCCTACTGATGTTGCTCGTGTGGTCAATGCTCCCATTTTTCATGTGAATGCTGATGACCCTGAAGCAGTGATGTATGTGTGCAGTGTAGCTGCAGAATGGCGAAACACATTCAATAAAGATGTGGTGGTTGATTTGGTAAGTCTTGGTTTTCTTAACTTTTCACTTTGTATTATGTACTACTCTCTTTTTTTTTTTTTTTCTGCAGCTTAGAAGACCCAGTCAAGAAACATTTTAATGTTTAATTGTAATGGTCTTCACTTTCTTCAACAAACAGCTAACAGTCAAACAAGAATCCATAAACGTTTTAATACCATAAACCTCCTAAAATCTCTGTAAAAGTATGAAATGGAAAGGTTTTGTTTTACATTTTTCCATACCAACAGAAACAATCTTTTCCTTTGTAGGTTTGCTACCGCAGGAGAGGGCACAATGAAATGGATGAGCCAATGTTCACCCAGCCTCTAATGTACAAGCAGATCCATAAGCAGGTGCCAGTGCTGAAGAAGTATGCTGACAAACTGATTGCAGATGGGACTGTAACTCTGCAGGAGTTTGAGGTACACACCAACGGAGTTAAAGGGAACTTAAACTGTCAATAGGAAGATACAACTGTTGCTGTTTGCTGTCTGCTTAAAAGCCTTCCTTTCATTATTGTGATAAGAATTCACCCTCTGACACTTTCTGATTCAATTTTGTTTGGATTTTCATGTAAAATAGGTAGTGTTGTAAGAAAAGGATTGAAAGTGCTGTGAGGTAATACATATTTTAAAAAAAATAAATTTGCTCCAGTTCTGAGATTTGTAAAAGGTGATAATACATGAATGCTGGCATTTGTCATCTGTTCTTCATCCCTAGAATCTTGATTCAGCAATAAGACACTGTTTGAATTCTCATAGGTATAACTATATCTTCATATTTATAACATTGGCAGGCTTGTACCCAGCAATAATGCAATAAAATGAATTTAACCTTTTTATTTTCTTGCAATAATTCAATTCATTTCAGTCATCATTTGAAATATTCCAAAAGGATCAAGTGTAGAGTCTGGTGTCTGTATTCAGCTTGTTAGGTTTTACCTTAGTCTTTTTGAAAGTGAAAGTGTAGAGTGCAGATGCAATAAAGAACCTTCTGATAGATATGGCCAACTGTGCAGTGATACAGTATTTCAGATCAACAAAAGCACAGTTAGTGTAGGTGCTTTCTGTTACTCACAGCTCGTGCAGAACTAGTTGTGGTAAGAGTGTGCCAGTAGTGACATGGGCTTTGGTGTCTGGATCCAGGATCTTGGATTTGCTGAACAGACTGAGCTCAACATTGCTGTTAATTACTTCAAAGATTAGCTAGCTCATTAACTTGAGTGTGGTTTTGAATTGGTATATAGACATTTCAGAGGCATTCTGCCTCTACAGAGTATGGCTTTGTATCTGCTGCTATTGAGAGGTGTGGCCAGGAGATTCTTAGTTATACTCTGATAGCCAGACTAGTTTTCCAGGAGGTTCTTTTCTCATCTTTAGTAGCTTCTGTGTGAGAGTTGAATAGTGCTGATCTGAGATGTATGTCTGTAAATTGTATCTGATACTTCAGCTCTGTTTTGTTCTAGAGTACTGCTTGCTACATCAGCTCATGATACTCTCATCTGTACTATCTGTCCAATAAATCAAATAATCTATTTAGAGTAAAGTGGATAAACACGGTTCTAGAAGGTAGTTTGATCCTAGATAAAATGAAATTGTTTGCATAATTGTAAGTGCATTTTCTTCTGGAGTTCAATGACAGGTTTTGTCATCATAGAAATCATAGAATGATTTGTGATACTGAATAGTAGGTGTCATCTGTAAGATACAAAGGTGTTACGTTTATCTGTTTTAAAAAGAAATTTTTTGTTCTACAGGAAGAAATTGCAAAGTATGATAGAATATGTGAAGAAGCATATACTAGATCTAAGGATAACAAGATCCTACATATCAAGCACTGGCTTGATTCACCTTGGCCTGGTAAGAGGTATCCTTTCACTTATCTTAGTTTGTAAATATTATTATGCTTTTATTTTTAGTCCATATTCTACTACTCTTAAATTATTTTTATCAGACAGTGTTCCTTTAAAATAAAATATGTGACCTTTGTTTTGGTCCAGTAAATAGTAAGTAAAACATTCTGCAAGATGAACTTGAAAGTGGTGCTTTTCTTTAAAAGTAATTCAAAGGAAGTGTGTCTTTGAAAAAGATGTCTTTTCAGTTTAGCAGAGAGGTGTTTTTTCCTGTAATGTTTACTGTCTGTGCCTTCATGAAGAAGGAGCGGGTCTTGCGGGTTTTTTTTGGTTTGTTTGTTTGGGTTTTTTTGAGGGGTTGAGGCGCTGTGTGCACTCATAGTTGGACTTCACAGGGAGTGAAGGCACAAATTAAATAGGTCACTGTGTATCTGTAAGATCAAGTTCTGTTGATATGCAGACAAAGTTACAGTGTCTCCCAGTGATAGGTGAAGAGCTAGGTTTAGACTGATGCTTAGAATGTCTTTCAAGAGTTCTGAGTTTTAAAAGAAATTGTAGGTAGTGTAGACATCGCTACCTACATCGCTACCTACCTAATATCTCACCAAATCTTTTACTTCCAGGATTCTTTAACATGGATGGTGAGCCCAAATGCATGTCCTGTCCTCCAACTGGCATTTCAGAAGACCTGCTGACTCATATTGGCAACGTAGCTAGTTCTGTGCCAGTCAAAGACTTCAAAATACATGCAGGTGAGCCTGAGTCTTTGTTTCCACTAGTGGCTATGTATCTTGCTCAGATTTATTTTGTTTCTGCACTTTCTGAGTTGCTGTTGGGCCATTTCCCAGAGGAAAATGCCTATGATTTTAGCTCCACCCTGTCCTTGCAAGGAGAATGTGACAGTTAAGGTCCTGATGCTTGTTCTCAGCATAATGTTTCAGTGTTACATCACTTCTGTTGCCTACCATATTAGAATAGATTTTTCTCTGAGGGTGGTAAAAGTCACTTTGTAACATTAGGTTAGTACCTCTTTTTATTCTTCAAGTCCTTGTGGAAAATGCTGTTGTTATGCGGCATGTTTGTGGGGCTTTCAGGGAGCTGAGGCTCCTATCTCAGGAAGCACTAATATTTTAATTTATTTTTTTTTAATGCTAATTTGAGGTAGTAATAGTGGTAATTTGAAGTCTACTTAAGACACTGCTTGTATTTAGATAACTTTCTACTCAGCAATATAGTGTGGTCTTTTCAGACATAGCAACACTTCAGATTTACTATGGGGCTAATTTTAGTACAGCTGAATGGACTCTTGGAAAATTCAGACACAGTTTTTATTTCAACTTACCATTTAATGTTGATGATAGCACAAATCTAGCATTTTCTCAAAAAGTCTTAAGCTTTTGGTCTGAAGAAATTCAGTTCCTAATTTGGCCTTGATTCCAGTAAAAACTGAAGTATGCCTGTCTCACTGGGGAGCACCTGGCACTGTATCAAAGTTCCAAGTTAATTCTTTTACTCCCTGGTCAGGTTGAAGTCTAGCAGCTCTACAGGGAGCAGTAACAGGTTCATTCCATGGGGAAATATGGAAATACTTTGTTCAGGTATCTTTTTTCTTTTGTTGAATGGTAGGGAATTTACCATTAGGGATCAGAAGAAAGAGCTTTTTTTTTTGTTTCCTGGGTAAAATCTCCAGCTGATCTTTTTTCTCCAGAGTCATCCATCAAGGAATAAAGTGTGTCTGCTGTACATGTTCTATGTGTTTGTGTTCCTTTAGGACAATTAAGCACTGTTACAGTAATGATGATAGGGCACTCCCAGTTAACAATTCAAAGCCTGTTGATCAGATACAATTAAGAAATGAACTTTAAAACTCTTCTACACATTTGTGCACTTTGTTGTGGTACTGATACATTTGTGATTATAGTCAACCAATAAAATTTAATATTAGACTTTCTAATTAAAAGGTGGGACAGTCTAACTTGATTAAGACTAGACACTAAGTAACACTTGCTGGTATATAAGATAGGGTTCAAAACAAACTTTTGTCTGCAAGATTCTTTTATGCAATTTAAAAGGCCACAAGAAGAAAATTTTGAGAGAATTACAAGAGGAAGAGCACTTTTGGAGTACTTTTTCCCTTAGAACAAGACAGCTTAGTATCTCGCAGTCTTTCAGCAAACAATAGGATGATTATTTTGTTTTATCAATGTTTAGTATACTCTGAAGAGAAAATTTCCAGGAGATATGTATATTATTTTACTTAAATTGCAATAACTTATATAAGGCAATAGTTTTATGTGGAAAGAATGCAGGGTGATTTCTGTAAAAAATGGGGAACACAACAAATCAGACAGTTTGCCATAAGCATCAGTGCAAATGTGAAAGTAAGATGGTGTCAGGTGACACTAGGTTTATCGCCTCAAAGCTGGAAGCACCCATGTGCAGCTTTGAACTTTTATTCCCTTTAAAAGTCACAGTGTTGCAACTTGTGTTTTGGCTTACCAAGTTACAAAATCTTCACCATAAAAAAAACCCATAGCTTTTGGTTACCAACTGAAAATCTGTTGGCATGTGCTAGACTTTCCTATTTGCATGGTATTTATTGTGTTGATTAGTCCAGCCTGTTTCTCTTTGTAACATCTCCAGAAGTCCTATAAGACAAATGATAAAGAAAGAGAGAATAAAAACTCAGGAACCCTATAGCTGATAACGTTGGTTGCTTGTAAACCAGTACTTGGTATCAGAGATGTGAAAATAAATATTTAAGAAGTATTTCATCATGAATCTTTTAAATTGTCCTCAGTAGTTTCTGACACAGCCTATGTTATTCTTCTAAAACAAGGTATGAACCCTATTATACAACCCTTTGCCTGGGAAACAGGCTATTTTACTTTGTTAGCAGTTCAGTTCTAGAAGAAAACTTTGTAGACCCTATTAAGATCTGTGTTTAACTTAGCCAGTGGGGAAGGAGAATGGGGAAAGTAATGTGAATATGAAATAACTCTGAAGTATGTCCATTGATACCTGATCTTTATTCCAATGTAGGACTCTCTCGGATTTTAAAAGCTCGCTTGGAAATGACCAAGAACAGGGTTGTTGACTGGGCCTTAGCAGAATACATGGCTTTTGGCTCTTTTCTGAAAGAAGGGATTCATGTCCGACTAAGTGGACAGGATGTGGAGAGGGGTACTTTTAGGTGAGTACTGAGATAACTGTTAAGTACTGTCTCATACTTAAAAGAAACACCTTGACATTTCTTAAACCATATAGTCTTCTGTGGGAAAGGGGAAGTTCTGGCTTTTTATCATCAATCTGGATGTTACAGATTCAGGCAGTCAAGAATAGTCAGATCTTCTGTGTCTCTGTAAACAGCATTTTAAAGAATTGTATTTAAGGCAGAACAAATGTTCTTTGATACTGTCTTCCTTTTCTTTCTGAAAAGCAGAAAATATTTTTTTTCTGCTCTTTGACTAAAAATTCAGCTGCAATTTCCCCTCATTGCTGAGAAGCAGAAGAAGGGTGTTTGCTGCTGCCGACTGAAGTCTTTTAAATACTGTTGCAGCGGTGGCTGCTTGGAACTTGGGTGTCCTGTGACCAAACACATTGCCAGTTGGCTAGGCTTTTTAAAGTGATACAAGATCCTTTGTACCAAGACTTTACATGACTATGGAGCATGAATGAATGCAGAATCTGATTGCTTGATAAAAGTGTATACCATTCTGCTGCATTACCTGATTCTCTGTGGAGTGAAATGTTAATGAGGTATTTAATTGAAGCCTTTGATGCGGAGCCTGTTGCTGGGGGTGAATGAACTAGCAGCTGCACTGTGCTTCATTGCAAATGCTTGCAGAAAAGAGATGAATCTTTGTGCCTGTCTTCTTTGGTACAGTGCTGTCTTTCAGTCCTCAGCTTCTTTTGATATCCAGTCTTTTAGTCTTTCTTCATTTTGTTTCCATTCTAATGACACTTTAACAAAATACTCTGGACAAGACCTGAAAACAAAACTGAAAATGGGGAGATTCCCCTCCCTCCTGTCCCGATTTCTCATTCTCCTTGATTTCAGTACCATGGTCTTATTATGTGATGAACATCTCCTGGGAGAGAAACACATGTTCGTTGCTTAGCAACCTGCCCACCTGTTTCAGGTGAGTGCTTAGTCATGTTTAGCACATGCCTATACACTTGTCTTGAGAATACTGATTCTCTGTATTCCCAGTTCTATCACTGGTGGAAGAAGATTTTCCCGAAATATTGACCAGATTTTCTTGACGTTTGTTTAAGGTAAAAATAATTGTTGTGCTCACAGCAATATAGGGAAAAAGGAAAAAATGTGTTCAAATAAAAAGATACTTAGACTGGTGAAGACTAGCTAAGGATTCCTGTGCAATCTGGGTTTTATTAGTCAGTCTTTTACACAAGAAGTAAAAAAACATTTAAATAAATTCCTGTTAAGTTTAAGGCTGAAGCTGGTACTGCAGGTGTTTTTTTTATAGTAACCTGGTTCTGCTTCACTGCTGTGTTTTGAGTTTGCCTGATGGGTAGTGGAATATACAAAATATGAGTCTATGGTGTGAATTTTTGTTACAAGTGTGATAGGGCACTTGAACAATGAAAGATGAAATTCAAAAAATGCCTTGGACATAAGTAAGTCAGAGAATATTCAACTACTCTGTTGAACAGAAGAGAACACTAGAAATTTATAAAATGCTTATATTATGTATTCAGGCACATTTCATTTAGAGGGATAGGCAGAAAAGTTAACTTGTGGCAGAAACACATGTAAGAGATACTTGGAGTTCTCAGTAAAGCTGCTCTTTTTTTAGCTGTGGTTTGGTTTCTTTGTCATATATAATAAAGATGAGCAACTTTTGTAACAACTGAAGACATTTGCAAACACTGGTGCATTTTTATTGGAAACATAGAAAGTACATGTCATTTTATCCTCTCTCTGTACTAAGAAGATCCTTCTTCCCCAAGAATCCTTGAAGTACATAACGTCTTAAGTCTCGGGAACTAATTGAAGAGTATCAGCTAGAATTTGGGAAGAAGTGAAGATACTGTGTTGACATAATGAAAATGCCATGATGTGCTTTTATTATTTTGAAGCTTCTGAAGTGGTATTTAGAAAATAGTCCTTTTGTCAGTATTGAATGTGACTACTTGCTTTTTTCCTATTACAGTACTCAACGTTATCAATAGATAGAAGCTAGATAAAACTTCAGACAGAAGGGCTGGGCCCCTTCTCCTCTTGGACTTGCACACTGAAGAAGGGAAAGACAGAGAGAGAGAGAGAGAGAGGGAAACTCAATTCTGTACTGGTTTGATGTCAGTAAACCTGACAGTTGCACAACAGCAAAATTTGACTTGCATGTCTGTATATTTCTGTCTGTCCACCTGTGCTCATTGTAGTCGCCTTTTGCTGGGGAAACACAGCTTCATGCTCAAGAAGCTTATCTCCTAGTTAGACCATCTATCTTTGGCTCAATGACAAAAATAAAATTACAGTGGCAAAAATTGTTTCTGCCTATCAGTTGTCTGGTGTGTGCATTTTCCCCTATCTGCTTCCCTCCCTGTACTGTTCTTCGAAGGTTCTATCTTTTCTTGGCCTTGTATTGTTGACATCTTGAGTACATTTCAGATCTCTTTTGCTAGCATTCATTATTGTAAAGAGAAGTACAAAAAGATTCAGTCTTCAGTTCAGTGCTGGCAGCTATGCAACACACAGTAATTGTTACCAGTATAATAACTGTCCTTATGTTAGCAGTTGTAAAGTTGGACATATTGGTGTGATTCACTCAGTTAGTCTGCTCAGAGAGTTAATGGATTACAGTAATTACTTTAGTCATCTCTGTTTTGGTAGTGTTCCTCAGTGCCCCATTCTAATGCTGATTAATGATGTTCTGGAGAACTGTAAATGGTGCATGCGAGTGGAAATAGCAGGAAAGATGCTGCTGCTTCAAATCTTGGTGCTGAGATTAGATTAGATTAAATTTTTGCATAAAAGAGAAACAACAGTTGCTTCAAGGAAAAGATTAAAGAAATTGCGAGAGGCAGAGTAAATTGTTTTTAATAACAATTTTTTGCTTCTGTGTTTTGGTTGTTTGTTGTGTGGGGTTTTTTTATTTAATCTCTCTGTTTTATAACAACAGCTTCCCCACCCCTTTCTGTCTCCCTCCCATTTCTACTAGTTATAAGGTGTTTTCAGTTTTCATGGGTGCTTGAGAACAAGCCTGGATAGTCACTGAAAGTCCTTACAGTGCAGCAGTTGTAGTAAGTGTGTGATGGTATCACAAAGTTTCATCCAAACCAGGGGGTTGTGCTGCTTGGTCTGCAAGCAGCTAACTGTTGCTTGCAGGCTTTCTAGAATGTATATTTGATGGTTCATATTTGAAAATAGCTCTGTTAACGACCAAAGTTATGCTTAATTAATAAATGTCTTTCAACATCTATTTGCAGCCATCGTCATCATGTGCTTCATGATCAAGAAGTCGACAAGAGGACATGTGTTCCCATGAATCACCTCTGGGAGCAGCAGGCCCCCTATACTGTGTGCAACAGCTCCCTGTCCGAATATGGTGTCTTAGGTATGTCTTGGAGTAACTTGGAGTAAGATAGATCTGCTTGTGTTTTAATAAATCTCAGACAAGGTGTAGGAACTGATGACTGCTAATTAATAGGGTTTTGTGGGGTTTTTTCCAATTTTGTTTTAATGTGGTTAAGGCTTCTGGCTAGAAAGTTTTGCTTTGGTACTTGAGTTTGCCAAACCTCAAAATAAACAAACAAAAAGTCTCCTTCTGGTAGTGGCATTTAAAAATAAACAAACTCTGCCTTTGTTGTATTTTGACATGGTCACATTCATAGCAGTTTGTATTGGGTGGGAGCCAGGAATTGCAGAACAGGGGCCTAAAATCCAATCAGATTGCCTAAGCTGATTTCTTCCATACCTCAGTTCGTTTAAAGTTCCTTGTTATCTTGTTATCTTGATGGAGCTCAGCAAGAAAAAGACTGTGGAAAAAAAGCTGTAAAACAGTAAAGGTATCAAAGCTCTCCCTCTCAGGTTATGGCATCTCCTAAACAAACATCCCCACATTTTGCAATGATGGGATTTGGTTGAAAGTATCCATCTGCTGTGGTTGATCTTGGCAATGCTGGAACATGTACCTAATTCTTTCTTAAATGGAGAGGAGCTGTCAACAAAATCCGGGATGCTTTGTAATACAGATATAAAAATCCATCCTAGCCTTAACTGAATTGCTATTCTGAATGGTGCTGTTTCAAGAAAACAAATTCTTCTTGGTGATAATATTAATCGTAGTGAATTATATTTTTGGTACTGGACAGACATTTTGCCTTCAGCTGCAGAGAATGGATAACCTCAGTCTGACATGATGAGGGTGGCAAGAGGACTGTGGAGTACAAAACAAATCCATCTAATAATTTATCAAAAATGTTATTGATTCTATGGATAAATAATGAAATTTTTTTTCATATCCATTTTAGAGCTAGTTTGAAGGAAAAAGATGAAACGTACTTAGCTGAAGATGGCAATTGATAGCTGCTTGCTTCAAGGTTCCAGAAATGTTTGATTGCACAGTCATTTTCACATACATCATGGTTTAACCCCAGCTGCTAAGCCCCACACTACTGCTTGCTCACTCTCTCTGGTGCAAAGGGGGAGAAAATCAGAAGGGTGAAAGTGATACAAAGGCAATTTAATAGGTTATAGCCAAAAGCCACACAGGCAAGCAAATCAAAAAAGGAATTCATTCTCTACTCCCCATGGCAGATGTTCAGCCATCTCCAAGAAAGCAAGGCTCTGTCACATACAACAGTTACTTGAGAAGACAAATGCCACCACTCTGAACGTTTCTCCCTTTTTTCTTCTTCCCCCAGGGTTTTATTGCTGTGCCTGGCATCATATATCCCCCTTCAGTCAGTCGGGGTCAGTTGTCCCAGCTGTGTCCCCTCTCATCTTCTTGTGCACTGCCAGCCTACTCACTGGTGGGCTGAGAAGCAGAAAAAGCCTAGACTCTGTAAGCACTGCTCAGCAATAGCTGAAACACCCCTGTGTCATCAACACTGATTTCAGCACAAATCCAGAACAGACCCCAGAGCTAGCTACTGTGAAGAAATTTAATTCTGCCCCAGGCAAAACCAGCACAACATGTGCTGTGTATTACCTGTTGCTGGTAATATTAACATAAAAATGATATGAAACTGCATGGTTGGAGCATGGGGTTAAGAGCTGAGGGTTTTCTAGATACTTCTATTAGCTCTGTGGCAGAATTGGTGTGAATGGAAGTTTGTATCTCTGTGAGCTAATACATTAACATGTAAATGTAAACTCTAAATAGGAGAGTGCAAAAAAACATACATATAAGTGTAAAAAATATTGGCATACATAAAAAGAATTTAATTTCAGAGGATGATTTTTTTTTATTTGTTGGTTTCCAGTTTCCTGTTGTTTCTCACAGTTTGGTCTGGGGTTTCTTAACTTGAGCCCATTTACAGAGTTGTGCAAATTTTATGGGTAAGTGGGTCATAGGTTTCTGATTTTTGTTTGGTTTTGGTATTGGGGTTTTTTTTACATTTAAATATTTTATCCAAATGTGAAAGTAACAAATGTCTGGATATGGTTAAAATCTGATTTTGTTTGAAAATGTACACTGCAATAGATCTAGAAAACCTAGTGCTGATATGGTTTGAAGGGCAGTTCTTACTGCCATTATTCTGTTCATTGAAAAATTAACCAAGTGGGTTCTCTTTCTGTCCCTTTCTTGACCTCATCTTGCTCACTATTGCTCTTCTCCCTTCCCCAGCAGCACAAATATGAAAGTTGATTTATTAACTTTCATTGAAATAGGGGAAATTTAGGTTTATTTATACACTGAAAACAAGAGTACTGTTTCTGTGCAATTCTGCTTCAGCAGATGTGATGACAAGTTCTTCAAAATTAATAATATTGATATTTTTAATTGCTGAGAACTTTAAATCCCTCGTGTCTGAGATGTTTTCTAACAGTAAAGGAAATTAAATTGATGGAACTAGTTGATGATGGATGAATATTTTTTTTAAACTAAAAATGTCTTGTTTCTATGTTTAAGTGATTTTATAATGAAGTTTCCTCTCCCTTGCTAGCTTTTAATTATCAGCCTTCTCCAATGTGTTTACTCTTGTGTTTTGTATCCATAAAGAGGCATTGATGGGATAAGCAGCAGTGTGTGAACATAGCTCTTCTTTGACTCAGATGCTTAACTAGAAGAGACGTTAAATTGTCTGTTTGGCTGGTAACATCACTGTGTCCTTTTCAGTATGTGGAAGACTTGGTGAACGTTTGCAGTTCAAGGGGTTGATTCTTCAGAAACAGCAAAACCCTTAACACTATTTTCTCTAACTGCTATTTCTTTTACAAGGAGCAGACTGGGAGTAGTGCCCTGAAACTTTTGGTGGGGGGTTGAGAGGGTTGTGAAAGGACATAGAGGAGGAAAAAAAAAGTGTTAAGAATTTAATTTGACTGTACTAACATGCATCCCCTCAGAAACATTTTGGGAATTCCCTTAATTTCTGTGAAACAGAGCTAAATAAAAATGGATTGAACAGCCCAGCATGAGAAAACTACAGATTATTTCCTTGGCAAGTACATAAGCCAAGAGCTTCATCTGTTCAGTGCAGTGAGTTTTGCACCAAGTTATTGTTGAGCTGGTTACAAATACCAGGGGTGTAACTGCTCCATTAAAATGATACTCTGACAAGATTGATTTCACTTAGAAATAAAACAGAGGCAGTCTCGTTAACTTGTGGTTCAAACAACTGCTTATGTTTTATATACAGAAAGCTGTGGCCTGTGTGTACTGAGGCATCAAATCAGAGCATTTAACCACCTCCGATAATTGTATTTCACATCCTATATCTACTATTTTTAGCTATCCAGATTATTACAATCTAGTTGTGCATCCACTCATCTAGCTATACATTTTCCCTTTTACTGCAGCGGAATGTCTGGGAGTATGTGGTAGCTGTGTGAGATAGAGAAAAGCAAAAGTATGTTACAGGTGCTCCAAGCTACCTCATCAGCGTTTTCTAAATACTTAAAAGCATCTCCTGTCTGTCCTCAGAATGACTTGTGAAGTGTTGATTCTTCATCAAGGAGGTGTGATTCTCCCTGTCAGGTTCAGTACTGGCTTTGAGAGGTCTTGAGCTGGGAACTTCAGGGAACATCCAGGCAAGATAGAGTTGGAACTAGTGTGTAGTTCAGCAGATTCCTGAACAATGAGACCTGGAGTACAGCTTTTTCAAGGGGAAAGTTCATATTTAAAGCAAAAGATGAAGAGGACAGGTATTGATTTAAATTTATTTTTTGCAATGCATTCCTATTATGAAATATGCAGTATTGCTACTCATTTAGAACAACGTAATTCTAAGGTTAGGAGTAGCCAATACAATTACCTGTCAAAAATTATGTTAGAAATAGGCAGACTGTAGTAACCAAGGACCACGTTCTCACTGGCATCTATATGGAGCTCTAAGTAGGCATCAGTCTTTCCATTTAATACTCAGCCATGAGATGGATATTAACATCACTTTGTTCTAGGTGGTCTTTGAGTTTGTAAAAGGATGCATGTCTTTCTGTGAGTCCCTGTGCTTAGATTTTCTGTTAAACATAGAACAAATCTGTCTTGGTAACTTTCCTCATTCTGACATTAAATCCCTGTTCTCGTAAGCCCTCTATAACCATTAGTTAACATTCATGCCTTAAGCCACTTTGAAATAATATTTAATTAAGTTACAGCCTTAGTTATGTTAATTGAAAAGCTACAGTTCTTATGACAATGATGAAAAGTGTTGTGGGGAAAAACACAGCATAATATGCTGTATAAGCTGCCACTTGGCTTGACAACACCTCTTTGTCTGCCAGAGTGATGAAAGAACAGTAAGAGAAGACAGCAGGAA